>NC_061511.1:235586021-235597454 GCF_022539505.1 Lolium rigidum | reverse complement strand
TAGGGCATATCTCCTTCAGCATGATAGATCATTGCAATTACACCAAGTACTAACATAGCATGCACACTGTCACCATCACACTATGAAGGAGGAATAGATCACATCAATACTATCATAGCAATAATTAACTTCATAATCTACAAGAGATTACAATCATAACCTACGCCAAGTACTACATGATGCACACACTCGTCACCGTTACACCATGGAGGAGGAATAGAGTACTTTAATAACATCACTAGAGTAACACATAGATGAATTGTGATACAAAACTCATATGAATCTCAATCATGTAAGGCAGCTCCTGAGATCATTGTATTGAAGTACATAGGAGAGAGATTAACCACATAGCTACCGGTACAGCCCTTAGCCTCGGGGGAGAACTACTCCCTCCTCATGGGAGACAGCAGCGGTGATGAAGATGGCGGTGGTGTCGATGGAGATGCCTTCCGGGGGCACTTCCCCGTCCCGGCGGCGTGCCGGAACAGAGACTCTTGTCCCCCAGATCTTGGCTTCGCGATGGCGGCGGCTCTGGAAGGTTTCTCGTACCGTGGCTTTTCGGTATCGAGGTTTTAGGTCAGGGACCTTTAAATAGGCGAAGAGGCGGAGTCGGAGGGCTGACGAGGCGACAACACAGCCTATCATCTGGGTCCCACAGGGCTCCCCTCTGGTGGCTCTCGGGTGTTCTGGAAGCTCCGTGGAATTCTAAGATGATGGGCGTTGATTTCGTCCGATTCCGAGGATATTTCCTTACTAGGATTTCTGAAACCAAAAACAGCAGAAAACAGCAACTGACCTTTCGGTATCTCGTCAATAGGTTAGTTCCGGAAAACGCATAAATATGACATATAATGTGTATAAAACATGTGAGTATCATCATAAAAGTAGCATGGAACATAAGAAATTATAGATACGTTTGAGACGTATCAGTGGGTTAGACTTAAATGTGTTTTGAACTTGCTTTTTGATGCTCTCCTTTGCTTCAACTCTTATTTCTTGCGAGTGCATCATTAAAACTGCTGAGCCCATATTAATGGCTATAAAAAAAGCACTTCTTGGGAGATAACCCATGTCTTTATTTTGCTACTGTTTTGTTGTGTCTTGGAAGTTGTTACTACTGTAGCAACCTCTCCTTATCTTTATTTTATTGCAATGTTGTGCCAAGTGAAGTCTCTAATAGACGGTTGATGCTAGATTTGGATTTCCGCGTGAAACAGCATTTCTTGTCTGTCACGAATTTGGGTATGATTCTCTCGTAGGTAACTCAGAAAAATCTGCCGGTTTACGTGAGTGATCCTCGGATATGTACGCAACTTTCATTAGTTTTGAGTTTTCCGATTTGAGCAACGGAAGTACCTCTTAAAAATTCGTGTTTACTTGGCTGTTCTGTTTTGGCAGATTCTCGTCTCTGTTTTTTGCATTGTCTCTTGTGGACTTTAAGTGAGGCTTTCTAGACGTGGAGAGCTGTAGCTAATGTTTTATTGAGTTCTTGCAATGTGTCACTACAGGGCCAAGGTGGATTAAAGTTTTTGAGTACTAACCCCTCTAATGAAGTTTATGAGAAGTTTGGTGTGAAGGAAGTTTTCAAGGGTCAAGAGAGGAGGATGATATATGATCAAGAAGAGTGAAAAGTCTAAGCTTGGGGATGCCCCCGTGGTTCATCCCTGCATATTTCAAGGAGACTCAAGCGTCTAAGCTTGGGGATGCCCAAGGCATCCCCTTCTTCATCAACTTATCATGTTTCTTCTATTGAAACTATATTTTTATTCGGTCACATCTTATGTTCTTTACTTGGAGCGTCTGTGTGTTTTTATTTTTGTTTATGTTTGAATAAATTCGGATCCTAACAATCCTTGTGTGGGAGAGAGACACGCTCCGCTTTTTCATATGAATGCTTGTGTTCTTCGTTTTACTTTTAATGTTCAATGACAAAAGTTGGAAGCTATTGCATTTATTGCTATTTGGTTGGAAACAGAAAATGCCTCATATTGTCTTGAATAATTTGATACTTGGCAATTGTTTTGAGCTCTCAAGTGGATCATGTTTCTCTTGCATCATGTAGTTTAAACCTATTAGTGGAGAAATACCGTAGAGCTTGTTGAAATTGGTTTGCATGATTGATCTCTCTAAGGTCTAGATATTTTCTGGTAAAAGTGTTTGAGCAACAAGGAAGACAGTGTAGAGTCTTATAATGCTTGCAATATGTTCTTATGTAAGTTTTGCTGTACCCGGTTCATACTTGTGTTTGCTTCATACAACCTTGCTAGCCCAAAGCCTTGTACCGAGAGGGAATGCTTCTCGTGCATCCAAAACCTTGAGCCAAAACCTATGCCATTTGTGTCCACCATACCTACCTACTATGTGGTATTTTCTCGCCATTCCAAGTAAATACTTCATGTGCTACCTTTAAACAATTCAAAACTTTATTACTCCTTATTTGTGTCAATGTTTTATAGCTCATGAGGAAGTATGTGGTGTTTTATCTTTCAATCTTGTTGAGCAGCTTTCACCAATGGACTAGTGGCTTCATCCGCTTATCCAATAATTTTGCAAAAAGAGCTGGCGCGGGGTTCCCAACCCCCAAATAATCAACCTTCATTAATAATTCTCTTCACATGTTTTGCCCTGATTCATCAGTAAGCAACTTAATTTTGCAAATAGACACTCCTTCATGGTATGTGAATGTTGGAAGGCACCCGAGGATTCGGTTAGCCATGGCTTGTGTAAGCAAAAGGTTGGGAGGAGTGTCAACCATAAATAAAACTAAAATATATTTGTAAACAAAAGAGAAGAGGGATGATCTACCTTGCTGGTAGAGATAACGTCCTTCATGGGAGCCGCTCTTTGAAAGTCTGTTTGATGAGGGGGTTAGAGTGCCCACTACCATTCGTTGATAACAACAAACACCTCTCAAAACTTTACTTTTATGCTCTCTATATGATTTCAAAACTTAAAAAGCTCTAGCACATGATTTAATCCCTGCTTCCCTCTGCGAAGGGCCATTCTTTTAATTTATGTTGAGTCAGTTTACCTACTTCCTTCCATCTTAGAAGCAAACATTTGTGTCAACTGTGCATTGATTTTTACATACTTGCTTATTTGCATTCATCATATTACTTTGTGTTGACCATTATCCATGAGATATACACGTTGGAAGTTGAAAGCAATTGCTGAAACTTAAATCTTCCTCTGTGTTGCTTCAATGCCTTTACTTTGAATTTATTGCTTTATGAGTTAACTCTTATGCGAGACTTTTGATGCTTGTCTTGAAAGTACTATTCATGAAAAGTTTTGCTATATGTTATCTATTTGTTAGCAACTATAGATCATTGCCTTGAGTCACTACATTCATCTCATATGCTTTATAATAGTATGATCAAGGTTATGTAAGTAGCATGTCACTACAGAAATTATTCTTTTTATCGTTTACCTACTCAAGGGCGAGCAGGAACTAAGCTTGGGGATGCTGATACGTCTCCAACGTACCTATAATTTCTGATGTTCCATGCTTGTTTTATGACAATACTTACATGTTTTGCTCGCACTTTATAATGTTTTTATGCGTTTTCCGGAACTAACCTATTAACAAGATGCCGAAGTGCCAGTTCATGTTTTCTGTTGTTTTTGGTTCCGAAAAGGCTGTTCGGGCAATATTCTCGGAATCGGACGAAATCAACGCCCAGAACCTTATTTTTCCCGGAAGCTTCCAGAAAGTCAGAGAGGGACGAGAGGGAAGCCCTGGGGGCCCCACACGTGGTGGCGGCACGGCCCAAGGAGGGGGCGCGCCCCCCTAGTGTGAGGAGGCCCCGTGGCCCCTCCGACTCCGTCTCTTCGCCTATTTAAGCCGTCCTGACCTAAAACATCGATACCAATTGACGAAACTCCAAAAAGACTCCAGGGGCGCCGCCACCATCGCGAAACTCCGTTTCGGGGACGAAGTCTCTCGTTCCGGCACCTCGCCGGACGGGGAAGTGCCCCCGGAAGCCATCTCCATCAACGCCACCGCCTCCATCATGCTCCGTGAGTAGTTCCCCCATGGACTACGGGTTCTAGCTGTATCTAGTTGGTATTCTCTCCCCCATGTACTTCAATACAGTAATCTCATGAGCTGCCTTACATGATTGAGATTCGTCTGATGTAATCGGTGTTGTGTTTGTCGGGATCCGATGGATTGTTACATTATGATTAGTCTATCTATAAAGTTTGTGAAGTTATTGTTGCTGCAATCTTGTTGTGTTTAATGCTTGTCACTAGGGCCCGAGTGGCATGATCTTAGATTTAAGCTCTATACTTATTGCTTAGATTGTATCTACAAGTTGTTTGCACACGTCTATGTCCGGAACCCGAGGCCCCGCAGTGACAAAGAATCGGGATAACTGGAGGGGAAGGCTTAGATATGAGGATCACATGTTTTCACCAAGTGTTAATGCTTTGCTCCGGTGCTCTATTAAAAGGAGTACCTTAATTGCCGATAGATTCCCTTGAGGCCCGGCTGCCACCGGCTGGTTGGACAAAAGATGTTGTACAAGTTTCTCATTGCGAGCACGTATGACTATATATGGAAAACATGCCTACATGATTAATAATCTTGATGTTCTGTCTTAATGCTCGTTTCAATCCTATCAATTGCCCAACCGTAATTTGTTCACCCAACACTTGTTATTGGAGAGTTACCACTAGTGTAGATAGCTGGGAACCCCGGTCCATCTTTCATCATCATATACTTGTTCTACATGTCATTGGAAGTAGTATCAACTATTTTCTGGTGCCATTGCCTCTGTGTTACTATTACTGCTGCTGTGTTATCATGTTACTATCGCTCTCATATTACTCGTTGCTTTCACATCACCCCCGTTACTAGTGCTTTTCCAGGTGCAAGCTGAATTGACAACTCAGTTGTTAAGGCTTATAAGTATTCTTTACCTCCCCTTGTGTCGAATCAATAAATTTGGGTTTTACTTCCCTCGAAGACTGTTGCGATCCCCTATACTTGTGGGTTATCAGCTACGTGCGGTACGATCTCCATGGTTCGTTTTCCTCCTTGAACCATCTCTTTTGTTTGCAGATGGAGTGGCTGGTTTCTTCGGCCGGTTGAGTCGCGGTCTTCCATAAGGCTATCTCAGTGCCGCACGGGGCATGATTCCTTTTGATGTTGCATTATGCTTGTTGGGGCCTGATGCACGTAAAACAAAAAAATAAATCATCCTAAGCGATCACCCATGATTTATACTATGTAGATGGGATAACGGGATTCGACCAACATCACTCACCTAGTAGTATGGAAGAGCTCAATGAAGGTGATGATCCGGGCAATCCCGTAGCTAGGAAATTTCCTCCCATACCCGAGGATATCTCCTCATAATTCCTCCGCCATGTTCCACACGTACGGAGATATGATCCACGAGGGCTTCATTGTCCAGGACATAGCTCTTATGGTGAGAGAGGTGCAACCTTACGGTGCGAGTATGTGGAGAAGAGAGAGAGAGACCCAAAGGACTATATGAACTAAGGAGAGAACTTATTGTGCATAGAGGGACAATGGCTCCTCTATTTATATGGCGGGCATGGCTACCAACTTAGGGAAGGGGAAACTTGGCCGCCGCCACCCCTCCCTAGGTCGGCACCCTAGGTGGGCCGGTCCACCCCTAGGAAACCCTAGGGTACCCTTCCATAAGGGGGGCCAAGGGAAAGGGGGCGCATTGGTCCCCTTGGGGCTTGGTCAGATGCCCACTTGGGCTTGCATGGCCGGCCCCCTTTTGGGCAGCCTAGCCGGCCACACCCCCCTCTCTTCCTTTGATGTCTTCCTCTCTTATGTTTTGGAGTCCTCCGGGCACTCTGGACTTCACCGGAACAGGGTTTCCCCTATATGAAATATTTATTGTTCAATAAATATTTCTTATATAGTAACTTCAAAATGCTTCCGATCCTACTTCTAATCACTTTCGACAACCTTAGATCAGCTGCCAAAACTTAAATACATTGCTTTTCTTCAGAATAGAGACGTGTCATTTGTCATTCATAAAAAAATACAATAATATTGGTGGAGATATATAGTGATGTGTATTTGTGTAAAGTTGTTTATGTGAAACTAGAATCCTCTTGTACACTCGTATTTGGACAGCTCGTGCACTCCCTGCAGCGAAACCAGGAAGTCGGTGCCAATAAGGCGAGATGCAAGCTGGCAAGCACTGTCTCTGTTTTACCAGGCCAGAAAAAAGTGAAGTCTTGGTCTTCTTGAGTTTCCAAGTGACTTGATAACTTGTAAAGTTTTTTTAGATAAGGATCATATATTAATATCACGGAGATACCAATTACACCCGACCTCTGTAACAACATCATGCCCTAATGGCATAAAGGATGCACACATCCAAAAAAAGAAGAATTACAAAAAAGAGAAGTCCCGCTACGGAGATCGAAAACTTGAAACAGCAACACTGACACCACCAAGACAACACCCGAATATCAACTTCTCCATAAGCGTCGCCTCCAAAAAGGAAATAGTGCACAAACGCTGCCGGTGCCCGATCATAGATCTTAGGTTTTCACCCTGAAAAAAGTCCTGACTCTCAAAATAATGCCTTCAACAAGAACACTCCCAGGCACAACCAATTAAGGCCAGAACTTGGATTTTCACCCTAAAAGATAGAACTCTAAACTTCTCCTGTGCAGTCGCCCCCACATACAAGTAGCAGTTTGAAGTCACGAAGCACCAAGACAATTCCACCTCACCACCAAGATCCGATCACCATTGCTCTTCAACCGATCTCGGCTTTCATGACCTTCTCCGCCAGCACCATGGAAAGAAAAACGAGCTCCATGATATTAACAGCCAGCAGAGCTTCGAAACGCTTCCTCTGAAACCAAACGGTCAGATAAAAACATGGGTGCACACGATCGAAAACACCCAATCCAACAATCTTCAGGCATTGACCACAAGAAATTTCGCCGGCAGAGCCTTCCGGAACACGACAATCCAGCCAGCCCGGTGGGAAGAAGATTCCGACCGATCTTCACTTGGCGCGAGAGGAATCCGATAACTTGTAAATGTAATCTTTAAAGTGAAAAATAAGGAGTCATAACGAACAAAACCCTTAGTAAGACTCTTCACACATTGAAAGAACGTGTATAAGTACTTGGTGTTATGAATGTTTGTGGAAAATCCTAAGTTAGGATATTGTGCAATGTGAATCAAGTAAACTTGGTTTGTACTCCATGCATTTACTGGACCTGACCGTGAAATACTTGAATTGTTGCACATGCACACATACAGCCTGATTTTGGAAGTTAAAAGGCAACACTGTGAGGTTGCAGGCACAATGTTTGAGTTTGACGAATACTGTTGTAGGGAATAAGAGACCTTGCCCCGTCGAGGGCGAGGCTAACTAGTTAGACCAAGGTTTGGGTAATAGCCTTTCAAACTCAGAGATATATCAAAAGGGAAATCTTGGCAGCAGATTTTTTTTTCGAAAAATGTTATTTAGGCTTGGGACACATCTGGAATATGCTTTCGTTGGTATTTCATGATGTTGTATACATGGCTGATGGCTGCCCCGTCAATTCATGCTGCAGCATAGCAATGCACATGGTATCTTCATACATCCACTAAACCACCGTGGCAGATGGTTCCCCTATCACGACACAACTCCTTAGGGTGTGTTTGTTTGAGTCGAAGCTATTGGAGATGCAGCTGGAATGTCAGGGGATCAGACTATCAGCTATTGTTGGAAGCATGACTGTACACTCTCAATCTTGTTTCAGACGAAAAAAAAGTTCTAGGGCCTCGCAGATCTCTTGGCCGAGGTATACATCTTTTAGACATCTAATGATTTTGAGCTTTTCATCTAGTTGAGGAACACTATTTGAAGGTGATTTGTATGATGTTCAAATGTTATCTAAGGTAATTAAAAGACGAGTATGGTGCATGTACGGTCACAGCCAGACGCAGCCACGAGCCATGCAGTGCAGTGCAGCTTTTGGCTATGCATGCGTACAACTCTCCACGTGGACAGCGTCTCCACTGAGTTGGGTCGCACAACCCATCGGCCAACATCCTAACAACGAGTACACATATTATTTTTTTATAAATGAAATATATTAATATCAAAAGATACCAATTACACCTAGCCTCTGTAACAACGCTCCACCCTAGTGGTAGTACGGATGCACACAGAAAAACAAGTAAAGAAAACTAAGAAAGTGCCCCGCTACAACATTCCAGACCTACCAACAACAATACAACCACCCCCAACACGCCTCCAAGAAAGGAACAATGCACCAGCGCCGTTGTCGCCCGACCAAAATGTCACCTGGTGTCAACACAGAATAGAGTTTCGCACCGCTCCCTCCGGAAACAAACGGTCGGAATAAAAACATGGGTGTGCGCGACCGAATACCACCCGATCCAGCAAACTCCAGGCAAAAGATGCACTGTTCCATTCACCGGCGGAGCTTTCCGGAACTCATCTCTCCAGCCAGATCAAGGCAAACTGACCTCCGGTAGATCATCATCTTCGCTTGTGAGAAACCCGAGGACCGCCACAAAAAAACAAAGCCAGACCAGTAGCCCCCACGCCGCCAGTCCCTCCTGCCTGATCACCAGAGAAGAGGACGGCGGCGCGGATCATGCATGCCACCGCCAAACCGTCACCGGGGACGGAGGCCGCCAGCGCTCCATCGAATCCTCCATGGCTACCGACGGAGAGCATCAGACCCCGGCCAAGTAGCCGTGCCGCCCGGCTTGCTCCACCGGTGCTTCATCACCTCCCATGAAACGCCACCACGAAAACCCTCTCCTCCCCCTCGTCGTTCGATGGAAGGGGCGCCGCCACCGCCGCGGGGCCAGGGCTATGGACGGAGCCGGGGCCGAGGCCGGCAGCAGCGGCGGCTGTGGGGCAGCTGTCCGGGGGAGGCTGCTCGGGGCGCGGCTGGCGGATCCTCCGCCGCTGCTCGGAAGGGCGGGAGAGGACGAGGTAGGGTCGCGTTGTTTTTTGTTGGTGGGATTTGATTATTTTCTTTTTTGGTATCAATCATAGGTACACATATTATATGTTTTTTAATAGAGATAAAAACTTTGCCTCATTCTATTAATTAAAAAAGAGTTTTACAACATAGCAAATGATTTATCATAACCCGGCCTACAACTCACACGTTTGGCGCCCGGGGCAACCCAAAATATTAAATTTTCTTGATATTCTAAAAAACCACTGTTGATGGGGCATGCTTGTGTCGAAAAACTCCATCATTTATCTCGTTCCAAATTTCCAAGAGGTGAGGAGAACAATGGCATTTCGGTTCGATGTGGAGGCGCCAGTCATTGAATCCACCACTCATGAAGAGTATTTGTATGCCATATGTGGAGGTCGATGAAGTAAAGTCCGAGTCACACCTTGAAGAGGCCAAACTTAAAGATTTCCATTTTGAAGAGGATGTGGAGGATACTATTTTTTTCACGCCAATATCGAACACGTATTGTGGTAACCTGCTGCGTTCTCAAAGTACAAATATGTTAGATGACTACATAATTATATTCGACACATCTAAAAGATTTGTTTTTTATATCCAGCATCGGCAGAGATTTAACCCATAACACTATAGCTAGGGTCTGATATTCTAAGGTTAATGTGGGAAGTGGATGTATAACTCAACCATCTTGGTTGAAGTCCCTAGGGATGCGAACTTTGGTGCTTATTATTTTAAAAAACTCGATGTGGGGATTTCTCTCGTTGCTTTTGACGTGGGCATTACCCTTCGGGTAACCAGTATTGCCCTATCTGGTATTGACAAATTGGAGGCCCATGAAGATACCTGAAGGCGAGATGGGCCACTAGGTCGGCGCACTAGAAGATTCCTTGACGGGCAAGACAAGGAAGCGAACAAACAAGAAAAGATTGGATCTAAACTACTGTAAACCTAGTCGTACTCGGTTAGGATCCTTGAGACCTGGCCTCCTATTTAAAGGCCAGGAGAGGGGCTGCCGAGGGACACGAACAATCTTAGCAATCTTAGCCAGAAAAAGCTTAGAGCTAGGTCATCTTAGCAATAGCCATCTCAACGAGATCTCAGCCGAACTATTCGGCACCCCATTGTAACCCATTATCATCATAATCAAGAACAGACAGGCAGGACGTAAGGGTTTTACCTCATCGAGGGCCCCGAACCTGGGTAAATCGCTCTCCCCGCTTGTCTGTGAACCGATGTCTCGTGTCAGCTTGCAGGATTCCGTCAACCCTTATCCCCTATTGGAGGGCATTGGCGAGGAGTACCCTCGACAATTGGCGCCGTCTGTGGGAACCCTGTCGGCACAAGGCAGAGCATCGGCAGATCCGATCACGACACCGGCGGCTTCGCCGGCAGCTTCATCAGCAGCTTCATCGACACCATCGTCATCGACCCTGGGAAGCCCGATTCGATTCGGCTCCTACGAGTTTACTCCACACAGCGATTCCACCCGCTCGAACTTTTCAGATCTACAAGGAAACATGGAGATGACCTTCGGCAGCGTCCACTACAACGTCAACGCAGAGGGAATCCTTCGATTGCTAGAATCCCCCACTTCCGGATCGGCGGGATCAAGCGCATCATCATCACTCGACCTGTCGGCTGGACTGACGGGATCGACGTGCTCCCCTGTGCCCTCGACTCCCCGCTCGGTGTCCTCCATGTCGGTAGGATCGGATGATTCCTCATCCTCGAAACTAACTTCGTACTACTGCTTGAACCGTGACACCGTGCACGGGCCGGGATCAAGCGACACGCCGTTCATCCGCAACGCCCGCATTCATCGGGAGAGGACGATGATCGACAAGCATCATCCAGGGAACCACCCGAAGGACGGCACACCATCAGGTTTATGTCGCCAATAACACGGAAACGCAAGGCGCGAGAGGAGACGAGGACCATACCCCTCGTTCCAGTAGAAGGGCAAGTTTTGGAAACAGCGCCAGCAACCGCGACAGGGATTACACTATCGCGGATGAGGAGTGGGCGGCAGCAAGGGCAGCAGTACTCAAAAACACGCCGCTCCCCGCAAGAACTTCAGTTGGAACCCTCAATGCTTATCGCTCCATACTAGAGAAAAACCGGGAGCACCTGTCGAAAGAGCAAGCCACCCTTGAGAGACGCCTATCTGCGGCGGATCGATCCAGCGAACGGCGAAGGGGCTCGCAAGGGAGTGCCTCCCGAAACACCCACGGAACAGGCAAGAACCGGTCAAGACTATCCAGGCTTTCAGAAGATGACGCCAGAGAAATAACGTCGAATCTGGCCAAATCCTTTATGACTATGGATACCGCCTGCATGCCACGGACGAAGACCGTCGCAGGAGCAACGGCCAACCTCGCCGCATACCTCATCAACCAGCGCCCCGAAGGATCCATGGCTCAAGCTCATCGAGGTGCCCTGGAGAGTCTCGCAATATTGGGGAACAACCTAGCC
>NC_061511.1:235545455-235585921 GCF_022539505.1 Lolium rigidum | reverse complement strand
ATCATGTGAGTTGCTATGCATATCCGTCTTGTCTGAAGTAAGAGAGATCTACCACTTTAATGGTTAGAGCATGCATATTGTTAGAGAAGAACATTGGGCCGCTAACTAAAGCCATGAATCATGGTGGAAGTTTCAGTTTTGGACATATATCCTCAATCTCAAATGAGAACACTAATTGTTGCCACATGCTTATGCATTAAAGAGGAGTCCATTATCTCGTTGTCCATGTTGTCCCGGTATGGATGTCTAAGTTGAGAATAATCAAAAGCGAGAAATCCAAAATGCGAGCTTTCTCCTTAGACCTTTGTACATGCGGCATGGAGGTACCCCTTTGTGACACTTGGTTAAAACATGTGTATTGCGATGATCCGGTAGTCCAAGCTAATTAGGACAAGGTGCGGGCACTATTAGTATGCTATGCATGAGGCTTGCAACTTGTAAGATATAATTTACATAATACATGTGCTTTATTACTACCGTTGACAAAATTGTTTCTTGTTTTCAAAATAAAAGCTCTAGCACAAATATAGCAATCGATGCTTTCCTCTGCGAAGGACCTTTCTTTTACTTTTATGTTGAGTCAATTCACCTATTTCTCTCCACCTCAAGAAGCAAACACTTGTGTGAACTGTGCATTGATTCCTACATACTTGCATATTGCACTTGTTATATTACTCTATGTTGACAATTATCCATGAGATATACATGTTATAAGTTGAAAGCAACCGCTGAAACTTAATCTTCTTTTGTGTTGCTTCAATACCTTTACTTTGAATTATTGCTTTATGAGTTAACTCTTATGCAAGGCTTATTGATGCTTGTCTTGAAGTGCTATTCATGAAAAGTCTTTGCTTTATGATTCATTTGTTTACTCATGTCATTACCATTGTTTTGATCGATGCATTCATTACATATGTTTACAATAGTATGATCAAGGTTATGATGGCATGTCACTCCAGAAATTATCTTTGTTATCGTTTACTCCGCTCGGGATGAGCAGGAACTAAGCTTGGGGATGCCGATACGTCTCCGACGTATCGATAATTTCTTATGTTCCATGCCACATTATTGATGATATCTACATGTTTTATACACATTATATGTCGTATTTATGAATTTTCCGGCACTAACCTATTAACGAGATGCCGAAGAGCCAGCTTGTTGTTTTCTACTCGTTTTTGGTTTCAGAAATCCTACAAAGGAAATATTCTCGGAATTGGACGAAATCAACGCCCAGTGGTCCTATTTTGCCACGAAGCTTCCAGAAGACCGAAGAGAAGACGGAGTGGGGCCACGGGGCGCCGCCACACTAGGGCGGCGCGGCCCAGGAGGGGCCCGCGTGGCCCTGCTGTGTGGGGCCCCCGTGACCCCTCCGACTCTGCCCTTCCGCCTACTTATAGCCTTCGTCGTGAAACCCCCAGTACCGAGAGCCACGATACGGAAAACCTTACTGAGACGCCGCCGCCACCAATCCCATCTCGGGGGATTCTGGAGATCACCTCCGGCACCCTGCCGGAGAGGGGATTCATCTCCCGGAGGACTCTTCACCGCCATGGTCGCCTCCGGAGTGATGAGTGAGTAGTTCACCCCCGGACTATGGGTCCATAGCAGTAGCTAGATGGTTGTCTTCTCCTCATGTGCTTCATTGTCGGATCTTGTGAGCTGCCTAACATGATCAAGATCATCTATCTCGTAATTCTATATGTTGTGTTTGTCGGGATCCGATGGATAGAGAATACTATGTTATGTTGATTATCAATCTATTACCTATGTGTTGTTTATGATCTTGCATGCTCTCCGTTATTAGTAGAGGCTCGGCCAAGTTTTTGCTCTTAACTCCAAGAGGGAGTATTTATGCTCGATAGTGGGTTCATGCCTCCATTAAATCTGGGACAGTGACAGAAAGTTCTAAGGTTGTGGATGTGGTGTTGCCACTAGGGATAAAACATTGATGCTATGTCCGAGGATGTAGTTATTGATTACATTACGCACCATACTTAATGCAGTTGTCTGTTGTTTACAACTTAATACTGGAAGGGGTTCGGATGATAACCTGAAGGTGGACTTTTTAGGCATAGATGCATGCTGGATAGCGGTCTATGTACTTTGTCGTAATGCCCAATTAAATCTCACAATATTCATCATATCATGTATGTGCATTGTCATGCCCTCTCTATTTGTCAATTGCCCGACTGTAATTTGTTCACCCAACATGCTATCTTATGGGAGAGACACCTCTAGTGAACTGTGGACCCCGGTCCATTCTTTTACATTGAATACAATCTGCTGCTATTGTTCTCTACTGTTTTCTGCAAACAATCATCATCCACACTATACATCTAATCCTTTGTTACAACAAGCCGGTGAGATTGACAACCTCACTGTTTCGTTGGGGCAAAGTACTTTGGTTGTGTTGTGCAGGTTCCACGTTGGCGCCGGAATCTCCGGTGTTGCGCCGCACTACATCCCGCCGCCATCAACCTTCAACGTGCTTCTTGGCTCCTCCTGGTTCGATAAACCTTGGTTTCTTTCTGAGGGAAAACTTGCTGCTGTGCGCACCATACCTTCCTCTTGGGGTTCCCAACGAACGTGTGAGTTACACGCCATCAATCCTGCAATTGCATCTTTTTGTTTCTTGTTTACACTAGTTAGGCATAATGGAAAACAACAAAAATATGGGAGATCTTTATGAACTTTATCTTGAATTAGGACATGATGTGTTTGAAGAGAGAATTAAAAAACCCATGGAACTTTATATGCATGCTAATGGGAATTTTATTAATATGAATGCTTTGAACACCATTGTTGCTAATGCTATGGAAAATTCTAAGCTTGGGGAGGTCGGTTTTGATGAAAATGATCTCTTTAGCCCTCCGGGTGTTGAGGAGAAAGTTTATGTTGATTATGATATGCCTCCTATTTATGATGATTATAATGATAGTGGTCTTTTGGTGCCACCTACTATGGAGGATAAAGCTTATTATGATTATACTATGCCTCCTATATTTGATGATGAGAATAATAATGATAGCTACTTTGTTGAATTTGCTCCCACTACAATTAATAAGAATGACTATGCTTATGTTGGGAGTAGTAATTATTTTATGCATGAGACTCATGATAAGAATGCTTTATGTGATAGTTACATTGTTGAATTTGTTCATGATGCTACTGAAAGTTATTATGAGAGAGGAAAATATGGTTGTAGAAGTTTTCATGTTACTAAAACACCTCTCTATATGCTGAAAATCTTGAAATTGTGCTTGTGTTGCCTTTCTATGCTTGTTGCATTATGCTTCATGAATTTGTTTATTTACAAGATTCCTATGCATAGGAAGCATGTTAGGCTTAAATTTGTTTTGAATTTGCTTCTTGATGCTCTCTTTTGTTTCAACTCTTATTTCTTGCGAGTGCATCATTAAAACTGTTGAGCCCATCTTAATGGCTATAAAGAAAGAACTTCTTGGGAGATAACCCATGTGTTTATTTTACTACAGTATTTTTGTTTTATATTTGAGTCTTGGAAGTTGTTACTACTGTAGCAACCTCTCCTTATCTTTATTTTATTGCATTGTTGTGCCAAGTAAAGTCTTTGATAGTAGGGTTGATACTAAATTTGGATTATTGCGCAGAAACAGATTTCTTGCTGTCACGAATTTGGGAAGTGTTCTCTGTAGGTAACTCAGAAAAATCTGTCAATTTACGTGAGTGATCCTCAGATATGTACGCAACTTTCATTCAATTTGGGAATTTTCATCTGAGCAAGTCTGGTGCCTCTTTAAAATTCGTCTTTACGGACTGTTCTGTTTTGACAGATTCTGCCTTTTATTTCGCATTGCCTCTTTCGCTGTGTTGGATGGATTTCTTTGTTCCATTACCTTCCAGTAGCTTTGTGCAATGTCCAGAAGTGTTAAGAATGATTGTGTCACCTCTGAACATGTGAATTTTTGATTATGCTCTAACCCTCTAATGAGTTTGTTTTAAGTTTGGTGTGGAGGAAGTTTTCAAGGGTCAAGAGAGGAGGATGATATACTATGATCAAGAAGAGTGAAGAGTCTAAGCTTGGGGATGCCCCCGTGGTTCATCCCTGCATATTTCAAGAAGACTCAAGCATCTAAGCTTGGGGATGCCCAAGGCATCCCCTTCTTCATCGACAACTTATCAGGTTTCTTCTCTTGAAACTATATTTTTATTCGGTCACATCTTATGTACTTTACTTGGAGCGTCTGTTTGTTTTTATTTTTGTTTGAATAAATCGGATCCTAGCATTCTTTGTTTGGGAGAGAGACACGCTCCTTTGTTTCGTATGAACACATATGTTCTTAGCTTCATCTTTAATGTTCATTGCGAAAGTTGGACTATTTCATTCATTGTTATATGGTTGGAAACGGAAAATGCTGCATGTGGTAAATGGTTTAATGTCTTGAATAATGTGATACTTGGCAATTGTTGAGCTCATATAGATCTTGTTTAAGCTCTTGCATCATGTACCTTGTACTCATTAATGAATAACTACATAGAGCTTGTTAAAATTTGGTTTGCATGATTGATCTCTAGAGTCTAGATATTTTCTCGGTTGAGGTGTTTGAACAACAAGGAGACAATGTAAAGTCTTATAATAGTTACAATATGTTCATATGTGAGCTTTGCTGCACCTTTTATACTTGAGTTTGCTTCAAACAACCTTGCTAGCCTAGCCTTGTATTGAGAGGAATTCTTCTCATGCATCCAAATCCTTGAGCCAATAACCATGCCATTTGTGTCCACCATACCTACCTACCACATGGTATTTTCCGCCATTCTAAAGTACATTACTTGAGTGCTACCTTTAAAACTTCTATTCTTTGCCTTTGCAATATATAGCTCATGGGACAAATAGCCTTAAAAACTATCGTGGTGAAGAATATGTACTTATGTGTCTTATTTCTTAATAAGTTGCTTGTTGAGCGGTAACCATGTTTCTGGGGACGCCATCAACTCTTTTACCTTTGTTGAATATCATGTGAGTTGCTATGCATGTTCGTCTTGTCTGAAGTAAGGGCGGTTCTCACAATCAAATGGTTTGAGTATGCATACTGTTAGAGAAGAACATTGGGCCACTAACTAAAGCCATGATTCATGGTGGAAGTTTCATTGTGGACAATTAATCCTCAATCGCTTATGAGAATATTAACTGTTGTTGAATGCTTATGCATTAAAGAGGAGTCCATTATATGTTCTCTATGTTGTCCCGGTATGGATGTCTAAGTTGAGAATAATCAAAAGCGAGAAATCCAATGCGAGCTTTCTCCTTAGACCTTTGTACAGGCGGCATAGAGGTACCCCTTTGTGACACTTGGTTGAAACATATGCTATGCAATGATAATCCGTGTTAATCCAAGCTAATTAGGACAAGGTGCGAGCACTATTGGTATACTATGCATGAGGCTTGCAACTTATAAGATGTCTTATACATAACACATATGCTTTATTACTACCGTTGACAAAATTGTTTCTTGTTTTCAAAATGAAAAGCTCTAGCACAAAAATAGTAATCCATGCTTCCTCTCGCGAAGGGCCTATCTTCTACTTTATTGTTGAGTCAGCTTACCTATTCCTTCTATCTTAGAAGCAAACACTTGTGTCAACCGTGTGCATTGATTCTTACATGTTTACCTATTGCACTTGTTATATTACTTTGTGTTGACAATTATCCATGAGATAAACATGTTGAAGTTGAAAGCAACCGCTGAAACTTATATCTTCCTTTGTGTTGCTTCAAAGCTTTTACTAAGAATTTATTGCTTTATGAGTAACTCTTATGCAAGTCTTATTGATGCTTGTCTTGAAAGTATTATTCATGAAAAGTCTTTGCTATATGATTCAGTTGTTTAATCATTGTCTTTACCATTGCTTTGAATCACTCCATTCATCTCATATGCTTTACAATAGTATGATCAAGATTATGATAGCATGTCACTTCAGAAATTATCCTTGTTATCGTTTACCTACTCGAGGGCGAGTAGGAACTAAGCTTGGGGATGCTTGATACGTCTCAAACGTATCTATAATTTCTTATGTTCCATGCTACTTTTATGATGATACTCACATGTTTTATACACATTATATGTCATATTTATGCGTTTTCCGGAACTAACCTATTGACGAGATGCCGAAGGGTCAGTTGTTGTTTTCTGCTGTTTTTGGTTTCAGAAATCCTAGTAAGGAAATATTCTCGGAATCGGACGAAATCAACGCCCAGCATCTTAGAATTCCACGGAGCTTCCAGAACACCCGAGAGCCACCAGAGGGGAGCCCTGTGGGCCCCAGATGATAGGCTGGCGCGGCCAGGGGGTGGGCCGCGCCCCCCTACTGTGTCGTCGCCTCGTCAGCCCTCCGACTCTGCCTCTTCGCCTATTTAAAGGTCCCTGACCTAAAACCTCGATACGGAAAAGCCACGGTACGAGAAACCTTCCAGAGCCGCCGCCATCGCGAAGCCAAGATCCGGGGGACAGGAGTCTCCGTTCCGGCACGCCGCCGGGACGGGCAAGTGCCCCCGGAAGGCATCTCCATCGACACCACCGCCATCTTCATCACCGCTCGCTGTCTCCCATGAGGAGGGAGTAGTTCTCCCCGAGGCTAAGGGCTGTACCGGTAGCTATGTGGTTAATCTCTCTCCTATGTACTTCAATACAATGATCTCATGAGCTGCCTTACATGATTGAGATTCATATGAGTTTTGTATCACAATTCATCTATGTGTTACTCTAGTGATGTTATTAAAGTACTCTATTCCTCCTCCATGGTGTAACGGTGACAGAGTGTGTGCATCATGTAGTACTTGGCGTAGGTTATGATTGTAATCTCTTGTAGATTATGAAGTTAATTATTGCTATGATAGTATTGATGTGATCTATTTCTCCTTCATAGTGTGATGGTGACAGTGTGCATGCTATGTTAGTACTTGGTGTAATTGCAATGATCTATCATGCACTCTAAGGTTATTTAAATATGAACATCGAATGTTGTGGAGCTTGTTAACTCCGGCATTGAGGTGCTCTTGTAGCCCTACGCAATTAGTGGTGTTCATCATCCAACAAGAGAGTGTAGAGTGGTTTTATTATGTGATCAATGTTGAGAGTGTCCACTAGTGAAAGTATGATCCCTAGGCCTTGTTTCCAAACATCGAATCTCCGTTTGTTTACTCGTTCGTTGCATGTTTACTCGCTGCCATATTTTATTCAGATTGTTATTACCACTCATATACATCCATACTACTTGTATTTCACTATCTCTTCGCCAAACTAGTGCACCTATACATCTGACAAGTGTATTAGGTGTGTTAGGACACAAGAGACTTCTTGTATCGTGATTGCAGGGTTGCTTGAGAGGGATATCTTTGTCCTCTTCATCCCTGAGTTCGATAAACCTTGGGTGATCCACTTAAGGGAAACTTGCTGCTGTTCTACAAACCTCTGCTCTTGGAGGCCCAACACTGTCTACAAGAATAGAAGCACCCGTAGACATCACCCACTTCCTATGCATAGGAATCTTTTACACAAATAAATTCATGAAGAACAAAGTGACAAGCATAAGAAGATAAAACAAGAGTAACTTCAAAATTTTAAGCATATAGAGAGGTGTTTTAGTACCATGCAAATTTCTACAACCATATTTTCCTCTCTCATAATAATTTTCAGTAGCTTCATGAACAAACTCAACAACATAACTATCACATACAGACATGCTTTTCATGATTCACAAACACATAATTTTTATCAAGCTCAAAAATAGTGGGACTAAAACTTTCAAACCCACTTTTATCAATAATATAACAAGATGATTGATCAATCTTAAAAGATATGGGACTCATAGATAAAGTCAAGATCTCTACAATCCCATTTTCATTAGTAGTACAATTAATAGTATCAAGTAACATAGGACCATCATCTAGAGATTTATCATAAACATTTGCCAAGCCAAACTCTTTAGTACCATGCATTTCGACATCAGGCACAAACAAAGCATTATCATAAAATTTATCAAAGTAGCATGGATTATCATAAATAACAGTAGCATAATTATTCTCACAAGTTTTACTCATAGGGAATATTTCAAGAGAATCCACAGGAACATAACATTCATCCTCCTTTGGTAAGCATGGAGGACAATCAAATAGTGTAAGAGATAAAGAGTTACTCTCATTAGAAGGTTGGCATGGGTAGCTAATCCATTCTTACTCCTTTTGTTCATCACTCTCCTCTTCTTTTTCATCCAATGAGCTTTCAGGTTCATTGATTTCCTCCTCTTTTTCATCCAATGAGCTTTCAGGTTCATCAATTTCTGGTTCCTGCAAATTGTGAGTGCATTCTTGTGCATTAATGAGTCTCTCTTTATAATCAATGATATAAGTATTATCACTGTGGCTTTCTATGCAAAAATTAAGAATAGAAGAGACATAATCTTTAAGGTCCTTACAAACAACACAAGTTTCATAATTTTTAGCAATGAAGGATTCGATCTCAGAAGCTCCCATAAACAAAACAAATTGTTCTACTTCTTCGAACCCAAAATGAATATAGCTATTCCAATTATAGTTCTTAATTAAAACTTCCTCGCTAAAGCCACATTGAAATTTAAGATGTTTAGTATCCTGTTGAGAGCAACAATTTATATCATGGCGTTTAAGCAAGATTTTAGCAATTGTATTCAGTTTTTTCTATCACAGCACTCATAACTTTTCCCGTTCTTGATTCTCTATAATTATTATATAATTCTGTAAGCTCCAAATAGGTTGTAGGTTCTCCCATAATAGCAGTTTTTAATTTTTAGGTTTTTAAATTTTTTATGAATTTTCGGGTATATAGAGAAAATAAAACAAGACAAAAATAAACTAGACGAAAGTAAACTAAGCAAAATAATACTAGACAGAAATAAACTAAGCAAAACAAAATAAAATAAAACAAAAACAGAGAGAGAGGTAGAGTGTACTCCCCAGGTGAACTTATGAGTAGAGCTATGCCTCCACGGCAACGGCGCCAGAAAATAGTCTTGATAACCCACAAGTATAGGGGGATCGCAACAGTCTTCGAGGGAAGTAAAACCCAAATTTATTGATTCGACACAAGGGGAGGTAAAGAATACTTATAAGCCTTAACAACTGAGTTGTCAATTCAGCTGCACCTGGAAAAGCACTAGTAACAGGGGTGATGTGAAAGCAACAGTAATATGAGAGCGAGTAACAAGTAATACGACAGCCAGTAATAGTAACACATAGGCAATGGCACCAGAAAATAGTTGATACTACTTCCAATGACATGTAGAACGAGTATATGATGATGAAAGATGGACCGGGGTTCCCAGCTATCTACACTAGTGGTAACTCTCCAATAACAAGTGTTGGGTGAACAAATTACAGTTGGGCAATTGATAGGATTGAAACAGCATTAAGACAGAACATCAAGATTATTAATCATGTAGGGCATGTTTTCCATATATAGTCATACGTGCTCGCAATGAGAAACTTGTACAACATCTTTTGTCCAACCAGACGGTGGCAGCCGGGCCTCAAGGGAATCTACTGGCAATTAAGGTACTCCTTTTAATAGAGCACCGGAGCAAAGCATTAACACTTGGTGAAAACATGTGATCCTCATATCTAAGCCTTCCCCTCCAGTTATCCCGAGTTGGTGTCACTCGGGGCCTCGGGTTCCGGACATAGACATGTGCAAACAACTTGTAGATACAATCTAAGCAATAAGTATAGAGCTTAAATCTAAGATCATGCCACTCGGGCCCTAGTGACAAGCATTAAACACAACAAGATTGCAGCAACAATAACTTCACAAACTTTATAGATAGACAAATCATAATGTAACAATCCATCGGATCCCGACAAACACAACACCGATTACATCAGATGAATCTCAATCATGTAAGGCAGCTCATGAGATCATTGTATTGAAGTACATGGGGGAGAGAATACCAACTAGCTACAGCTAGAACCCGTAGTCCATGGGGGAACTACTCACGGAGCATGATGGAGGCGGTGGCGTTGATGGAGATGGCTTCCGGGGGCACTTCCCCGTCCCGGTAGGGTGCCGGAACAGAGACTTCTGTCCCCTGAAACGGAGTTTCGCGATGGTGGCGGCGCCCCTGGAGTCTTTTTGGAGTTTCGTCAATTGGTATCGATGTTTTAGGTCAGGGCGGCTTAAATAGGCGAAGAGACGGAGTCGGAGGGGCCACGGGGCCTCCTCACACTAGGGGGGCACGCCCCCTCCTTGGGCCGCGCCGCCACCACGTGTGGGCCCCCCAGGGCTCCCCTCTGGTCCCTCTCTGACTTTCTGGAAGCTTCCGGGAAAAATAAGGTTCTGGGCGTTGATTTCGTCCGATTCCGAGAATATTGCCCGAACAGCCTTTCTAGAACCAAAAACAACAGAAAACAGGAACTGACACTTCGGCATCTTGTTAATAGGTTAGTTCCGGAAAACGCATAAAAACATTATAAAGTGCGAGCAAAACATGTAAGTATTGTCATAAAACAAGCATGGAACATCAGAAATTTTAGGTACGTTGGAGACGTATCAGTAGCCAATTCTCCTTTCGCATTGCAACAGATCCCGACGAGCTACATGTGCTGATGCAGGCCCTCGAAGGGTCACACAACGGCAAGAACACGGTGGAGGGCATGCTCTGTGCTGGTGTCACATGGCCGGTGAGAGAGGCAGGAAAACCACCCGAGTAAATCGGCAACAACGATGCAGAACCCGACGACATAGAAGGAATGCAAGGAGAGAAGAATACTTTAGAAAAAACATAACAGTCATCAACATGGAAGCACCAGGAAAAACACCCAAATAACAGGACGCGCCACCTGCCATACAGACCAACCAGCGTGGCAAAAAAGTAGAGCATAGAATGGCAAGGCAAGAAACCGCCGGCCAAACAAGAATGAACCATAGACCAGCGGCAAGAAAAGAATATGGAAGAAACATCGGAGCCAACAACATAGTGGTAACAATGGAAGAAACAAACAAATAGCGAATCAGAAATAAACCTCGCAAAGTAGCAGCACCACAAAGAAGAAACAAATACTCAAATGCCCGAAGAAACCAACCAAATGATGAAGTTTAGCTTACTACACCACACAGTGACCAATCTAACGATCGCCCAAACACGACGTTGATGGCTGTGAAATATGCTATTTTTCCTCACGTTTAAACCCTTTGCTAAGTCAAGAAATTGACTAAACTTCTCTCTAAGTGTGCCACTAATGATTAATTATTGCAAATATGTGCAATCCTTTCTCTCTTCTTATGGTGTGCACGAAATCAAGTCTTCATGGCAAATGGACATGCAATTACTGAAGAAAATCTCGATATAAGTGCAACAAAGTCAACCAGAGGGTCAAAGTCGGTTTCAGGAGGTTTAGCGGATATCTTTACGGGCAAGCTCCAGCCGTACCGTCCGCCCGTACTGGGTGCCGGAGCATTCCGATGTCAAACCCTATAAGTTTCGTGAAGGGAGCCAGTCGAAAAAGAGAGTCATTCGTCGCCAAACAGAGCCGCCATCCACCAGATCCATCTACACCACACCGAAGGAGATCCACCACAATTATTCATCCATTTCCTCTCCAATCTCATAGAGATCTCCTTGAGAATTAGCGGCCATTGTATAGTGATTTCAACCCAAGTATTTGCAACAATGATTTCTAACTTTGATCTTGATATCATGCGTGAGTAGTCCTCACGGGCTGCAGGTTGGATGAATCGTCACATCGTTTATATGCATCTAATCTTATTAGTTTGTGCAGAAATTGAATAGGAGTTTATGTAGAAACTGAATAGGATCTTTGGAATCTTGTATCTTTGTCTCTTTGTCTCGATTCGAGGACCTGCAGGTACTCATGCCTCTCGGATCGGTCAAGGGAAGAGGTTGGATGAAGAGAGAATGGCGTGCTATCGTGAAACCTCAGTGACAAAAAGATCAAAGTAACGGTACACGTTTAGTGATTCGCTTGGGATAAACGGCACAATCATCTATCTTAATACTTTGGTCTGTATTTATTTACTTAATAAATATTGTTACTCGCATTTGTGGGAACAATGGTTGGATCAAAACACTGTTGTCACCTCTGGTTTTAGGGGCAATAATATTTATGGATGTGCTACTCACAAATCTCTTACCACTATTTTATTTACTACATATTCGTACTTCATTTCTATATGTATGCATAGCTGCAGGAGAATATTTGACCCTAGCCTATTTTAATCCATTGATCACAACACTAAACAAAGTAAACTAGAAAGCTCCACTGAACGTAAGATAAAATCAACTAGCAAATCTTGTGGATGTTTCCTTTACACCACTTTAGCAGTGCTTCCCAAGGTTCAATTAAACCTAGATCTTATAAGAAAAAAGGTTACATTACACCAATATTCTCCTCCTCCTCTATCTCAAACTCCTCATTGGAGGAGGTCTAGTCGATCAAACCTTCTAAAAAACAGTAATCTAGACTACACTACTTCTACACTGCAATAATAGTTTTTAGGAAAATAAAGTTCAAGAAATTGCCTTTGAGGCTATATGTATAACACCTTGCACACGCGGGAGTTAGGAAGCGTCCAGTTGTTGATGGCAGTAGCAGCGTGGTCGAACGTCGCGGTAGAGGGCAACTTCCCCTCCCTGGTAGCAGCTTGGCGGACATCGGTGGGCGGCGATTCATCGTGTGGTGGTCACCTTGCACACTTACAGACGGCGATGGGTCGTGGGAGAGTAAGTTGGAGATAGTGCCCTAAAGACAAATAATAAGGAGTATTTATGATTATATCTTAAAGGTTCGTAATAGTTTCGTGCCATGCTATAAATGTATTAATCAGAACATTGATAACGTGTGGTATTGTAAATAAACCAGGGTCCTGGTAAGCATGTAAGCGAACTAGCTCATTGTGGTAATTCAGTGATCGAGGTTTCCTTGTCATGGACATACACATCATTTGACAATGGGATGATATCATTAGGTGAATAATATGATGGACACAAATACAATATATGAATATTGAAATGTCATCAAGTCACAAAGTTCAACATTGCAATGTGATAGCGTAGTGACCTAATCCTTAGAACCGCATGGTAACATGCTTAAGGGTTGGGATGCTTGGAGATCATTTTGGAAATTAGACTCAGCAGAGAAATTGAGAGAGAGAGAGAGAGAGAGAGAGAACTGGCAAGGGTTCCGGGAGAATCCAAAAGGTGTTCGGAGTGTTCCGGGAGGTGCCTTGAAGCATTGGAAATTAAATAATATGTATTATATATATTAGTTAAGTGTACTAATACTAAATATATTTATTTATTTAATAAAATAAGGCTCCCCACCTTAATTGGCCTCACTCGGAAGGGGATCCTATTAAGGGGGTGGCCGGCCACCCCATTGGACAAGGGGGATGCCGGCGGGTCAAGGAAGGGGGCGCGGAGGCCAAGGCTGGTCGGCCGTACCACCCCCTCTCCTTTAGTCCCACGTTATATTGCCAAGCCACACCCCTTCCCCTCCCCTTCCTCCTATATATATAGTAGGGCACGTGGAGGAAAAGAGACACATAAATCTCTCAAGCCCCCTCTCTCTTGAGGGTGCTTTTCTCTCCCGAGTGCGGCTCCTCGAAGGGCTGAACATGGAGGGAGTCGACACCAGCAGTAAGCAGGAGCTCTACCGGGATTTCGATCCAGAAGATGTACTTCCGCAATATCAGCTGGATCAAGATGTTCATGAGTTGTTGTCAACACCGTACGTGTGTGAAACCTACTAGGTGCGGAACTGACGGCAATCGAAGTCGTACGAGGGGATTGAACATGACCCTATGGTCGGCGACTAGTATGACTACATCAACCATGTTCTAGAGGAACGTTAACCGCTTTCGGTCTAGGAGGGTACATCACCTAAACCACCTCCATTACAGCATTACTTTTAGATAGATAGGCAATTGGAGTACGCTAGTTAGATCTTTTTTCTGCTACGAACCCCTACAGAGTTGACTAGCTCCTCCGCGTCCAGCAGGACAAATGGAGGTGAGGCGGAGATCCCCGGGTTCGCTCCGTGGTCGCGTGATGCGCCGGCTGATTCAGATCGGCGGCGAGGCGGATTTGGACGTAAAGAGCGGCCGAGAAGCGTCAGGAGAGGCGACGGAGGGTCCGTGGGAGTGTGGTGGGGCTAGGCTGGTCGATTTTGTCGGCGGCAACGGTTGGGGTTAGGTAGCGGTTGTGCAGTGGGAAGCGGAATGAACTTTCACCCGTAGGGGTTGGCCGTGCACGTGTCTCTATTTTTGGATAGATCACCTCGAAGGTGATGTATATTTACATCACTAGGGCAAAAAAAAATACATCACCATTTAAGTTAATATCACCTGTTGGAGAGTCATTTTTGAGCCAAAATGATGTGAAAAATAGTTTTTAAATCACCAACTCTATTATAGGTCATGTGTTAGAGATGCTCTTAGCTAGCTTATTTTAGTGTGATATGATGGATGTGCATTTAGAGCACAGTGACAGAGTTATATTTACATATCCGAATGATAGCCATTTCTTTCTCTAAATAAAAAATGTGCAGTGAATGTTCAATGTTGGCGCAAAGGGGCAGTGTGGTGGTAGCTAACATATACTGTACTCCCTTGTTGTTGTTTTTTTTCTTTTTGTTCTAACTCGGCCATAAAAGGATGTCATAGAATTGTCTAAATTTGTATGTATGAATACACAGTAAATAGTTTCTAGATATTTTTTAAGGGGGAATTTGTACAACTTTTACTAAGCCAAGTCTCCTCGCAAGATTCAAAAATGTTCAACTTATCTCTTTCAACTTGGATACCATGAGGTGGACCTTGGAAAGCTTTTGCATAAGCAGCACGAGTTCGGTCGGATCCCCATTTTGATCAGACCCTTGACTCGCTTTTAGCCGGTAAAAAAAGGTTATTTAACCTAACAATCTACCATACACCCTTATCTGCTTATAGCTAACAAACAAAATCTTAGGTCCAAAACCGCGAGAAGTATCTTTGGGTTCAAAACACAAAAACACGATCTCTGTTCTGAACTGCACCATCCGAGCGGATTGCTGTCGAGATAGATGCGGCAAAACAGAACAACTGAACAAGAAAAGCGCGAGCTTGGCGGGTGAGATTTCAATCAAGCAGCGGATAAAACCTGATAGATATATACTGTCGTTCCGCCCCGCGTCTTTCCATCTCGATCTCCTTTTCCCGCCGCCATCAACCGCAGAAGCTTGATCACATCTCGTCGGGGACTGTGGAGGTGACGCCGCGCGCTGAGCTGAACGGTGCAGTCCATGTCCGCCCCGCCGCCGGGGGATATTCAGTCGCCGCCGGCCGATACCCCTCCTGACACGAGCCCGCCGCCGCCTCCTGAAACCAGCGACCCGCCGCCACCTCCACCTGACACTGCTCCTCCCCCGCCGCTACCGTCCAGTCCGCCGCCTGCACCATTGCCAGATACTCCTCCACCGTCCCCGCCGCCCAGTAATCCTCCACCGTCCCCGCCACCCAGCAGTCCTCCACCGTCACCGCCAAGCACACCTCCACCTTCGCCGCCGCCACTGCCAAGCACACCTCCACCTATCGCGCCTGTGATCCCGCCTGATCCGCCAGCATCTTCTCCTCCATCCCCGGAGACGCCTGCGACGCCAGCTGCTCCCACGCCGTCTGCACCTCCTACGCCGCCGCCGGTGATGCCAGATACTCCGCCCGCATCTTCTCCGCCTGAGACGCCGGTGGCGCCTGTTGAGCCGCCGCCATCTTCTCCTATCCCGACACCTGACCCGCCACCATCTTCTCCACCGCAGGTGACCCCAGTTTCCCCGCCAGCACCAGTGACGCCAGTGGACCCGCCGCCATCATCTGCGCCGCCGGTGACGCCAGTCGACCCGCCGCCATCTTCTCCTCCGCCGGTTACGCCAGCTGTCCCGCCAACACCAGTGGCGCCTGTCGACCCGCCGCCATCAGCTCCTCCGCCGGTGACACCAGCAGCTCCACCGCCATCTTCTCCTGTGACGCCAGCAGCTCCGCCGCCATCTTCATCTCTGCCTGTGACGCCGGCTGCTCCGCCCGCATCGTTGCCTCCACCCGCGACGCCAGCTGCTCCGCCAGCATCCTCCCCGCCTCCGATGACGCCAGCTGCACCACCTGCATCTTCTACTCCACCGGAGGCGCCGGTTACGCCGGCCGCACCGCCAGCGTCTTCTACTCCACCAGTGGCACCGTTACCTTCTCCGTCGGGGCCACCCGTGACACCTGCGCCGCCCGCAACATCTCCGCCTTCTCCAGCAGCGCCCGCACCATCAACGCCTTCACCGTCTGCTCCGATGACGCCAGCTCCGCCTGCACCATCTCCGGCTTCTCCGGTGGCACCGTCAGCACCAACACCGTCAGCACCGTCTCCACCGTCTCCCGTAAACCCAGAACCATCCCCGCCCGCACCTGTGACGCCAGTGCCAGTGATACCAACGCCATCTCCCGTAGACCCGGCACCACCATCGTCGTCGCCGCCGGCTCCAGTAGGGCCAGCACCACCAATGCCATCTCCAGTGAACCCAGAACCGCCAGCACTGTCACCGCCAGCTCCAGTGGGACCAGTACCACTACCACCATTGCCATCGCCATCTCCCTTGAACCCTGCGCCACCAGCACTGTCACCGCCGGCTCCGGTGGGACCAGCACCACCACTGCCGTCGCCATCCCCAGTTAACCCGGCACCGCCAGCATCATCACCAGATTCTCCGGTTAACCCGGCGCCACCAGCATTATCTCCAACATCACCATTGGTGCCCACACCACCAACGACGTCGCCGCCGTCTCCTGTGAACCCGGCACCACCCGCTTCGTCCCCGCCATCTCCAGTGCAGCCGGCTCCACCAACATCGTCCCCGCCATCAGGCCCATCACCAGTGAACCCAACACCACCAGCGTCGTCTCCTCCTTCACCTGTACCACCGACGTTGTCGCCGCCATCTCCCGCGGTGCCAGGACAACCAACTACGTCTCCGCCATCTCCCGTAAACCCCTCACCACCATCCACGTCCCCACCCACTCCAAGAACACCATCCTCGCCTCCATCAACCTCTCCAGCTCCCCCCATGCCATCATTCCCTCCACCTTCTTCCACAACACCGCCATCCCGTGTCACTCCTGCTCCTCCTGGCATCACCCCGTCACCCCCAAGCGGCGGCATCCCGAACTCGCCACGTTCGTTTGTCATACCCCCGTCGTCATCGCCACTGCCCTCGCCGTCGCACTCACACACGTCCAAGGCAGTGATCGGCATCTCCGTTGCCTCGGCAGTGGTGGTGATCGGCCTCGTGGCCGGGCTGATCTACTGCTTCGTGGGGAAGCGACGCCGTCAGCGTCGCCGCGGCCGCCGTCCGCCACCGGACTCATCAGGTACGTACTTGTGAACACACGGTTCAGGTCAGGACGTTTATGTGGTAGACACGTATGTAGGTTGACTTGAAAGTCTCGGCCGGTCCTGCGGTTTGGTCGCACGGCACTATGCCGATCGTGCGCCTGTGATGTCACAATAGCACTTCGTTTTGGGCTAGTGTAAGAGTGCTGGTGGTCGACGGCGAGACGGCGACACATGGTCACGGGAGCCGAGTGCGCCGGCCGGCGTACAAAAGTGGATATGTGCACGCCTGATAGTGTCTCTGCTTTTGTTTGATGGATGCATGGCCTGATCTGATCTCATTACAAGTGTGTGCTGCAATCTCTCTGATTTTTGGTCGGTCTAGGTGTAGTTCCTTTCTGCTTATTACTACATTGGACAAAGTTGATAGCAGAGTCATCAAGAAGCAGTTCATGGTGGACTTGAGTTGTCGCTGACCTTAATTTACTGAAATATACTCTGTTTCTTCACACATTGATCAGTACGTAGTTGACAGTTGACTGTATCTGAAGTTCTGAACATTCTATTTGTCATTGCATCTCAGGCAATCCCTACAACCAGCGACTACCGGTGGTGTCGTCGCGCCAGCAACGGCAACCGCCACACACCTCGTCGGCGCCCCTATCATACATAACGTACGCACCACGTGCCGCCGCCGCCTCGTCGTCGTGGCACAGCAGCGCCGCCGTCGCGTCCGACCCGCCACCACCCCAGCATCCCGCCGTCAAGGGCGGCACGGTGTCGTACGCGGACCTCGCGGCGGCGACGGGCGGGTTCTCGGAGGCAAACCTGCTGGGGCAGGGCGGGTTCGGGCACGTGTACCGCGGCGAGCTGGGCAACCGAGAGGTGGCCATCAAGCGGCTCCGGCCGGGCAGCGGGCAGGGCGACCGCGAGTTCCGCGCCGAGGTGGAGAGCATCGGCCGCGTCCACCACCGCCATCTCGTCTCCCTGCTCGGCTACTGCGTCCACGACCAGCAGCGCCTCCTTGTCTACGAACACGTCTCCAACCACACCCTCGAGTTCCACCTCCACGGTATGCATCTACTTGTTCACGTATGTTGTCGATCGTCATTGCTTGTGTGCAGGTGGTACTGAGTTCTGACGACGGGGTTGTGCAGGGGACGGGCAGACGCTGGACTGGGAGCGGAGGTGGAAGATCGCGCTCGGGTCGGCCAAGGGGATAGCCTACCTGCACGAGGACTGTAAGCCCTTGTTTGTCTCCTGCTACTTCAGTTCAGAATTTTGAAGATGCCGGATTTAATCTCGTAATTTTTGGTTACTGATGATCCACTGATCTTGATTGGATGTTACAGGCCATCCTAAGATCATCCACCGCGACATCAAGGCCGCCAACATTCTACTGGAGGACAACTTTGAGCCCAAGGTACATGATGGAAGAACATCACTATCTGTCTATCTTGTTTCAGAAAACTGAAGTGCATTTTTCATCTCAGAGCGTGATCAGTGATCATCTCATCTCTTGTGTGTGCAGGTTTCGGACTTTGGGCTGGCCAAGATCCAAAACGTAGACGACAGCCATGTTTCGACGCGCGTGATGGGGACTTTCGGGTAAACAAACAAAGACGAGCAATCTTCCAGTTCTGCTGCTTAATTTTACTGAGTAGAGTTCGCAGAGAACTTAGCTGGAGCGGTGAGCTTTGCAAAAGTAACCATGGATTTTTGCCCGATCGCGCGTTTGGCAGGTACATGGCGCCGGAGTACACGAACACGGGGAAAATTACAGACCGGTCCGACGTCTTCTCCTTCGGCGTGGTGCTTCTGGAGATCATCACCGGGATGAGACCTGTCCTCCCCGGCGAGCACGACAATGACGAGACTCTGGTTTCCTGGGTGAGTAGTGCTGCCCTGAATTTTAACCTCTTAAGTCTGTAGTATTGCCTTTCTGGAGTGTAGTCCAGTTAATGAAGATCTCTAAACTGACGGTCCATGTCGTGCTTTTACCTTTTCGTTACCGTCTTGGTGTTATTGTTTTGTAGTCCTTCGTATATGTTATACATAGCTATCTGAACTTTTTTGCTTTAATACAGGCACGGCCTCTGCTGGCAAAAAATTTTGAGGAACAAATCTCCGGCGAGCTGATCGATCCAATGCTTGAATCCACCTATGACGCCCACGAAATGCAGCGGCTGATCGCGTGCGCGGCCGCCGCGGTGCGCGACACGTCCCGCTCCCGCCCTCGAATGAGCCAGGTTAAACCCCACAGCACTCCTACATGCTCGTTAGATTTGACCTGCTCCTGAAGCTAACAACGGACGTGCCAAACACAGATCGTCCGGTACCTGGAGGGCGAGCTGCCGCTGGACGCCCTCAACGCCGGCGTCGAGCCGGGGCAGAGCGAGACGCACGACGACGGCGAGAGGGAGCAGCTGAGGCGGATGAGGAGGATGGCGTTCTTCATGCCGGGCGCCGACAGCGACACGGGCGCCACCGGCATCGTCAGCGAGGCCACGAGCGAGTACGGCCTGTACGCGTCCAGCTCCAGCAGCGGCGGCGACGACGCGCAGACGACGAACCGGCCGCGCGCAAGCGAGCTCGGCGCCACGAGCAGGCGCACGCGGCCGGGGCGCGCCGGATTGCTGTGAGCCTCACGTGATGCTTGTTGCAAAATTTCTGGAACTGTTGGATGTTTACTTGTTTAGGCTCAGTCTTTTTGTCTTTGGGTTTTTACGATTCTTTGGGGAGATACACTGTAGTGGTTGAACTGTTTTTGGTTTGCCATTTTCTCATGAATTTTACTTGCAAAGCTAAGAAAAGGCAGCAGGTGAGGTTAGATTATATTAGTTCTCAGTTTTGGTCAGTGCGGACCACATAAACATGTCTTATTCCTGGCAATTGTTAGTCTCTAACGGTGATACAATTTCTAAGGTGTGTTGGAGCCCGGCCCTTCCACCAAATTATGACTTTTATGAAGAAATTTAGTTGATTACAGGCTTGCATCATGGCATGTATTATTACAACGTTTGACTTTGATCCAGTTGACGTAACTGGAAAATTTCAATGCTATCTCCATGAGAGTGATAATTTTTTCATAAACTCTATGTATAGAGATCTAATCCAGCGAGAAGTGTCAGTTGTTGACAACAGCAACAAAATTCGAAAATGAGGATTTCAGTTAAAATAAAATATTTGCATAGTATCTTCGTAGAGCGTTAATTCTCACCAGAGTTAATCTTTATATAACACAATTTGCATGAAAGTCCAAAGTGTGTATTTTGTGAACATGAGAGAACTATTAAAAACTTGTTTTTCTAATGTAAATTTGCTAGATCTATATGATCTATCCTCCAAGTATGATGCAACTTATACCTGCCACCCAACATTGCTAGTGCATTCGGCAATTTGGCTAAACGATGTGTATGATAGGTTTAAAATACTTATTAGGGGAGAGGGATTGCCATTATTTGCTTGCTTTGGCTATATAGAAATGATAAAGATTTTAGTGATATTATCTATTGGTGCACAACTATGTTCTGTTCATGATCGTCTCTACGTCGCTTGGACAATCGCAACATGTTTATGGAGGTGTTACATGATTGGTGGACACGGCGCGAGATAATTGTGTCCAACAGGGATGGCAACGTGTTCTTCGGATTGGCCCTTGATGTCTACGTTCCCCCTCCTTTCCTGTAGACAGTGTTGGGCCTCCAAGAGCAGAGGTTTGTAGAACAGCAGCAAGTTTCCCTTAAGTGGATACCCAAGGTTTATCGAACTCAGGGAGGAAGAGGTCAAAGATATCCCTCTCATGCAACCCCGCAACCACAAAGCAAGAAGTCTCTTGTGTCCCCAACACACCAAATAGGTGCACTAGTTCGGCGAAGAGATAGTGAAATACAGGTGGTATAAATAAGTATGAGCAGTAGCAACGGTGGCAGAAAAGTGCTTGGCGTGTAGTTGATGGTGGTGGTATTGCAGCAGAAGTAACGCAATAGAAACAAGTAAACAAGCAGTAGTAACTCAGCAGAATGAGTAACGCAGATAGTAGTAAACAAGCAGTAGTAACTCAGCGAGTATTTAGGAACAAGGCCTAGGGATTAGACTTTCACTAGTGGACACTCTCAACATTGATCACATAACAGAATAGATAAATGCATACTCTACACTTTTGTTGGATGATGAACACATTGCGTAGGATTACACGAACCCTCAATGCCGGAGTTAACAAGCTCCACAATAATGCTCATGTTTAAGTAACCTTTAGTGTAAGATAGATCAACAGACTAAACCAAGTACTAGCATAGCATGCACACTCGTCACCTTCATGCATATGTAGGAGGAATAGATCACATCAATATTATCATAGCAATAGTTAACTCCATAATCTACAAGAGATCATGATCATAGCATAAACCAAGTACTAACATGGTGCACGCATCGTCACCTTTGCACACATGCAGGAGGAATAAACTACTTTAATAACAAATCACTAGAGTAGCACATGGATAAATTGTGATACAACATGCTGCAATCTTAAAGAGATATAAATAAGCACCTCACTATGCCATTCAACAGTGAATAAGTATTCTCGTGAAATCTAGCCTAAGAGACCCACACGGTGCACACACTGTCACCTTTACACACGTGGGACGAGGAGTCTCCGGAGATCACATAAGTAAAACTCACTTGACTAGCATAATGACATCTAGATTACAAGCATCATCATATGAATCTCAATCATGTAAGGCAGCTCATGAGATTATTGTATTGAACTACATAGGAGAGAGATGAACCACATAGCTACCGGTACAGCCCCGAGCCTCGATGGAGAACTACTCCCTCCTCATGGGAGCAGCAGCGGTGATGAAGATGGCGGTGGAGATGGCAGCGGTGTCGATGGAGAAGCCTTCCGGGGCACTTCCCCGCTCCGGCAGCGTGCCGGAACAGAGATCCTGTCCCCCAGATCTTGGCTTCGCGATGGCGGCGGCTCGGGCAGGTTTCTGTGGGTTTCGTCAATTGGTATCGGGTTTTCTGATCCAGGGGCTTTATATAGGCGAAGAGGCGGCGCAGAGGGCTGACAGGGGGGCCACACCATAGGGCGGCGCGGCCCCCCCTCTGGCCGCGCCAGCCTAGGGTTTGGTGGCCCTGTGGCCCCCCTCTGGTCCTTCCCGGGTGTTCTGGATGCTTCCGATGAAAATAGGAACTTTGGCGTTGATTTCGTCCGATTCCGAGAATATTTCGTTACTAGGATTTCTGAAACCAAAAACAGCAGAAAACAGAACCGGCACTTCGGCATCTTGTTAATAGGTTAGTTCCGGAAAATGCACGAATATGACATAAAGTGTGCATAAAACATGTAGATAACATCAATAATGTGGCATGGAACACAAGAAATTATCGATACGTTGGAGACGTATCAGCATCCCCAAGCTTAGTTCTCGCTCGTCCCGAGCAGGTAAAACGATAACAAAGATAATTTCTGGAGTGACATGCCATCATAAACTTGATCATACTATTTGTACAACGATATGTAGAGAATGCAGCGATCAAAACAATGGTAATGACATGAGTAAACAACTGAATCATATAGCAAAGACTTTTCATGAATAGCACTTCAAGACAAGCATCAATAAGTCTTGCATAAGAGTTAACTCATAAAGCAATAATTCAAAGTAAAGGCATTGAAGCAACACAAAAGAAGATTAAGTTTCAGCGGTTGCTTTCAACTTATAACATGTATATCTCATGGATAATTGTCAATGCAAAGCAATATAACAAATGCAATATGCAAATATGTAAGAATCAATGCACAGCTTCACACAAGTGTTTGCTTCTTGAGATGGAGAGAAATAGGTGAACTGACTCAACAATGAAAGTAAAAGAATGGTCCTCCATAGAGGAAAAGCATCGATTGCTATATTTGTGCTAGAGCTTTGATTTTGAAAACATAAAGAGAGCATAAAAATAAAGTTTTGAGAGGTGTATGTTGTTGTCAACGAATGGTAGCGGGTACTCTAACCCCCTCGCTAGACAAACCTTCAAAGAGCGGCTCCCATTTTATTTTATTTTTGGGTGGCACTCCTTCCAACCTTTCTTTCACAAACCATGGCTAACCGAATCCTCGGGTGCCTGCCAACAATCTCATACCATGAAGGAGTGCCTTTTTATTTTAGTTTTATTATGATGACACTCCTCCCAACCTTTGCTTACACAAGCCATGGCTAACCGAATCCTTCGGGTGCCGTCCAACAATCACATACCATGGAGGAGTGTCTATTTTTGTTAATTAATTTGGGACTGGGAATCCCATTGCCAGCTCTTTTTGCAAAATTATTGGATAAGCGGATGAAGCCACTAGTCCATTGGTGAAAGTTGCCCAACAAGATTGAAAGATAAACACCACATACTTCCTCATGAGCTATAAAACATTGACACAAATAAGAGGTAATAAATTTTGAATTGTTTAAAGGTAGCACTCAAGCAATTTACTTTGGAATGGCGGAGAAATACCATGTAGTAGGTAGGTATGGTGGACACAAATGGCATAGTAGTTGGCTCAAGTATTTTGGATGCATGAGAAGTATTCCCTCTCGATACAAGGTTTAGGCTAGCAAGGTTGTTTGAGGCAAACACAAGGATGAACTAGTACAGCAAAACTCACATAAAAGACATATTACAAGTATTATAAGACTATACATCGTCTTCCTTGTTGTTCAAACACCTTACTAGAAATTATCTAGACCTTAGAGAGACCAATTATGCAAACCAAATTTTAGCATGCTCTATGTATTTCTTCACTAATGGGTGCAAAGTATATGATGCAAGAGCTTAAACATGAGCACAACAATTGCCAAGTATCACATTACCCAAGACATTTATAGCAATTACTACATGTATCATTTTCCAATTCCAACCATATAACAATTTAACGAAGAGGAAACTTCGCCATGAATATTATGAGCTAAGAACACATGTGTTCATTTGAACCAGCGGAGCGTGTCTCTCTCCAATACAAGCATGATGTAATCCAATTTATTCAAACACAAACAAAAACAAAAGCAAACAAACAGACGCTCCAAGAAAAAGCACATAAGATGTGATGGAATAAAAATATAGTTTCAGGGGAGGAACCTGATAATGTTGTCGATGAAGAAGGGGATGCCTTGGGCATCCCCAAGCTTAGACGCTTGAGTCTTCTTAAAATATGCAGGGGTGAACCACCGGGTGCATCCCCAAGCTTAGAGCTTTCACTCTCCTTGATCATAGTATATCATCCTCCTCTCTTGACCCTTGAAAACTTCCTCCACACCAAACTCGAAACAACTCATTAGAGGGTTAGTGGATAATAAAAATTCACATGTTCAGAGGTGACACAATCATTCTTAACACTTCTGGACATTGCATAAAGCTACTGGACATTAATGGATCAAAGAAATTCATCCAACATAGCAAAAGAGGCAATGCGAAATAAAAGGCAGAATCTGTCAAAACAGAACAGTCCGTAAAGATGGATTTTATTAGGCCACCAGACCTGCTCAAACGAAAATGCTCAAATTGAATGAAAGTTGCGTACATATCTGAGGATCATGCTCGTAAATTGGCATAATTTTCTGAGCTTCCTGCAGGGCAGTGGGCTCAGATTCGTGACAGCAAAGAAATCTGGAACTGCGCAGTAATCCAAATCTAGTACTTACTTTTCTATCAACGGCTTAACTTGGCACAACAAAACTCAAAACTAAGATAAGGAGAGGTTGCTACAGTAGTAAACAACTTCCAAGACACAAATATAAAACAAAGTACTGTAGCAAAATAACACATGGGTTATCTCCCAAGAAGTTCTTTTCTTTATAGCCATTAAGATGGGCTCAGCAGTTTTAATGATGCACTCGCAAGAAATAGTATTTGAAGCAAAAGAGAGCATCAAGAGGCAAATTCAAAACACATTTAAGTCTAACATGCTTCCTATGCATAGGAATCTTGTAAATAAACAAGTTCATGAAGAGCAAAGTAACAAGCATAGGAAGATAAAACAAGTGTAGCTTGAAAAATTTCAGCACATAGAGAGGCATTTTAGTAACATGAAAATTTCTACAACCATATTTTCCTCTCTCATAATAACTTTCAGTAGCATCATGAGAAAACTCAACAATATAACTATCAAATGAAACATTCTTATCATGAGTCTCATGCATAAAATTATTACTACTCCCAACATAAGCATAATCAATTTTATTAGTTGTAGTGGGAGCAAATTCAACAAAGTAGCTATCATTATTATTCTCATCAAGTGTAGGAGGCATAGTATAATCACAACAAAATTTACTCTCCATAGTAGGTGGCACCAAGAGACCACTATCATTATAATCATCATAAATAGGAGGCAAAGTATCATCAAAGAAAATTTTCTCCTCAATGCTTGGGGGACTAAAAATATCATGAAAACCAGCTTCCCCAAGCTTAGAACTTTCTATATTATTGTCAACAATGGTGTTCAAAGCGTTCATACTAATATTACTACCAGCATGCAAAGAAGATTTCAAAGGTTTTTTAATTTTCGCATCAAACAATCCATGTTTTAAATCAGGAAATAGAATAAGAAGCTCACTCTTGTACATTATGCCAAACTAGTGTAAACAAGAAACAACAAGATGCAATTGCAGGATCTAAAGGAAATAGCTTTGAGCACACACACAACGGCGCCGGAAAAATACTTTACCCGAGACCGTAGTATGAGAGCCTTTACCTTTCCTCCTCGGCAACGGCGCCGTGAAAAGTGCTTGATGTCTACGTTCCCCCTCCTTTCCTCGTAGACAGTGTTGGGCCTCCAAGAGCGAGAGGTTTGTAGAACAGCAAGCAAGTTTCCTTAAGTGGATACCCAAGGTTTATCGAACTCGGGAGGAAGAGGTCAAAGATATCCCTCTCATGCAACCCCGCAACCACAAAGCAAGAAGTCTCTTGTGTCCCCAACACACCAAATAGGTGCACTAGTTCGGCGAAGAGATAGTGAAATACAGGTGGTATAAATAAGTATGAGCAGTAGCAACGGTGGCAGAAAAGTGCTTGGCGTGTAGTTGATGGTGGTGGTATTGCAGCAGTAGTAACGCAGTAAAACAGTAAACAAGCAGTAGTAACGCAGTAGTAGTAAACAAGCAGTAGTAACTCAGCAGTATTTAGGAACAAGGCCTAGGGATTAGACTTTCACTAGTGGACACTCTCAACATTGATCACATAACAGAATAGATAAATGCATACTCTACACTTTTGTTGGATGATGAACACATTGCGTAGGATTACACGAACCCTCAATGCCGGAGTTAACAAGCTCCACAATAATGCTCATGTTTAAGTAACCTTTAGTGTAAGATAGATCAACAGACTAAACCAAGTACTAGCATAGCATGCACACTCGTCACCTTCATGCATATGTAGGAGGAATAGATCACATCAATATTATCATAGCAATAGTTAACTCCATAATCTACAAGAGATCATGATCATAGCATAAACCAAGTACTAACATGGTGCACGCATCGTCACCTTTGCACACATGCAGGAGGAATAAACTACTTTAATAACAAATCACTAGAGTAGCACATGGATAAATTGTGATACAACATGCTGCAATCTTAAAGAGATATAAATAAGCACCTCACTATGCCATTCAACAGTGAATAAGTATTCTGTGAAATCTAGCCTAAGAGACCCACACGGTGCACACACTGTCACCTTTACACACGTGGGACGAGGAGTCTCCGGAGATCACATAAGTAAAACTCACTTGACTAGCATAATGACATCTAGATTACAAGCATCATCATATGAATCTCAATCATGTAAGGCAGCTCATGAGATTATTGTATTGAACTACATAGGAGAGAGATGAACCACATAGCTACCGGTACAGCCCCGAGCCTCGATGGAGAACTACTCCTCCTCATGGGAGCAGCAGCGGTGATGAAGATGGCGGTGGAGATGGCAGCGGTGTCGATGGAGAAGCCTTCCGGGGGCACTTCCCCGCTCCGGCAGCGTGCCGGAACAGAGATCCTGTCCCCGGATCTTGGCTTCGCGATGGCGGCGGCTCCGGCAGGTTTCGTGGGTTTCGTCAATTGGTATCGGGTTTTCTGATCCGGGGGCTTTATATAGGCGAAGAGGCGGCGCAGGAGGGCTGACAGGGGGCCACACCATAGGGCGGCGCGGCCCCCTCTCGGCCGCGCCAGCCTAGGGTTTGGTGGCCCCGTGGCCCCCCTCTGGTCCTTCCCGGGTGTTCTGGATGCTTCCGATGAAAATAGGAACTTTGGCGTTGATTTCGTCCGATTCCGAGAATATTTCGTTACTAGGATTTCTGAAACCAAAAACAGCAGAAAACAGGAACCGGCACTTCGGCATCTTGTTAATAGGTTAGTTCCAGAAAATGCACGAATATGACATAAAGTGTGCATAAAACATGTAGATAACATCAATAATGTGGCATGGAACACAAGAAATTATCGATACGTTGGAGACGTATCAGCCCTCCATCACCATCAGCGTCTTTACAATTTCTGATAATATCACACTTTTTTTTACGTTTTGTTTTTGACTTGAGCACATCTTAGCTAGGCAGAGGCTAGATGTAATATTAAACCATTTGGTTAGCTGCACACTCCAAATTAGATTAATATGTGCGTTAGTAAATTCATATCATTGAAAAGGAGGTAATTACACAAAACCAAAACCCGGGAACATTTATTACATGAAACTGCAACTTTTAAAATTGTTTTCAAAAACACAACTTCTTGAATTGTTTTTAGAAAACCACAAGTTGTGGTTTTGTGAAAACATGCCTAAAGGTTGTGGTTTTCTGAAACAAGTCTAAAAGTTGTGGTTTCGTGTAATAAGTGTCTTGAGGTTATGGTTTTCTACAAACAAGTTGAAAAGTTGTGGTTTTACGAGAACACGTTCAAAATTTGTGGTTTTCTGAACACATCCAAAAGTTGTGATTTTGTGTAATACATGCCCCTGACGTTGTGGTATAGTGTAATTGCTTCTTTGGAAAAACAAAATAAACAGAGGAGAAAACATGATTGAGATGTCACATGGTAGTTAGATTTGAGCTTCTGCAAAGATTTTTATATATTTTGGGGGCATGCGAACATATTTCAACGGCGGTCATCCAATATTGGTTAACAGCTTTAGAGATGATATTTTTTTCTCTAGAAGCGACATGCCACTTATTTGACATTTACGAGTGCACACACTAGTTATATACTTTGTACATAAAGCTACATGTGAGGATATTAAAGCTACATTTGGACATAATATTTCTTCTATGTGGTTGTCATCTATATGCCTTTACTTCTGCCTGTTGTGGTAGGATTCACCCTATTATATGCTTAAGTAAATTTAAAAAGAGGATGAAAGGCGGATTTATACCATTTTTGTGTCCGTTCATGTGGTAGTTTGGATTTCCAATTTAGGATGCCATCTTTGACGATCATTGCTGCTTTGGTGCGCTTGTATTACCATGGCAACTTCCCGTTTGCCTAATACAATAAGCTTTGTCCATCTCTAGTGATGAGGGGTGAGTGCGACAGTGCGCCTTTTACTCGTGTTAGTGTGTAAAGTCCGATTTGTAATTTTTTTTTATTACTTTTAGGTTTCAATGTACAACTATGAATGATTATCAATACCATTGGGAAACTTTCTCACAAAAATGATGAAATAAGAAATAACTACATATTAAAGTTAACCTAAAAGAATAAATCCATGGAATAGGTATGTTCATCATTGTCATTATATAAGAAATGACCGCTGACAATCGATGGCAACAACATACCTAGCCTCTGATATAACGGTCGTCAGAACATGATTTAGGGCTATGTGTCAACTACACCAAAAGAAACGGCACGCTCATCAGGTGTGCTCCAATGGATGTGGAATCTGCGGTGGCAATGCTGGCCTGCCCCATCGTCGACTTGCCCCTAATATACTTGGGGATTCCACTCACCATTCGGAAGCCTACAAGCACCCAGATGCAGCCCGTGGTCGACCAAATTGCGGGCAAGCTACCAACCTGCAGGGCCGGTCCATACTTACATGGGGCCCTGGTACAAAATGACAGCAAGGGGCCCTTATTCACACAAAAACTAAGAAAGTAACATTCAGTACATAGCATACATATTCTTACTGTATAACTGGTACCACATTGTATTTATTTGCCCCAATCCAACGAACTAGTCATGGTAGTAAGAAATTATAATAGTTTCACAAAAGACCGCTTTGCAGAAGACGTATATATCAGCAAACAAGTAATCCAAGTTGTGTAAGAAATGGTAAAAAGAGAGAACCGAAGCACCTGGTTCGATTTAGGTGCAGGAGGCTTGATCTGTATCGTGAACATGGAGACCAACCATGAGTTGAACGATTTTCCGCCTTTCTGTTGAGTAGTAAGCAAGTAAATACTCTCTCGAATCCAATCAAGACCTATAAGATTAGGCAAAACGGAAACATGTTTTCAATTCGAATTTTCTTGTGCCTATGCAAATCTTGACTTCTTAAGAAGATGAAGAAGAGAAAAGATAGATAAGTTAGTCGACAGTACAGGAACACGAACACATAACTTTGTCATCTCTTTAGACTCAAATGATTATTTGATTGGAAACAATTGAGAATTGAAGGGCAGATGTTCAGAAACAATGGGGTCACCCCGTTGGCCTCCATTTATGTCTAGCCGGCGTGGCCGCGCTATCGGAAAGTCGCAGCAGCGACACCGCTATTCTGAAGATCTATGGGCGGAGGAGATGAGTCGTCGAGTGCAGGAACAAGTGTAGATGCAACGATTGGGCAATGGGCCATCAATAGATTTCTTGGTTTGTTCTCCCGTGCGTGGTAACCATAATTTACAACTGATAATACAGACCTGGAGTACTTCGGTTGGGGCTCCTTCCTCGCTGGGTGATGTCTACGGGAGCTTCTATTCTTGTAGACAGTGTTGGGCCTCCAAGAGCAGAGGTTTGTAGAACAGCAGCAAGTTTCCCTTAAGTGGATACCCAAGGTTTATCGAACTCAGGGAGGAAGAGGTCAAAGATATCCCTCTCATGCAACCCTGCAACCACAAAGCAAGAAGTCTCTTGTGTCCCCAACACACCTAATAGGTGCACTAGTTCGGCGAAGAGATAGTGAAATACAGGTGGTATGAATAAGCAGTAGCAACGGCAACGACACCGTAAAAGTGCTTTGCCCAGGACAAGAAACAAGCAAGTAGTAACGCGAAGAATCAGTAAACAAGCAGCGATAGCAGTATTTAGGAACAAGGCCTAGGGAATAGACTTTCACTAGTGGACACTCTCAACATTGATCACATGACAGAATAGATAAATGCATACTCTACACTTTTGTTGGATGATGAACACATTGCGTAGGATTACACGAACCCTCAATGCCGGAGTTAACAAGCTCCACAATAATGCTCATGTTTTAGTAACCTTTAGTGTAAGATAGATCAACAGCACTAAACCAAGTACTAGCATAGCATGCACACTCGTCACCTTCATGCATATGTAGGAGGAATAGATCACATCAATATTATCATAGCAATAGTTAACTTCGCAATCTACAAGAGATCATGATCATAGCATAAACCAAGTACTAACACGGTGCACGCATCTGTCACCTTTGCACACATGCAGGAGGAATAAAACTACTTTAATAACACATCACTAGAGTAGCACATAGATAAATTGTGATACAAACACATTGCAATCTTAAAGAGATATAAATAAGCACCTCACTATGTCATTCAACAGTGAATAAGTATTCTGTGAAATATGGCCTAAGAGACCCACACGGTGCACACACTGTCACCTTTACACACGTGGGACAAGGAGTCTCCGGAGATCACATAAGTAAAACTCACTTGACTAGCATAATGACATCTAGATTACAAGCATCATCATATGAATCTCAATCATGTAAGGCAGCTCATGAGATTATTGTATTGAAGCACATAGGAGAGAGATTAACCACATAGCTACCGGTACAGCCCCGAGCCTCGATGGAGAACTACTCCCTCCTCATGGGAGCAGCAGCGGTGATGAAGATGGCGGTGGAGATGGCAGCGGTGTCGATGGAGAAGCCTTCCGGGGCACTTCCCCGCTCCGGCAGGTGCCGGAACGCAGACTCCTGTCCCCCAGATCTTGGCTTCGCGATGGCGGCGGCTCTGGAAGGTTTCTGTGGTTTTCGTCGAACGCCCCGAGGTTTTTAGGTCAGGGGCTTTATATAGGCGGAGAGGCGGCGCAGGAGGGCTTCTGGGGGGCCCACACCCTAGGGGGGCGCGCCCCCCCCCCCTTGGCCGCGCCGGGGTGTGGTGTGGTGGCCCTGCCCCCCTTCTCTGGCGGTTCTCGTGTGTTCTGGATGCTTCCGGGTAAAATAGGAACCTGGGCGTTGATTTCGTCCGATTCCGAGAATATTTCGTTACTAGGATTTCTGAAACCAAAAACAGCAGAAAACAGGAACTGGCACTTCGGCATCTTGTTAATAGGTTAGTTCCATAAAATGCACGAATATGACATAAAGTGTGCATATAACATGTAGATAACATCAACAATGTGGCATGGAACACAAGAAATTATCGATACGTTGGAGACGTATCAGCATCCCCAAGCTTAGTTCTGCTCGTCCCGAGCGGGTAAAACGATAACAAAGATAATTTCTCGGAGTGACATGCCATCATAAACTTGATCATACTATTTGTAAAGCATATGTAGTGAATGCAGCGATCAAAACAATGTATATGACATGGGTAAACAATCATAAAGCAAAGACTTTTCATGAATAGCACTTCAAGACAAGCATCAATAAGTCTTGCATAAGAGTTAACTCATAAAGCAATAATTCAAAGTAAAGGTATTGAAGCAACACAAAAGAAGATTAAGTTTCAGCGGTTGCTTTCAACTTGTAACATGTATATCTCATGGATAATTGTCAATGCAAAGCAATATAACAAATGCAATATGCAAATATGTAAGAATCAATGCACAGTTCACACAAGTGTTTGCTTCTTGAGATGGAGAGAAATAGGTGAACCGACTCAACAATGAAAGTAAAAGAATGGTCCTTCAAAGAGGAAAGCATCGATTGCTATATTTGTGCTAGAGCTTTGATTTTGAAAACATAAAGAGAGCATAAAAATAAAGTTTTGAGAGGTGTATGTTGTTGTCAACGAATGGTAGCGGGTACTCTAACCCCCTTGCCGGACAAACCTTCAAAGAGCGGCTCCCATTTTATTTTATTTTTGGATGGCACTCCTTCCAACCTTTCTTTCACAAACCATGGCTAACCGAACCCTCGGGTGCCTCGCCAACAATCTCATACCATGAAGGAGTGCCTTTTTATTTTAGTTTTATTATGATGACACTCCTCCCAACCTTTGCTTACACAAGCCATGGCTAACCGAATCCTTCGGGTGCCGTCCAACAATCACATACCATGGAGGAGTGTCTATTTTTGTTAATTAATTTGGGACTCGGGAATCCCATTGCCAGCTCTTTTTGCAAAATTATTGGATAAGCGGATGAAGCCACTAGTCCATTGGTGAAAGTTGCCCAACAAGATTGAAAGATAAACACCACATACTTCCTCATGAGCTATAAAACATTGACACAAATCAGAGATGATAAATTTTGAATTGTTTAAAGGTAGCACTCAAGCAATTTACTTTGGAATGGCAGGAAATACCATGTAGTAGGTAGGTATGGTGGACACAAATGGCATAGTGTTGTTTGGCTCAAGGATTTGGATGCATGAGAAGTATTCCCTCTCGATACAAGGTTTAGGCTAGCAAGGCTTATTTGAAACAAACACAAGGATGAACTGGTGCAGCAAAACTCACATAAAATACATATTGAAAACATTATAAGACTCTACACCGTCTTCCTTGTTGTTCAAAACTCAATACTAGAAATTATCTAGACTTTAGAGAGACCAATTATGCAAACCAAATTTTAGCATGCTCTATGTATTCTTCACTAATAGGTGCAAAGTATATGATGCAAGAGCTTAAACATGAGCACAACAATTGCCAAGTATCACATTACCCAAGACATTATAGCAATTACTACATGTATCATTTTCCAATTCCAACCATATAACAATTTAACGAAGAGGAAACTTCGCCATGAATATTATGAGCTAAGAACACATGTGTTCATATGAACCAGCGGAGCGTGTCTCTCTCCCACACAAGCATGATGTAATCCAATTTATTCAAACAAAAACAAAAACAAAAGCACACGAGACGCTCCAAGTAAAGCACATAAGATGTGGCCGAATAAAAATATAGTTTCAAGAGAAGGAACTCGATAATTTATCGATGAAGAAGGGGATGCCTTGGGCATCCCCAAGCTTAGACGCTTGAGTCTTCTTGATATATGCAGGGATGAACCACCGGGGCATCCCCAAGCTTAGACTTTTCACTCTTCTTGATCGTAGTATGTCATCCTCCTCTCTTGACCCTTGAAAACTTCCTCCACACCAAACTCGAAACAACTCATTAGAGGGTTAGTGGACAATAAAAATTAACATGTTCAGAGGTGACACAATCATTCTTAACACTTCTGGACATTGCATAAAGCTACTGGACATTAATGGATTAAAGAAATTCATCCAACATAGCAAAAGAGGCAATGCGAAATAAAAGGCAGAATCTGTCAAAAGCAGAACAGTCCGTAAAGATGGATTTTATTAGGCCACCAGACTTGCTCAAATGAAAATGCTCAAATTGAATGAAAGTTGCGTACATATCTGAGGATCACTCACGTAAATTGGCATAATTTTCTGAGTTACCTACAGAGAATTAGACCCAGATTCGTGACAGCAAAGAAATCTGTTTCTGCGCAGTAATCCAAATCTAGTACTTACTTTACTATCAAAGACTTTACTTGGCACAACAAAACACAAAACTAAGATAAGGAGAGGTTGCTACAGTAGTAAACAACTTCCAAGACACAAATATAAAACAAAAATACTGTAGCAAAATAACACATGGGTTATCTCCCAAGAAGTTCTTTTCTTTATAGCCATTAAGATGGGCTCAGCAGTTTTAATGATGCACTCGCAAGAAATAGTATTTGAAGCAAAAGAGAGCATCAAGAGGCAATTTCAAAACACATTTAAGTCTAACATGCTTCCTATGCATAGGAATCTTGTAAATAAACAAGTTCATGAAGAGCAAAGTAACAAGCATAGGAAGATAAAACAAGTGTAGCTTCAAAAATTTCAGCACATAGAGAGGCATTTTAGTAACATGAAAATTTCTACAACCATATTTTCCTCTCTCATAATAACTTTCAGTAGCAACATGAGCAAACTCAACAATATAACTATCACATAAAGCATTCTTATCATGAGTCTCATGCATAAAATTATTACTCTCCACATAAGCATAATCAATTTTATTAGTTGTAGTGGGAGCAAATTCAACAAAGTAGCTATCATTATTATTCTCATCAAGTGTAGGAGGCATAGTATAATCACAACAAAATTTACTCTCCATAGTAGGTGGCACAAGACCACTATCATTATCATCATCAGAAATAGGAGGCAAAGTATCATCAAAGAAAATTTTCTCCTCAATGCTTGGGGGACTAAAAATATCATGCAAACCAGCTTCCCCAAGCTTAGAACTTTCTATATCATTATCAACAATGGTGTTCAAAGCGTTCATACTAATATTACTACCAGCATGCAAATAAGATTTCATAGGTTTTTTAATTTTCGCATCAAACAATCCATGTTTTAAATCAGGAAATAGAATAAGAAGCTCACTCTTGTACATTATGCCAAACTAGTGTAAACAAGAAACAACAAGATGCAATTGCAGGATCTAAAGGAAATAGCTTTGAGCACACACACAACGGCGCCGAGAAAAATACTTTACCCGAGACCGTAGTATGAGAGCCTTTTACCTTTCCTCCCGGCAACGGCGCCGGAAAAGTGCTTGATGTCTACGGGAGCTTTTATTCTTGTAGACGAGTGTTGGGCCTCCAAGAGCGAGAGGTTTGTAGAACAGCAGCAAGTTTCCCTTAAGTGGATACCCAAGGTTTATCGAACTCGGGGAGGAAGAGGTCAAAGATATCCCTCTCATGCAACCCTGCAACCACAAAGCAAGAAGTCTCTTGTGTCCCCAACACACCTAATAGGTGCACTAGTTCGGCGAAGAGATAGTGAAATACAGGTGGTATGAATAAGCAATAGCAACGGCAACGACACCAGAAAAGTACTTTGCCCAGGACAGTAAACAAGCAGTAGTAATGTAGCGTAGTAACGCGATAAATCGGTAAACAAGCAGCGATAGCGATATTTAGGAACAAGGCCTAGGGAATAGACTTTCACTAGTGGACACTCTCAACATTGATCACATGACAGAATAGATAAATGCATACTCTACACTTTTGTTGGATGATGAACACATTGCGTAGGATTACACGAACCCTCAATGCCGGAGTTAACAAGCTCCACAATAATGCTCATGTTTTAGTAACCTTTAGTGTAAGATAGATCAACAGACTAAACCAAGTACTAGCATAGCATGCACACTTGTAACCTTCATGCATATGTAGGAGGAATAGATCACATCAATATTATCATAGCAATAGTTAACTTCGCAATCTACAAGAGATCATGATCATAGCATAAACCAAGTACTAACACGGTGCACGCATTGTCACCTTTGCACACATGCGGGAGGAATAAAACTACTTTAATAACACATCACTAGAGTAGCACATAGATAAATTGTGATACAAACACATTGCAATCTTAAAGAGATATAAATAAGCACCTCACTATGCCATTCAACGGTGAATAAGTATTCTGTGAAATATGGCCTAAGAGACCCACACGGTGCACACACTGTCACCTTTACACACGTGGGACAAGGAGTCTCCGGAGATCACATAAGTAAAACTCACTTGACTAGCATAATGACATCTAGATTACAAGCATCATCATATGAATCTCAATCATGTAAGGCAGCTCATGAGATTATTGTATTGAAGCACATAGGAGAGAGATTAACCACATAGCTACCGGTACAGCCCCGAGCCTCGATGGAGAACTACTCCCTCCTCATGGGAGCAGCAGCGGTGATGAAGATGGCGGTGGAGATGGCAGCGGTGTCGATGGAGAAGCCTTCCGGGGCACTTCCCCGCTCCGGCAGGGTGCCGGAACAGAGACTCCTGTCCCCCAGATCTTGGCTTCGCGATGGCGGCGGCTCTGGAAGGTTTCTGTGGTTTTCGTCCCACGCCCCGAGGTTTTTAGGTCAGGGGCTTTATATAGGCGGAGAGGCGGCGCAGGAGGGCTTACGGGGGCCCACACCCTAGGGGGCGCCCCCTTGGCCACGCCGGGGTGTGGTGTGGTGGCCCTGCCCCCTTCTCCGGCGGTTCTCGTGTGTTCGGATGCTTCCGGGTAAAATAGGAACACAGGCGTTGATTTCGTCCGATTCCGAGAATATTTCGTTACTAGGATTTCTGAAACCAAAAACAGCGAGAAAACGTGAACCGGCACTTCGGCATCTTGTTAATAGGTTAGTTCCAGAAAATGCACGAATATGACATAAAGTGTGCATATAACATGTAGATAACATCAACAATGTGGCATGGAACACAAGAAATTATCGATACGTTGGAGACGTATCACTGGGGCCTAGTGCGGGCGCACTGTTTGCCCGGCCTATGGGCCGGCCCTGCCAACCTGGAAAGCCCATCTCATGGACAAGGCGGGACGACTCGTGATGGCGAAATCCGTACTCAAAGTGATTCCCATACATCAACCACTTGTCCTCGCACCCTCCAAGAAGGTACTCAAGCTTATCGTCAAGATCGAGCGAGGCTTCCACTGGGTTGGGTGCGCGGAGCCCAATGGTGGTCATTGCCATGTCAACTGGCAGCGGGTGGCTCGACCTATCGCCCTCGGAAGCCTTGGCATCCACGATCTGGAGCGGACCAGCTTATCGCTAGCTCCATCTGCGTTGGCTCTGGCTCAGTCGCACGGACGACCGGCGCGCCTAGAGTGGCATGGAGATGCAATTCACCGACAATGAACGCTCATTATTCTTTGCCTCTACCACGATTACCCTTGGCGATGGACGCACCGCGAGGTTTTGGGACGACTGTTCGATCAACGGCCGCTCCATACGGGAGTTAGCGCCGACGCTTTATGCCTGCATACCTAAACGTCGGTGCCGGACGAAGGCGGTCTGACGGTCTGCGCGACAACTCTAGTGAGAGAGACATCCATGGCACAATTGGTGTCCAGGAGATTGGCGAATACTTGCAACTATGGTAGAGGATCGAAGGGACCACTCTCAGCGACGAACCCGATCGTCTACTCTAGAACTGGACGGCAAGCGGCAAGTACTCTGCACGCATCGCCTACATGGCCGTTGCATGGCTCAATACCCTGCCCTTCCTGGAAGCACACTTGGAAGTATTGGGCACCACCAAAGGTGAAACTTTTCACCTGGCTCACCCTACATGATGGGTGTTGGACTGTGGAACAGCTGGCGAGGCGCGGGTTAATGCACCACACACGGTGTCTGCTATGCGACCAAGATCCAGAGCACATGCGGCACTTGTTGATCGAGTGCCCCTTCTCCAAGCAAATCTGGCACGAGGCACTATCGTTGCTACGAATGACCTGCAGAATCCCCAGCAACAACGATGATACGCTTATCGATTGGCTCGCTCAAGTCATGCAGGCAACCCCAAAGCCACTGCGTAAGGGACTGAAACCGCCGCCTTGTTGATACCTGGATGATATGGAAGCATAGAACCACCGTGTCTTTGAAAGAGCACGGCCATGCATCCAACAGTTGATGCCTAAAATCAGAGAGGAGGCTACCATGTGGACTCAGGCATGCACTTTGGTTTGAGAGTAGTGCTCCCACCAGACTGGGATGTACACTAGGAGTGCTCTTAGTTGCTGTAAAATGTCTCCTAGGAGACCTGTAAACAAAGTTCTTTCTTTTCAATGAAATAAAACGTTCCTTTTTCTCGAAAAAAAAGAACTTGATTTAGGATCTGGGTTTGACGCTTGGTTTTAATGTTACGGGAAACAAATCATGAGGCCTATAGGCCAAACCCCATTATCATATTAGTATAGGTTCTTTCATCACAGGAAAAAAACCAAAAACTATGGCATGTTCACTATACTAACAATAAGAAAGTACCAAATTGAACGTTATACTAACAGGGGCATGTTAACTATACAAAAAAACAATGTCCCGAAGTATACTCTACTAAAAATAGTGACATGTTAATTGTACTAAGAAATACTTGCAAGTTCATCGGTACAATGGTCTGTATGTACCACATAAGTTTATACCTCATAGTATGACGAAAGTCGGGGTTGCCATCATCTGTTTAGATCAGGGGATTTTCCAGCGACACTCCTCTCGTGGCGATCTCAGATCTCATATGCCCATGTCGCATGCAGATCGGCGTGGCATAACATAGAGGATCCATCCACACTAGTGTTGGCCTTGTCTTCATCCTCTCCATATACCGCTCTTTCCACACATAGTAGTCCCAAGGCTGACTTATTCTCTCCTCTTTTGTGTGTCTCGTGATGCCTTATTCTCTTCTCCTCCCTGACTACCTCCTTGTTGACCCAAGATCTATGTATGACCAGGAGAAGGAGACGTAGTTCTCTTACAATCTGGTACTCTATCACCACACAAATGTGAGAAAGTGAGGTCACCACTAGCGTCGGCGCTGCACTGCATTTCGATCGCGAGATTATGTTAGATAATGAGAGGGTTGGTATCTTTCTAAGGGTTAAGGGGCAATATCAGATCCAACGCTTGCTTAGAGCCCCACAACGGTAATGGGCCTAGTAAAATGTTTGTGGCCCATGTGGCCTACCCACTCGGATACAATCATTCATTACCGCTGGTGTTGTCGATATGGGTATCTCGGATTCGCTTATTTTTTAGCGTGCCTCATTGCACACCTTATTATTCATTTTGCCAGGTGGCATGTGCCATGCCACATGCAGGAGTACAAACATCTCGAAATAAGTATAATAGTGGATCTTTTACATTAATTCAGTGCGAGATAGAATTGGATCAAGCACATGACAATATTTATATCGCTTCCTATGAACACTGGACTCCGCTTATTTAGGTGATAAGCTCTTGCCTCTCTCAGCAGTTTTATACACAACACTAGCTAGGCATGGTAGGCCTCAGGAATATTGATCTGAGATATATCCGCTCCTGTAGTAGATAGATGTAAAAGTTTGGTTTCACTGCATGCGCGAACTCGTTTTATACGATATCCACTTTTGAAATTAGCGCTTTGCTTTGTACTAGATATCATCAACGCTTGAAATGGCACCTATGTTTGCATCTGCCGTGTCCGCTCCAAAGATGCAATGAAGTCTTTCAGGACTTGTTTCTTACTTTGAACACCTGAGTACCGCCATCATATGGTAATCGGCAACAACAACATCATCAAGAACAACATCCTAGTGGTTATATATCCCACTAGATGACCCGTTGCGCTATCGCGCAAATGGCAGAATCAAGTCATAATTTAAATCATAAGGTTTACCTTATTTTAATATTAAGAATTAACTTGAAATTTAAGTACTTTAATATCTTGCGGACACATCATTCTATCAAGGTGCCATAGTAAGATATGACAATTTAGTACGATTTCGCACTAATATTTTCAGTTTTTATGTTTTTGTATAAGCTCCTCCACTAAATTATGGTTATTGTACCAAAAGAGGGAGCATTGTAAAAGAAACATGAAAGGATAATTACTAATTTCAAGATAAATGTATCTACTTCAAGACAAAAGAGTTGATACCACATTTTTTATGGTTAGAAGTGTCAATTTTGAAAGCATATCTGATATTGGGTTATGTGTGCGCTTCCACTTTTACGTTCGATCGTGCTTGATGTACTAATATTATTGTTAGGAAAAACACGGTGAAAGACATATTGGTGGTTCTCTTGAATCTTGTTCTACTAACGAAGAATATTTGAACCAAGCAGATTGCGGGCATTATGAAAAGTATTTATGTTGTAGCATGTAACCAAACAAAATGAC
>NC_061511.1:235408252-235545355 GCF_022539505.1 Lolium rigidum | reverse complement strand
AATCAAGTCATAATTTAAATCATAAGGTTTACCTTATTTTAATATTAAGAATTAACTTGAAATTTAAGTACTTTAATATCTTGCGGACACATCATTCTATCAAGGTGCCATAGTAAGATATGACAATTTAGTACGATTTCGCACTAATATTTTCAGTTTTTATGTTTTTGTATAAGCTCCTCCACTAAATTATGGTTATTGTACCAAAAGAGGGAGCATTGTAAAAGAAACATGAAAGGATAATTACTAATTTCAAGATAAATGTATCTACTTCAAGACAAAAGAGTTGATACCACATTTTTTATGGTTAGAAGTGTCAATTTTGAAAGCATATCTGATATTGGGTTATGTGTGCGCTTCCACTTTTACGTTCTGATCGTGCTTGATGTACTAATATTATTGTTAGGAAAAACACGGTGAAAGACATATTGGTGGTTCTCTTGAATCTTGTTCTACTAACGAAGAATATTTGAACCAAGCAGTTGCAGGCATTATGAAAAGTATTTATGTTGTAGCATGTAACCAAACAAAATGACATACAATGGAAGACCTTTAAAAAAATTGAAGTGTAGTCTCAAGTATCAAATAAGTGATATAGTAATGATATAAATAATAGGTAGGATTCAAAGCATCGCATTCCCTTTGGAAATGAATCGCACTTCTGTTGAATGTAAGATCAATTCCCAAATTACTCATTTGGGCAGTATTCGTGCAGGTGAGTGCCTATTTGAAACATATTCGTGTAGCTGAGTGCCAAGCTGAGTGCTAGAATCGATATGGAATTAGAAAGGGTGTGTCACTTACGCATATACGAGGGTTGGTCCTAAAATGATTGGGATAATCGGCTCCTTGTTCTCCGTTGTCTTGAGAAGAGAATTCTAATTATTTTGTAATAGAGGTAAATAAATTAGTGGTGGTTATTAATTTTCGAGGCACATACTATAACCAATAATGCAAGGAAATAGAAAAAATGTCCCTAACGCCACTTGGGATAATGGTCCAATTTTCATACTGGCTCCATATAAGAAGGATTGAGATCAAAGCAGCTCCATATAAGAAATGGATTGAGATCAAAGCGTCCCCTAGAAAAAATAATGAAATCTCCTAAGCGGAATGATATAAAATTATTCATCTTGCATCACCACACTCCTTCCGCTTGACAGACGATCAACCAGATCCAGAGGATGAACATAGATCATAGAATACTCATGGGAAGGAGAAACTTCATAACTCCATAGCTCTTGGAGCGCATGCTTCCGACAAGTTTAAATGGTTCAACATTTCTAGCATATTTTTCGGCTTGTCACATACACATATGGAATCGGCATGACGCACCGAATGCTTAGCACACTCATGGATTGAGGATGGTAACATGCTCCACCCTTTGAAGCATGTGGTATGGTGAAGGAACAAGCAACATCTCCACTATTTCACAAATGTTAATAAGCCATCTGAAAAAATTATTGCCCTTATAGTTTGCTACAAATAAGAATACATGGAAAACTCATTTGCTTCATTTGCCACAACTGAGTCAAATAATCATGCAGCGGCGAGACGGCGAACAGTGGCAGGATGCAGTATCTTGTTGCTTGATACTATCTTTCTACTATCTTTTTTGAACAAGGCCACTAAAGTAATCTGCGAGAATAGATATACGGATAAGAAACTAAACACAGAGCAATCATAGAAATGGGTAGCCAACAACAACAAAATTCTAAACGGGTAACCATAAAAATTTATTTGAATCATACAATCCCCGTAGGCAAGGCTGATGGAGTTCAGAAAAATAGCTCAGCTCAGATTTGTACATGTACACTTCATGAGTAAACCTAGTAGATAATACAAAATATCACAGGCTGCTCACCATGGTATTGAAACGAGTATTGGTCCATTCCCAACTTGAACCTAAAGCTACATATGGGTAAGTTGAAGGCCTGAAGCAAACAAGGCATAAATCAATAATATGATGCTTGTTCCAGTAAGCAAACAAGACAAAAAAAACTAAACTAAATACTCTTTTTATTGGTTTCATGTGAGAGCCAACTCCTACAGTTCTGTTTTATTCCCATAGAGCAGAGATGTCATCAGAGTTATTTAACTAACCGGTTAATACATAGCAAGTATAGGCAACCAATAAGACTAAGCATTATGCTATTAAAATGGGAATATATATCAATTATGGTGATTCAAAAGATTTTCCTCATCTACAGAGAACAGAACCTTAACCATATCAAGAATATTTCTAGTGATGGATCTCCGTTTGCACAAAACAAAATGATAATAGCGTGGGTGGGAATAGTTTCTCCATCAAGATTACCTATTTATCCAAGGGGTTTCCTAATAAAGGTTTAGTTTTGTATCAAAATCCTACCTTTCAGGTACAAGCATACATCTATAAAATTTATGAAATTCAAAAGAGAAGCATAAAAGCAGTATTACTCAGGGAGCATGACCTGGCTGGGCCGACTTATCGAGCTGCAACACATGCCGTTGTGTCACCCCAACCAACGGCATATCTTCTCCGAATGAATAGTGAATAAAATGTCATTGGACCAGATAGCAAAATAAGTAGTTCAATACTAAGAATTGGTTGTAAAGGGGAAACACAGGTTCAGTAGTATTTCACAGAAAAAGCAAAAGCACCTCCAAGAACGAAAGAAAATAAACCTCGATATTCGGTTGTACATTTTGACATGGGCACACGGCCTCAGCTTCGTTTCTCCTTCCACCATTTCAAATCCACCAAGACCGTCCAAATTCCTTACAACAAAGCTTTATTATCCCAAGCATAAATAGACATACCAGGCATCACCGAACTACTGCTCAAGGATGTGCTCTTCCTCTTCTCTCGCACATCTATACTTGACGCCTTGATGCCCGAGTAGTCCAATTACACTGACCAGTAATCCTCCATGCTCCTGTAAGACTTGTTTCTCATTATAAGCATGCATGTGTTATATCAAAAATAAGCAAGGACAAACCAACCAACCCAACACGGAAAAACCACATAACTCAGTATGAGCAAAATAATCATCTAAGGGGCGAAAAGAACATAACACAAGGGGGCGGCCACCGGACATAGTCCTGTATAGCCAAAATAGCAATTCTCAGAACCATAGAATTCTGCACATGTATCATATATAATTCATGGATCAGCAGTGTGGCTTCTTCGTAGAATATAAATGCGAAGAGAACAAGCAAGACAAATAGTACAATAGGGCTCTGCATATCATGGATCAGAATCAATGAATTCCCACCTTGTAATAATCAAGCTCTCTAAAAAGTAACATGTGTGAATGGTTATGTGTGAATGGTTCGACAGGTAAGGATGGTTGCTCATGTTCTTGCCAAGAGGATAAATTTCAGGCTATCAGTGTGCCACCAGGATCAATGAAGAACTCTGAAGAGTCACCAAAACTTGCAAAATGTGGCTCCGTTTTCAAAGTACTACATAGCCTTGTTGTCAACAATGAGCTCACCAAGTGGCTCGAATAGGCTTTAGCAATGGAAGATCTTAAATGTCATGTACTCCATCCGTTCCTTTTTAATTGACTCGAATTTAGTACAAACTTATACTGAATCTGAGTCAATTGAAAAAGAACGGAGGGAGTATTAGTTTTCATGTAGCTGGAACACATGTAGAGGAATCAAAGCTTCTGAGTTGATTTACCTCAAGCTACCTTAGCCCTTGTATTTGTCATCAGAGTAAACTTGAGTCTCTAGGGTCCAACCAGGTCATCAGGTCATCACATAATCAAAATTGAAATTCCAGTGTCCAACTCCTCACTGCATAAAACCTGAAGCGCTCACACCCAAACAGCATGTTCGACCTGCACATGGTCCATAGTAACAAAACCACTTCAGAGCCGCAATGACATAGGGAAGAGTTGAACCAATTTATAGCCAACACATGAAAAATTGGCACGCAAACACTATCTTTCAGAAAAGCTCAACTTCATGATATGGGAAAGTTCAGCCAAGAAACAACAACAAAGATATTATTTCTATTAGCTGGCAAAGAAGCCATCAGAAGCAAAATGAAAGACCCCCATAATAAATATAGATTGGACGCATCTGAGTAGCTGGCCTCATATTCAATTAATTTCTAAAAACTAAAAATGCAAATTTTAATACCAACTCGAACTTTTTGCAATTTTTATATATAAATTTACTACAATAGAGAGAAACAAAGTACCATATTTGTTCCTTTTAAGGATAAATCTATTTTATAAAAAACAATAGAAAGAGGCACATTGGTGTGCATCTCGCTGGTCATCCGCACCATACATCGGTGTGCATGTCGTGCAAGCATATAAACGCCCCATATTATCTATCTTCTCTCACCAAGCCAATTGCAACAACAACGATCAAGATATGCACAATTTACTAAAATGCACCCAGTGAATTTAAGTAATACATTAATTCTCTAAGAACTACACAATAATTCTTTCACTGCAATCCAATCAAGTAAGATATATGTGTCTGTATAAGGGTACCATGTTACTCAACAGGATTCAGTTGAACAAAAAATAAGAACAGAAAGTAGGCAGGCAAATGGTCGTGGTAGAAGCACAGGTACAAGCATAATTATTCCAGCTTCATAAGTTCCTAGCATATTCATTTCTTTAGTCAGCCCAAAGCATATATTTAAATGCAGAGAATACAAAAAAATTATCAGTACCGAAATCAGAGGCCAGGCCATCTGAATAAGCCTTCGCTGAAATATTAATGAATTCAGAGATACGCCAAAACTATGCTCTCAATTACATGATAAAACATAAGCAGACTTCCAATTATTACAATAGTTAAGTGATAATAAGGTAGTAGGATAAATAAAAAAATATTGAAGCCAAATCCACCACAGAATTAGCAGCATTGACGGAACAATGAAAAAAAAATGAAAAAAAGGACTTGGGAGAGGTCAAGTGGACAGAATGATACCAAAACATGAAACCTCTCTCTCTCATGGCGGATTCATCATTCGTGGAGACCTGCAGGTCCACATCCCCTTGTCAATGTCAACAAAGCTGAAATTTTTGTAACTTGCTACCAATAATGAATACAAGGAGAACATGGAAGATTTAGTGCAATAAATATGAAACATGAATTTCCCAACTATACAGATTATTACATGGCCTGGACAAGTATGATGTCTGAGGCCGTACCGATCCTTCCAATAATATCTAGTTAATTTTTTTTGGAAATGCCTCGATAAAAAACTCCCAGCAAATGAGACCAGGAACAAAAGGATAGAAGAAAGTGGAAACAATATACCTTCAAATATATGGCTTACTCAAGTTTTTGAATATCCCTTTACTCCTCTTCAGCTGCAGCTACCACAATCTCCTTATCTCTAAAGGCAAAGAGTACAGAATAAGCGTAACACCTGATGCTTGGGAGCAGCAGAATAGTGAAACATCACATTCACTATGAACTAAATTTCCCGATGGAACCTATATTGTAACGCAGATAATATTAGTTCTTCTCATCATTTTTAAAAAGAAAATACTGAGAAAACTCACTATCTGGAATTAGAGTACATGTAGCCTAAGCATCTTTAAAAAATTTGCAGCAGTTCAGAGGATAAAGAAAAATAATGAAGACCTCACATTTATTTATCCAGGCCTATGTTTTAGTCACCATATTCTTATAAATAAAAGAAGAATTGCACTTTCTAAATTAGCAATAATTGAGCATATTGTCTCATATCACAGGGAATAATTATCACTGCAGACCAGCTGCACAATTACAAATAAATTCAACGCGGGAGAGATGACTTATACCTTTCCTGCGATGTTACCAACCACAACTCTCTGAGCGTTACGAAAGTCAGCGGCCATGCTTCCATGAGTACAAAAGAAAAGAAGAACAGAGGAACTATGTCAAGCAAAAATCATGTAGAAGCAAAACCTGGAAGGCGCAAGATATATGCAACTACTTACAAAGAACAAACGGTAGGCTGGATCACATTGGTTTAGAGAGATGATAGATGCGGATAAATTCCGTTGCTGGTTACCTTTTTCATTCCTTCATTTTGTTCTGAACTCGGGGACTCCTTAGAAGGGAGCGCGGATAAAAATGAGGTTCATGCGCATATCAAAAGCTTTTCCTGGTACCTCCATGTGTATCTATGAAAAATTGCAGCAAAGAATGTGGAAAACCAAATCAATTATAAGAAAAGGAAGAATGTTACAGAAAATAAGAATATGCATTGGCAGTGAAACATAGAATGATATGCACAAGGAAAATACACATGATGCTACCAAATAAAGTATCCTTGTACTACCTGAGAGAGTGAGAGGAGACCTCACATAGATAACATGCTCCCAAATTGGCAGTGAAACATAGAATGATATGCACAAGGAAGAAGCACCAATGTAAAATACCATAGTTTTAGGGTGGTAAATGGCACATAGGGTAGGATGTACCCAAATTGGCATCGACAAAAGGGAAAAATCTACCAATGTAAGAACTTAAAAACTCAATGTCACGTTAGTTATGCATATCATTAAATGGACAAAATATTAGTGAAAAACGATACTGTACGCAGAACAATTAGAAAATATACTCACACGGCCGTCAAACAACCAGAAAGTCTATGCAGATCAATAGACTTGAATTAAAACCAACAATAGATGAGAGTATAAACTACCAAGTCTATCCACAACGTTGCTTTAACATTACTTACCAACTTCACTTACTCTGTTGGCTGATGGGTAACAAATAGAGTAATAAACCACTATGAGGCTAGGGGAGAAATTCTCACACCACCGGAACATGTGCACCACTTCATAGGCAATATGAGCAGTAAGCTGTTGTGATATCTGAACAATAGCTTCAATCACTCGCCTACAGTACTGAAATATGCTGCACGGTTACTATAGGAGCAGCTCTTTGAAAATACCTAAAAGTATCAATAATGCCACATGTCAGCTTGCCTGGTACTGTTTTAGGAGGAAAAGGCATAAGCTAGAAATATATGTACAAAAAAGAATCTAAAAATCCCATTTATATACAAAAAGAAGCTAAAACCCCACAATATATTATTAGTAATATTTCCAATATTTTTGCAGCCTGTGGAGCATGACTGTACCACCCCTATAAAACACCCCTATAAAATGTTGTACCAACATAAAGATAAATGTAGACAGGATTAAAAAAAAAGTGGGGGAACTTACATGCACACTGGATAAATGAGATCACGAGAAGAGGCAGTGAATTAGTAAATTATCAAGCACCAAACACTATTACAAAGATAGACAGTGAATTAGTAAATTATCCAAAATTAGCACTCATTGTTTACAAATCTGAACCAAATTTGAATTGAAGAAATTAACAAATAAGAGAACAGATTCACCAACACAAGATAGTTAAATTATTCTATTTATGAACATTGCGATTAGTAGAATACAATACAGAGAAATTCTAAGTGACTACCAAACCAAGACAATCTTTCGAACACTCATCCTGACAGAGAAACATTCAAATGACCTCTGAATAGTAACCATAGATTTTAATTTATTTGCATTACCATGTGAAAACTAATATAAACTGGGAGTATTTGACATCCTTGAACAACCACACATGCAGCACCTATGAATGGTGAAGCAGATTTAGAGCAATCATGACTCAAGCAGTAGACTGTTTGACCATAATGCAATTTTTAAGTATCACCCATCTCTACACTAACCATGTAAAGCTGTGTGTAAATTAAGGTTCACATAATTACCAGTGATATATATCCAGTTTTTATTGAGAGGGTTTCATGCCCGTGGATAAAGATTATTTCCCGGCTCTGAATTGAGATGAAAACAGGAGGAATGCTACTGCTGGAGTGGCCTATACTGCATCGTGCCGGACATTATTCAACTATCAGCAACCACTGCACGTGAATTCCAGGTGGCGTACACAAACCACCCATGGGGAACAATCGTAATAAATGGGCTACTGAAAAAACTGAGGAGCATATTCTAAAGTATAGAATGTTACCTGATAGCACATTCATTAGCTGCTACAACTGCAGGTAGTGAAATTTCTAATAAAGAGCTGAACGATCTGATAATTCTCACTTTTGGGCTGCTTCAGATAACATTTAAGTGATGATATCATTAGGATCTCTGTTCCAATTATCCTAAACATGCTGCTCCTTGAATCTTCCTCTTCTCAACTTGCACTGGGAAGAGAAGCAACAACCATTGGAGGCGTACATGTGACCTGCTTGAAGCCTCCATTAGAGGCATTGATGTTGTCGTCATCTAACCTACAGACCATATGGAATTATATCCATGACAAACATACATCAGATCCATGTATTAAACTTGAATCCAGATAGACACACATCTAGCAGTAGCCCACAATGGCGACAACACACAACACACATCTAGCAGAACACAGATCCATGCCCTTCATCTTGCAGAAGCACACACACATCAGGAAGTAGCTCACAACGGCAACAACACAAGCACACTACCATATACAATCGACAACAGACAGAGAGAGAGGAAGCAGGAGCTCACTTGTGTGATGGAGATGAGAACGCCCTGAGAATGAGGGGCACAGGCGACGTGCATGTCCCCATGGCTAGTGGACGAGCTGCACGGGCGCAGCGAGCTCCCGCGGTTTGTCGCCCTTCTTTGCACCGCCAACCACCGCGGGGAGATGAAAGGAAGCCACCAGCGGGAATCCACTGGCGCCGCCGGGGCCCTCGTCCAGGACCCGCTCCTGCAGCACCTCCTCTCGTCCGCCATGGTGGCTGTCCCGTCCGGCGCCGTTTGCTCGCCGCTGAACTGCGCCGGCGAGCTCTCGGGAAAACGACGAGCAACGGTGGCGGCTCCGGCAGGAGGATTGGCGGGGAGGTAAGGCTCGTCGATGCGCGGGCGAGCAGCGATCGAGACGGGCGGGAAATGGAGGCGGCGCCGGATCTGAGCGCCCTGTCGGTGCTGACGCTGCAGGCGGACCTCCTGCAGCTGCCGCCGGAGATCCCAGATAATCGCTCATCCTCTGTGTTCAGACTATGAAGGTAGTAACCTAGACTAGTAACATGACATATGACCAGCCTAAGCCCCACATATAAGTTAGTACAGACTATGAAGGTAGTAACCTAGACTAGTAACATGACATATGCTAGTAGTCTAAGTTACTCCCCACTATGACCAGCCTAAGCCCCCAGATAATCGCTCATCCTCTGTGTTCATTTGTAATGAGGAAGATCCTAATAATCACCTAATTATTGTTGTTGTAAAGTGCAATCTACCTAAGTATAAAAAGTGCTTGGCCACCAACTTCCAAATCTATGCATAAGGGTTTCATTATATACCGCACCAATCTTCAGTTGATGTGTATATTGTTCTCATCTCAATATACCACTCCGTCTTCACCAGAGTAAGTATAGCAACCAAGGTTTTACGTCAAATTTCATCTCAACAGGTTGGTATCATTAGCTTAGTCCAATAAGTAGGTGGTACTCTACAATTAATTCAAGAAGGTTTGACGTCAACCTTCACTTGATGTGAGTAATGTTTTCATTCAATATAAAACTTCATCTTTGCCGGAGTATGCATAGCAAGTTAAGTTTGTCGTTCAGTGTAAAAAAAAAAGTTATGTTTGTAGTTTCACTATTAGGAGCATAATGTTTAGGATATTGCTGAATTGAACCGCACGGTAGTGAACATACTCCAATCCCTCCTAGACTCCACTATGCATAAACACCCACTCAAATCGAGTACGTCAATTTAACCGCCAAACTAAAATGTTTTGTTCCTGGTCCCTAAGGATCATCTTAGACCTTTATCGACCTTCATAACCTTTACCGCCAAACAAAAATGGTTTTTAGCGAGCCTCATTGCACACACTATTTTTCCTTTTGCCATGTGGCATGTGCCACATGTATCTCATTGGGGGAGCAGAGGAGTACAAATATCTCCAAATAAGTATAAAAGTGGATCTTTTACATTAATTCAGCGTGAGATAGAATTGAACCGAGCACATGACAATATTTATATTGCTTCTATAAACACTGAACTCTATTTATTTAGGTGGTGAGCTCTTGCCTTTCTTTGAGCAGTTTTATACACAACACCATGCGTGTGATCTAGATTGACCAACCATGTACAGCAATCATACCAGTCCATGCATCATATGCAAAAAAAAAAAAACTACGTTAGCTAGGCATGGTAGGCCTCAGGAATATTGATATGAGATACATTCAGTCATATGGTAGATAGATCCGAGAGTTTGGTTTCACTCCATGCACACACTCATTTTATACGATATCCACTTTTGAAATTAGCGCTTTTCTTTGTACTAGATATCATCAACGCCTAACATGGCACCTGTGTTTGCATAAACACCCGCTCAAATCAAGTACGTCAATTTAACCGCAAATCCTGTGTTGAGGAGGCTCTGCTGAATCACACATGGATCAATGACGTGGGGACGGGACTAGGTCCGCAAGGATGTCTGGAGTGCCTACTGGTGTTGGCGCTGGTTAGTGCAGCCACCATTGTCGAGAATGCTCCCGATATCTTCAGGTGGCCTTGGTCACTACTCTGCGCAATCGACTTACAGGATGTTGTGGCCAGGGGGATGAGAGGTTCTCTGGGGCCGTTTGTGTTTGGAAGAGCTGGGCTCCGCTTAAGTGCAATTTTTTTGCCTGGCAAGGCAGGATGTGGACTTCGGACAGGCGCATGAGACATGGGCTCCAGGATGGTTTTGTTCCTGGTCCCAAGAATCAACTTAATTAGACCTATATCGACGTTAGTATCGTTGGATTTTCATCGTGATCTGTGAGAGTTGCACATGAGTTGCAATTGTCCATGGAATTGCAACTGCAACCAAACTCCCTGTTTTGCATATTAACGGCACGAGAGTCAACTGAAATTAGGTGATGTGAACCCAATTCTTGGTTGGCGGAGAATTGGTCATGATTTGTGAGAGTTGCACATAAGTTACAATTCTTGGTTGCGGAGAACTGGTCGGTCGCGTCCTAGGTTAGAATGTTTTTTGCACAGATTGTTTTCCCAGAAGTTAAAATAGGTTTATCAGCAGCAAAAAGATAGTAATCGGAGGATTTACTTTAAACACAAATCAAGCCAAACTTCGATCCTAATTTTCAGGCGAGGAACAAATGGTGGGTTCAGATTCGTAAACAAATCGGAAGAAGTTGTACGCGTCCGATCGCAGTGGCCCAACGTGTTGTCGCCACCTCACGACCCTCTCTCTAGGCTGTTCCGTCTCCCCTACCACGCGCCGCGCCAGCTCAGCTCTTTCGTCTCGTCTCGCCTCTCCTCTCCCCTCCCCAGTCCCCTCCGGCGATCGGCCGCCCCGCGCGCTAGATCCCGATGGCCTCGCGCCGGCGCACCCTCCTCAAGGTCATCATCCTCGGCGACAGCGGGTGAGCACTTCGGATCTCTCTCTCTTCCCCCCCGCGCGGTTTCCGCGGAGCTCGTTTCCTCGATTCGTCGCTGACTTTTCCCCCACCTTGTTTCCTGCGATCTAGGGTTGGGAAGACCTCCTTGATGAACCAGTATCCTCAGATTCGTGCTGAGATGCGATAATTGCGTCGAGTTATTATCTCTTTAACATGGGGTTTGCTGCTGTACCTGTATTGGCTTGTGTTTCCTTGAGCTTTGATCTAATTCAGATATGTGAACAAGAAGTTCAGCAACCAGTACAAGGCCACGATCGGCGCCGATTTCCTCACCAAGGAGGTGCAGTTCGAGGACAGGCTCTTCACTCTACAAGTAAGGTTTCCACGCCCTGGTCGTTGCCCTCGTCATGCTCACTGATTAGTTCCACTGCTAATTGGCGTGATCTCCATTAGCTACTGTACTGCTCCTCAATGGTTAAAACTCGTATTACCAGAAGAATATGTTTCCTCTTCATCGTAGCTGATGTTGCATGACTAGTTCTGTTTTTGTTTATGTAGTTTACTTTCACATGTCATGCTGCTCTGTTGATTTTGTTTCACCTTAGGTGTACATGAATAAGTTTAGTTTCTACAAGCATCATACTGTGGACACTCATATAGTGTTTTCTTTGAATGAAAATAAATGCAACATCTAATTTTACAAGCGAACCTTTCCTATAAAGGTCAATTTCATTCAATAATTCACTAGCGTGTAAGTATTATACTCCTTTATCTTGGCATGATGTTACTCTGAACTAGCCTTGGGCCTTTTTTTTCCCATACGAAGCAACAAAGTGCTCCAGGTTCCACTATCAGAGATAACGGAACAAAGTTATGATTCAAAACCCCCAGGGGCAAAAGAAAAGTAAAAGAAACAGAAAAAAAGGAGATTTCTGACCGACTTGCTTCATTTTGCCTACACACCAAGCATAGACTAAGCAAGTTCAAAGACAAACTACTGAGCAAAGGATCAGAGCGCAATTTTAACCTCCACCAAGCCAACTAACAGTCCACAAACTAACAGACGAGCCAGATCAAACCAGAACTAAAGTAGACTTTTACATAGATTCTCATGTCTTTTATTTCGTATCCAAAGTCAGAACTAGCCTTGGGCCTTTGACAGCATAAATATTGTTATTTGTTATTGTTTGGCCCTAAGCCATTATATTCTACAAAATACGGGGCGCTACAGTCTTTTTATACCATGGAAGTGGTACAGTTTCAATGCTAATTCAGGTATTCTAAATGACAAACCATTTTTTACCTGACTTCCTTGTGTTTCGATTGATTCCTGTTAAAGCACAATTTCGGGTGGATACATAAGAAATCTATCTTTTGGGCTTTACTGGTATCTGTGTTACTGTACGTTTTGCACAATCAATCTATCATTCCTCTAGTGTGTTCGATAATCACTGTATCTTATGACGCTTAACCATATATATTCTTTGTAGATATGGGATACAGCTGGCCAGGAAAGGTTTCAAAGTCTAGGTGTTGCATTCTACCGTGGAGCAGATTGCTGTGTTCTAGTTTATGATGTTAATTCCATGAAATCGTTTGATAACCTGAACAACTGGCGCGAAGAATTTCTAATTCAGGTGAATTGTTTTTCATAATTCATCAACAGTCTAGAGTCATGTTATATCTGTCTCACCTTGGGTGTTTACTTTCACAGGCTAGCCCATCAGACCCTGATAACTTCCCTTTTGTTCTACTGGGTAACAAAGTAGATATAGATGGTGGAAACAGCCGTGTGGTAATTATCACTGCTAGCTATATGTCTTTTCTTTCCCAATAAACAGTTTGTCTGCAGATAAGTAAATTCCTTTGATTCCAGGTCTCTGAGAAGAAGGCGAAAGCATGGTGTGCCTCAAAAGGGAACATCCCATACTTTGAAACTTCTGCCAAGGATGGATTAAACGTGGAAGAGGCTTTCCAGTGTATAGTAAAGAATGCTCTGAAGAATGAACCAGAGGAAGAGTTGTAAGCACAGTTTTTCTTACTTTTCTATTCTTTAGTAAAGTGCCAAGTGAATATCGTTTATTACATAACAAACTGTATTAGATAACAGAGCATAATAATAAGATGAATAATATTTGAAATACCAATAGTTCTTTTCATTTCCTTTTTTAGTTTCACATAGACATTAGGTCCTTAGAGTTTTATAGGCAGATAGATCGCCTCCCTTGTGAGGTGCTATTTTTTGTAGGGGACTTTTATCTTTGGATAGTTCTGGGACTAACATCAGTTATCTTTTTATTTCATAATCTCACGTAAATGCACTTTTGAAGGTATATGCCGGACACCGTGGATGTGGTGGGTGGCAACCGGGCTCAGGGATCATCAGGATGCTGTTAGAACATGAGGACCACAACTGTCATTCTATCCTCTTGACATTACTGTATCTCCATGATGACACCAGTATTTCATTTGTGACCTTTTTCGATCATCACCTCAAAAGTACCCAAGGAATGGTTGACGCATCTGTTCCGAGCTGTCAATTTGTGGATGCTGTGTAGTTTATCATCAGTAGCGTCATATCTTGTGAATACAGTCGGCGAAATAAGGGAAGTGTAAACTACAGTGCCTTCATTGTGGTTTTGTGTGAAAGAAACCTGAATTTGTTCTGTACCGAGTCAAATCTGTGTTGTGTGTTCCTCTCCTGGAATCTCTGTTCTGTGGTTCCTGGTATTTTACAGGAATTATATACACGCTACCAGGAAGTATGTGTCATGCTTTGACCCCCATGATGGAAGAAAAAATAAAGATAGTTGGAACAGATATGAAAATAGCTGGAAATCAGTAGTGGCAGGAGTTGTTTTAAACAACGTTTTTCTCTCCAAAGCGCGTCGTGTAACACTGAACTCGTCACCATCCTATAATAATCCTATAATAACTGTGGAATCCATCTGGACTCGCCTTAGAAATCCATGTGGAGCTCCGGTGCAATTGCCTGGACTCATCTTAGAAATGTGGGTGGAGTTCCGGTGCAGTTGCATGGCACCGTCATCTGTACTTCCAGTTCAGATGTTCATGAAATTTTACAGACAATACAAGCTTGTTGCCCAGGGTGTGCGGTGAGGATCGAGCTTCAAGGGTATCCCAAGGACTATGAAAAATGCAAAAGACGGGGAAGAGAAGGGTGGACATGATTGCCGACGATGGTGACTGAGCATTACACATTGTTGCTGCGCCACATCAACAATACTCGTCGGTCCAATCTAACAAAATGAAAAAAACATACTGTTGGGGTGGTAATTATGCCTCAGTTAAATTTTACTCACATATTCATGAGCTTATTAAGGTACCCAAGGTATATAAGTGGATTTGGCAATCTTCTTGCATCATGAAAATTAAGGTTTTTGCTTGGCTTTTATTGGTGGATCGTCTAAACACTAGAGACCTGCTGCAGCGTCGGCATTGGAATGTCACAGATGTTTATCACTGCGAATTATGTCCTATGCATGTGCATGAGGATAGGATACATCTCTTTTTTGAGTGTAATTTCAGTATCAGGATCTGGAACTATCTCCAAATTGAATGGGTGGCCAGTGATGATGTTCAGTTGATTATGGATCATGCTAGGAAGGAGTTTGCAAAGCCATTCTTTATGGAAGTACTCATGCTGACATGTTGGCACATCTGGATTATCAGAAATGGAAAGATTTTCCGACGTGAGAAGCCTACCTTTGCAAGGTGGAAGGCTGGTTTTCTACATGACATGTATGTATTGAGATATAGAATTAAGGTCAAACATAGAGAAGCTTTGTTAGATTGGATTAGGACTCTGCCTTAGAGTCTGGTTTCCTGTATAGGTAGGGTTTTTCTTCCTTTATCTCTCTTCAGTTTTGTACATAAGACCTTTTTTGCCTTCGAATAAAGTTTTGCTGTGGGGCTGTTGCCTCACAGTGGTTGGTCAAAAAAAAAACAAATGCTAAGATGGGGGAAACAAGTTATGGTATTTCCGTAGATTTTTTTTGTTACATAAATGTGGGCAATATGAACAAGTGAGCTAAAATGTGGAATTCACAACTGAAGAGATTAAGATGCCCACGGATAATAAAATTTCCGGGCATCAGTTGTCACTGCAGCTGTTCTAAACACGTTTATTGTCTCCAGAACGTGTCATGAAATTCGCTACTCCTAAATCGTCCTCATCCTGTGACAAGTGTGGATTTCATCTGGACTCAACTTATCCTACGGAAATCCAGGTAGAATTGCGCTGCAATTGCCTGGCACCGTCTTGTGACGATAATCCCGTCGTCCGTTGCGCCATGGAGCTGAACGGCGGGCCGGCCGGGAGGAGGAAGCTTCCGGTAGACAGAGTGGAAACAGGCCATCGGTCGGCACACACACTGTACTGGACCGGTATGCGCAGCGCCGGACGCGGCCCGCACACGCCACACCTGAACCCGACAGAAATAAAACAGGCGAACCCCATCAAACAGCACCTGTGATTGCCGACGCGACGCCGCCGTGTTGTTGGCTCCGAAGCCAAGCTAACCATTGCCCGCACGTTTTCCCTTCGCCTACAAACCAGGCTAGGCCTCCCTCCACGGAAAATTCGCTACGCCACGCCACCCCGTCGAATCGATGCCTTCGCCGGTATATAAACCGGCACGCGACGTCCGCAGCAGAGACATCAACGTTACGTAGGCCAGCACTTTGAGTTCTTGATCAGTTGATCATAGGTCCATAGCCGCCGAAAGCTTGAGGCGTGCCCATCGTGCAGCAATGCATATGGCGCCCGTGGCCCATGGCGCTCTGAGCGCGCGCGGCGTGCTCTCCAGCCGCCGGAGGTTCCCGCCATCTCCCGACGCCACCGCTGCCTCGACGGTGCGGTTCAGTACCCGTCGCGCCGGCGGGAGCAGAGCGATCCTCTGCCTCGCGCCGGGAGGCGGCGGCGAGCGGGAGGACCCCGCGGGCTCGCCGTGGGACGGCCGGCTGGTCGACGAGGGCATGGACACGCTGCGGCGGCGCATTCGGCAGGTCAGGGCCGAGTCCGACCCCGGCGACTACGAGGACGAGGATGAGGATCACGGCGGCGTCGACGGCGAGGGCCTCCTCCCGGGCGAGTGGACGGAGCTGGAGCGGCGGCACCACGCGAGCTACGTCGCGGGCGTGCGCGAGGCGGGCGGCGTCCTGCTGGCGCTGCTGGTGCGCTCCAGGCCGGGGCTCGGCGCGGGGGTCCTGGCGCTGGTGCTGCTCGGCGTGCCGGCCGCGGTGCTCCTCGTGTCCGCGGAGCTCATCACCCGGACCCTGGACTCCATCTCGGCCGCCGTGCTCAACGGCAGAATGTAGGAGTACATGGTTGTGTGCACCTTCTTTCTTTTTCCCTTCGTGCACGCCTTGATACCTATTCTTTTCTTTTCTTACACAAGAGTAAACGAATGCATTTGGGAACCGAGTATCGACTAGAAATAACCAAAATGTTACAGCCAATAGCAATGGCCTATGGATTATTCTCAAAGTTAGAAGAGCCATCCTTAAATCGTGAGCACGTTTAAGTCTTAGTCCTGTGAGATTTTCTTAGTCACATGAGAAAAATGGAACTATAGTTTAGATAGAAGGGTAAGTAACTCGTTTCAGTTGTTTTTTTTCTCTCGATAAAGACTATATATTAGTATCGCGAAGATACCGTATGCAGACAGCCATAAAAGAAGAAGAATTGCAATAAAGGAAAAGTCCCGCTATAATGATCACTTTCTTGTAGCAGCAGCACTAACACCACCAAGACACCACCAGAAATCTTCACCAAAAGTGACGCCTTCATGAAGGAAAGAGTGCGCAAGCGCTGTCGTCGTCTGATAAAAAATCTTAGGTGTTCACCCCGAAAAATGTCCTCGCTCACAAAACAATTAATGGCTTCAACAAGGTCATTGCCAGACACAACCAATTAATGCCAGGCATTGGATTTTTACCGTAAAAGGTAAGACCTTGAACTTCTCATGTGTCGTCGCCCCCACTTACGATGCCGCTGCTCCAAGACCCTAATCACCAAGCCAATTCCGCATGGCCACAAAAACTAGAACCACCATTGGTAGTCCACAGATCTCGTCTTCCATGACATTCTTCTCTAGCTGACTTCACCATGGAATAACAAAGCGTGCTCCATGATGGCAACAACAAGTAGAGCTTCGCATCATTCCTTCTCAGAAACCAACGGTCAGAGCAAAAAAAACACGAGTGTGAACGACCGAATACCACATGATCCCGCAATCTCCAGGCATAAATCGCCCAGTGGAGTTTGTCGGTGGAGCCTTTAGGAACACAACAATCTAGCAAGATCGATGGGGGCATGCATATGTCAGATCATCATCTTGGCGCGAGTTGGAACCCTAGGGACGACACCTTTATTCAAGTCAAGCTAGCAGTCGCCATACCACCCGCCAGCGCCCTGTTGGATCTGCCTCTTTGAGCCCCACAACGGAAGCCCAACATCGAGGAAGAAGGAAGCACATCATGGATGATATTCCGCTAGATCTGACCGTACCGCGCATCGAGGAGGGGATGGGCAGACAGTCGGCACCAAAATCAAGATCAAGGGATTCAGCCCCACTCGACCCCAGGCCTCAGCCACCGGTAAACGCGCCGATGTGGTCGACCTTCGTCACCACCATGGCCAGGGGAAACTCCCTAGCCGCTGCTCGATGATACGTCCAAAACGTATCTACTTTCCCGAACACTTTTGCTATTATTTTGCCTCTAATTTGTGTATTTTGGATGCAACTAACACGGACTAATGCTGTTTTCAGCAGAACTGTTCTGGTGTCTCGTTTTTGTGCAGAAATCCAACTTTCAGGAAAATCCTCGGAATTTATGCGAAAGGTCCTATTTTCCCAGAATACGACGGAGCCGGAAGGGCAAGCCGGGTGGGGGACGAGGGCCCCACACACTAGGCCGGCGCGGCCCAGGAGGGGCCCGCGCGGCCCTAGTGTGTGGCGGCCTCGGCTGGCCCCCGACGCCCTCTTTCGGACTACTTATTGCCTTTGACCTAAAAACGCACGGGAGGAAGTCGAAAATCGCGAGAAGACATCCAGTACGCCGCCACCGTCGCGAAACTCCGTCTCGGGACCAGAAACTCCGTTCTGGCACCTCGCCGGGATGGGGAATTGGAGGAGATCATCGCCATCATCATCACCGACGCCTCTCCATCAACCAGCCATGTTTCCCCCATCCATGTGTGAGTAATTCCCCGCTGTAGGCTGAAGGGGATGGTAGGGATTGGATGAGATTGGTCATGTAATAGTCATAAGATTGTTAGGGCATGGTGCCTAGTATCCGTAGATGTTACTTTTATGATATTGTTGCAACTTGTTATGCTTAATGCTTGTCACTAGGGCCCGAGTGCCATGATCTCAGATCTGAACATGTTATTGATTCATGAAGATATTCGTTGTTTATGATCTTACCTGCAAGTTGTATACACATGTCGATGTCCGGAACCCGAGGCCCCAAAGTGACAGAAATTGGGACAACCGAAGGGGAAGGCGGTGATGTGAGGACCACATGTGTTCACGGAGTGTTAATGCTTTGCTCCGGTACTCTATTAAAAGGAGTACCTTAATTTCCAGTAGATTCCCTAGAGGCCCGGCTGCCACCGGCTGGTAGGACAAAAGATGTTGTGCAAGTTTCTCATTGCGAGCACGTACGACTATAATTGGAACACATGCCTATTGATTGCTTTGTACTTAGACACCGTTTTATTATTATCTGCAAATGCCCCGCTTGATTGTTACATGAGTTTCTCTCATCCATGCAACGCCCGTTATCCGTCCCCGTGCCTACGTATTTTAATCCTGCTGTTTACTATAATCACTACTGCTGTCTCTCGTTACTCGCTGCTGTTATTTCACTATCTGCTATCGCTATAAAACTGTTACTATCGATAAACTCTTGCGAGCAAGACTGTTTCCAGTGCAGCTGAATTGACAACTCCGTTGTTAAGGCTTTCAAGTATTCTTTGTCTCCCCTTGTGTCGAATCAATAAATTGGGTTTTACTACCCACGAAGACTCGCTGCGATCCCCTATACTTGTGGGTTATCAAGACCGATTTTCCGGCGCCGTTGCCGGGGAGCATAGCTTTATTTGGAAGTTCACTTGGATTGATATTGTTCGCTGCAAATTCTCCATCATGGGTAAACCTCGCGATTCTAAAGTCGCCATATTACCATCCACTACAAGAAAAGGTACAACTCGAGTACCTCTGCTACTCTTGATTCACCATCTGTGATAAGTCAACTTGTTTCACCGCCACAAGCTTCACTTGTTGGTACTTCCGCTGAATCTGAAAACTCTCATAATATTGATAATGTTTCTGCTGTGCTTGATGATAGTGGTTCATTGGGATCCTTTCTAGATGCTACAATTGCTACGTCTAGACAAATTGAAAATGCTGAAACTCCTAATGCTACTACACCTGTTAATTCACCCGAACTTGATTATTCTAGTGATGATCCCGATGAAGATTATGTGGAGCTTAATGATGATTTTATTACTAGATGCAATGCTACCGCCGATGCAAGCAAAATTAAAAAGTTTCTCACACAATATACTCGTTAGACATAAGTTATCTCCCGATCCTAAATTTGCCACATCTCCTATATGCATTAAGGATAAAGATTATGATTTTTCTCTTGATCTATCTCATATAGCTATTGTAGAGAAAGCACCCTTTTGTGGTACTGAAAAAGAAAGTGTCTGTAGAACACATGATTGAACTTTCTTCTATGAGTAGCTTGTTTTCTGATGATGTCAAGATGCGTACTTATTTTGTCACTAAAATTTTTCCTTTCTCATTAAAGGATGATGCTAAAACTTGGTATAATAATTTGCCTCCTGGTTCTATTAGAAGTCCAACTGATTTGCGTGATGTTTTCTTTCGAAAATACTTTCCTGCTAGTGCTCAACATGTTGCTTTACGTGAAAATTTATAGATTTGACCAGGGAAATGAAGAGAAATTGCCCGAGGCTTGGGCAAGATTTTGTTCTCTTATCGAGCTCGACCTGGACATGATTTAGAAAAGAATGATCTACTTGATATATTTTATAGTGGACTAACCATTGAGTCTAGGGCATATTTGGATAGTTGTGCTGGTTGTGTTTTCGGAAAAGAACTCCGCACGAAGCTGAAGAATTATTGGCTAAAATAGGCCGGAATCATGATGATTGGACTACGCCTCGAACCAATTCCAACGCCAATATTGAAGAAGAGGGGTTTAATTAAATTGAATGATGAAGATATGAGGGAAGCCAAGAAGTCTCTCAAGGAGAAAGGTATTAAATCTGAAGATGTGAAGAATCTACGTCCCATAGAAGATATATGTGAAATAATTCCCCCTTCATCCATGATTGAGGTAAACTCCCTTCAGCGCTTTACTAGGGAAGATATTCCGTATTCAAAACCTCATGCGCAATGCTTAGATGAGTTTGATAATTATATTGTTAAGCAAAGTAATTTCAATATGAGAGTAGAGAATCATTTAATGGAAAATTCTCGAGCTATTGGTGAATTGCATGGTATTGTGGAGAGAACCTCCAATGATGTTAAGATGCTTGTTAAACATTTTCAAATGGTTCAAACTCAAATTGATCAGCTTACTAAAGTGCAAAATGACTTATTAAAAAATAATTCTAAAGAGAAACATGCTTATGAAGTAACAACTAGAGGTGGTGTCTCTACCCAGGATCCTCTATATCCTGAAGGGCATCCCAAAAGAATTGAACAAGATTCTCAACGAACTGAACCTAGTGCTCCATCTAAGAAAAAGAAAAAGAAACATAAAACTGTTGTGGAATCCTCTCGAGCCTCGTTAATGATCCTAATAGTATTTCTATTTCTGATGCTGAAACTGAAAGTGGTAATGAACATGATAAAGATAATGATAAGAATGATACTCCTGATAAAGAAGAGGTTGAAGAAGAACCTGAAAAGCATGTTAAAAATAAAAAAGTATACTAAAGAAGATTTTATTGCTAAGAAACATGGTAATGAAAGGGAACCTTGGGTTCAAAAGCAAATGCCTTTTCCTGCTAAGAAACTAAAATCAAAGGAAGAAGAACACTATAACAAATTCTGTGATTGGATGAAACCTTTATTCCCGCAAATACCTTTGATCGATGCTATTAAATTGCCTCCTTATTCAAAGTATATGAAAGATATTGTCACTAACAAAAGGAAAATTCCTAATGAGGAGATTTCCACTATGCTTGCTAATTACTCTTTTAATGGTAAGGTTCCAAAGAAGCTTGGCGACCCGTGTATACCGACTATTCCTTGTTCTATTAAGAATAATTATGTTAGAACTGCTCTATGTGATTTGGGAGCGGGTGTTAGTGTTATGCCTTTCTCTCTTTATAAGAGACTTTATTTAGATAAGTTGATACCGAGTGATATATCTTTGCAAATGGCTGATAAATCTACTGCTATTCCTGTTGGTATATGTGAGGATGTTCCTGTTCAAGTTACTAATAACTGCTTGATATTAACTCGATTTTGTTGTGTTGGAAATGCTCGAAGATGATAATATGTCTATTATTCTTGGGAGACCTTTTCTTAACACCGCAGGGGCTGTTATTGATTGCAATAAAGGAAAAGTTACTTTCAATGTTGATGACAAGGAGCATACCGTTTATTTTCCCAAGAGGATTGAGAAAGCATGTGGAGTTAATACAATTTCTAATGTGAGAACTATCAAAGTGGGAACCATTCATTGTCCTATATATGAGCCTAAAGAAGAATATCAAACTCTTGTGATTGGATCCATATCAATACAATACAAGGTAACATGATTGATTTGAGGTTTAATTCTTCTTATGTTATGTAAAATTTATTTGGTGGCAAGACTTGATCAACCTTGTTAACAAATTCATTTTATATGCATAGAAGAACTAAACAACATCTCTTTCTTCCTCCACTTGTTCTACTTGCTGTAGCACTTTTGTTTTGTAAAGTTCCTTAGTCAATTAGAGATTTCAAAAAATTTCCTGGCCAGTAATAATAAACTTAATACCCAGAAATGTGCATTTTTCAAAGTTTTCAAAAATTCACAAAAATTATACCATTGGTCCTATTTTTCGAAAATGCACCTGGGAGCACTCGGGATGACCAGTGGGGCACCCCGCAGTGGCACCCCACGAGCCGGCGCGGCTAGCAAGGGGGCGCGCCACCCCGGTGTGTGGGTCCCCCTTTGCCCCACTTCATCATCTCTTCCTCCCACTCTCTTCTCTCTCCCGAAAAAACTCGCACCAGGTTCCTCTCACTCGTGTTTTTGCTCAAGAGCTCCAGATTTCTCGATCTCTTTGCTCAGCCCAGATTTCTGTCTGAAATTTGGCATATTTGCTCTTCGGTATGTGACTCCTACAACCATCCAAGTAGAATTTTGTTTGGTTGAGTATATCCTGAATATTTTGCTGCTGTAGGTAACATGTTTAGTGAGCTTGCATGCTTGTTCTAAGTGGTAGAAACTAGTTTTGATGCATGATTAGTACTCTAGCAAGTTCCTATGGAAGTTTCCCTCAATTATATGTCACCAAATCAAATTTTATATTGTTTGTTGAAAAATTTCAGAAAATGGAAGGGAGTAGGCACCAACTCAACCAACAAGAATTGGAGGTGCAACAGGTTATGAGAGTTCACCGCGAAGAAGGAGTATATCCCGCTTACTACCCGTGCATGGATTTTATGAGAAGTGCAGGAATCTTGCAAGATGTTCAAAGTCTAATCTCTCGTGCAGGGTTGGATGATTTTGTTGATGGTGAACCATGCCAATATGCAAAACTGACTATGTCTCGTAGTGCAGGATTTTAAATTCAATTGGTCGCGATCTAACCCCATGGTTCGAGTACAAAATTTATAATAAAACTCGTCAACTTGCCATTCAATGATTTTTGTGCAGCAATTAGAGTGCCGCAATGGGGATCATGCGAGAAGATAAGGGGATCGCCGCAAGAGTTCTTGGACCTCTTCAAGATGATTTGTCATGGAAGAAGCTTCTCAGAGGATGGTGGTAAAATCAGTAGCATTCAACTCCCAGCTATTCGCTACTTTGCTTATTTCATCACCAAGTGCGTTCTAGCAAGAAAGAATGGAAGTAAAATATCTATCCAGGATTTAGCCTTTCTAGCTGCTGCATTACAAGGTGATAGGACTTATAACTTGGGTGCTTTGATAGCCAACAGACTTGCTACTAACCGTGAGAAGGGAGGAATTTGTGGAGGTCTCATCACCTCTTGTTTATTAGCTATGCATGGTGTAGAACCTCACCATCTTGATATTCAACTTCCCATAGAGAAACTTGACATAGTCTCCATGATTAAGCATGAATTCGTTTCTGATTCGTCCAATTTGAGCAACCTGTCTTAACATTTTACAAGAAAGCTTGGAGAATAACTAAGAAAACTGAAAAATTAGTAGGATTGCCTGCACCTGCTCTGTTTAACCTTGATTCCAGGGAGGATTGGTCAGTCACGGAAGGTGAACTGAAGGCATACATAGAGGGAGATGGCCATCGTGCAAGAGACAACACGGAGGAGGCCGAGGAACACCTCGATTCGTCATCCGATGCAGCGAGTTCTTCGCATCCACAAGCTGGGCATGAGGAGCCTCCACGCTTTTCTTCTGCATCGGGACCTTATTATGACTACGCCATGTATGATCCACCGGCATGGAACCCAGACCCTCATTGGGGTTAATCTCCACTTAGGCCAAAAGCCTAAGCTTGGGGGGAGGTATACCGGCATCACTCATTCTTTGCATATTATGGTTGCTGGATACTTGTATATACTTGTTTAGTTTCTTTGAGTGGTTTTCTAATGAGAGGAAGATGATATTTGGGGAAGTGCTGCCTGAAAACAGATTCTGGACTGTTACTAAAAAATTCGTGCGCACAGCCAGAACGTTATTTTGAGCTGCCAATTTTTGTGCATGTTCCCCAGGTTGTTATCTAACTTTCATTAGTTGAACACTTTTCGAACTGAGCAACGGAAGATTTTTGTAAAAATCGATTTCTGTACCGCTGTCAAGTTTTGGCAGATTTCTGCCATCTTGCTTTTCTGTGTTTCTTTTAGTTTTCATTTTCTTATTCGTACTTTGTTTCTTTTCTAAAACACCAAAAGACCAAAAATATTTCTGTTGTTTCTCTTCACCACTTTTTTATTTTAGTTTCTTGCTTTTATCTTGCTTTATTTGCTATCGTTGGTTTGCTATAAGAAAATCCAAAAAGATTTTGCTTTGTTTGCTTGTTTCCTTTTGTTCTTATTTCCGAATTCGAAAACACCAAAAATATTTGCTGTTCTTCTTTGGTCTTGTAAAGTTCTTTATGAGTTCAATGGTATTCGGTGGCTGGAGCGTGGTTTTCATTCCATATTATTCAAGCTATACAAGTGAAAAAGCAATAATGACGATCTACGACAATCTGATTGTGGTGAGAGGCTGGTATGAACTCTATTTGTTTTCATTTTTGTACATATACTCATCCATGTGAGCATGCTTAGTTGGTTCATGTGAGGTATATGTCATTTAAGAAAGTCTAGTAGTTCATGATCTCTCATGTTTGGCTCCAATTTATTAATATGAGTAGCATGTCATGGATGTTTGCTTGCATTGTTTTATTCATAAATAGGTATGATATTGTGGTATCCTCCTCTGAATAATTCTCTTGAATCAACTTGGCACATGCTCACGCATGCATATGACTGAACAAAATGTCAATTAAGCCTCGATGATTTGCTTTACCTCAGAGTTCTTGTATCACTTTTATGCCTCCGTTAATTTATTTTTGTCGCAAGCATGATTATGATAGTTACTGCTCTCTTGATTGTCGCTTCCTAGTCTATTGCTAGCCTTCACTTGTACTGAGCGGGAATGCTGCTCGTGCCTCCAAACACATGAAAACCAAGTTATTCCAGAGTGTCCACCATAAATACCTATGCATGGCATTTCAAACCATTCCAAGTAAATTCTCATGTGCTACCTTTAAACCTTCAAAACGCTTCTCAATTTGTGTTAATGTTTTATAGCTCATGAGGAAATATGTGGTGTTTATCTTTCAATCTTGTCATTTACTCTTGACAGACTTTCATATGGACTAGTGGCACATCCGCTTATCCAATAATTTTGCAAAAAGAGCTGGCAACGGGGTTCCCAGCCCCAATTAATCAACTTTCATTAATAACTCTCTTCACATGTTTTGCCCTGATTTATCAGTAAGCAACTTAAATTGCAAATAGACACTCCTCCATGGTATGTGATTGATGGAAGGCACCCGAGGATTTGTAGGGATTCGTAGCATAGAAAACAAAAAAATTCCTACCGCGAGAACGCAATCCAAGCCAAGATGCAATCTAGAAGATGGGAGCAACGAGGGGATGAACGAGACTAACCCTTGAAGATTTCCAAAGCCTACAAGAGGAGGCTCTCGTTGCTGCGGTAGACGATCACTTGCCGCTTTCAAAAGCGCGTAGAAGATCTTGACGGTGCCACAATCGGGCAGCACCTCCGTACTCGGTCACACGTTCGGTGTTGATGAAGACGACGTCCTTCTCCCCGTTCCGGCGGGCAGCGGAAGTAGTAGATCCTCCTCGGAATCCCGACAAGCACGACGGCGTGGTGGCGGTGTCGATGGAGAACTCCGGCGAGGGCTTCGCCTAAGCGTATGCGGGAGAAGTGGTGGAGGAGGAGAGGCTAGGGTTTGGGGAGAGGGGGTGGCTAGGGCGCCGGCCATGGGCAGCCCTAGGTGGTGCGGCCAAGAGTGGCTGCCCCCCTCCCTCTCCTCCTCATTATACAGGTGGAAATCCCCAAGAGTTGTAGTCCAAGTCTTCGAATAAGACCCCAACAACAAAACCTCCCATAGGTGGGAAACCTACTCAAGGGGGGAGTCCTACCCAAGGTGGGACTCCCACCTTTCCCTTAGGTGGGGTGGCCGGCCACCTATGGTGGAGTCCACATGGGACTCCACCCTTTAGGGTTTGGCTGGCCATGCAAGGTGGAGTCCCTTCGGGACTCCACTTTCCATGGTGATTTCTTCCGGACTTTTCTAGAACCTTCTAGAACCTGCCATAAATGCACCGGATCATTTCCAAACTTGGAATATGACTTCCTATATATGAATCTTATTCTCCGGACCATTCCGGACCTCCTCGTGATGTCCTCGGATCCCATCCGAGACTCCGAACAAAACTTCGAACTCCATTCCTTATTCCATATCTACTTAAACGACATCAAACCTTAAGTGTGTCACCCTACGGTTCGCGAACTATGTAGACATGGTCGAGATCTCTCTCCGACCAATAACCAATAGCGGGATCTGGAGATCCATAATGGCTCCCACAAATTCAATGATGACTAAGTGATCGAATGAACCATTCACATACGATACCAATTCCCTTTGTCACGCGATATTTTACTTGTCCGAGGTTTGATCATCGGTATCTCTATACCTAGTTCAACCTCGTCTCCTGACAAGTACTCTTTACTCGTACCGTGGTATGTTGTCTCTTATGAACCATTCATATGCTTGCAAGCTATTTAGACGACATTCCACCGAGAGGGCCCAGAGTATATCTATCCGTCATCGGGATGGACAAATCCCACTGTTGATCCATATGCCTCAACTCATACTTTCCGGATACTTAATCCCACCTTTATAACCACCCATTTACGCAAGTGGCGTTTGATGTAATCAAAGTACCTTTCCAAGCATAAGTGATTTACATGATCTCATGGTCATAAGGACTAGGTAACTATGTATCGAAAGCTTATAGCAAATAACTTAATGACGTGATCTTATGCTACGCTTAATTGGGTGTATCCATTACATCATTCACATAATGATATAACCTTGTTATTAATAACATCCAATGTTCATGATTATGAAACTAATCATCTATTAATCAACAAGCTAGTTAAGAGGCTTTACTAGGGACTCATTGTTGTTTACATAACACACATGTATCAATGTTTCGGTTAATACAATTATAGCATGGTATATAAACATTTATCATAAACATAAAGATATATAATAACCACTTTTATTATTGCCTCTTGGGTATATCTCCAACAGTCTCCCACTTGCACTAGAGTCAATAATCTAGATTACATTGTAATGTACCTAACACCCATGGCATTCTGGTGTTGGTCATACTTTGCCCTAGGGAGAGCTTTAGTCAACGGTTCCGACACACTCGAAACGTATGTATTTTCCAATTCATTTGCGTCTTCACGCATCACTCATTTTCCAAATGAGTCGGCATTAAATATGTTTGGTCTTCCGGTGGAACCTTAATTCCGCTGGTCTCGAAATATGTCACTAATATTGTCATACACAATATAGCTTCAAAGTTCCGACACTATCGTAACTACACCAAGTTCTCAAAGAACCTCTTGACTTAACATCCTCAGTCATTGTCAAAACAACGACATATTCTGCCTTCGTTTGTAGAATCCGTCACAACATTTAGAACTCTTCTAAATCTAGCATTGTGCTACCTTTTAAACAACACTTAGCCTAATTTTGTGATTGAAATTTTATTTTTTTATATGTGACAAAACCAATATCGGTGCAACACCTTACAGCGATTTGTTTGTCATTTCTCCATACAAAACTATTTATATATCCTTGGTTCTTCTAAAGTACACAGGGATATTCTTACTGTTTGTCCAATGATCATCACATGAATCATTCTGGTATATGCTCCTAACATTTTAGAGCACAGGACATCTGATTTTGTACATATTAATTGTGATCTAAATCACTCATGTGTTTTTACTCATTGAGTGTCAGATACACTCAAGTTTTGTTAAAACTTCACATGATAAGAACATTTTCTTAATATTTCTATATTGAACTACTTCAATATCCTTTCTATGTACTTTGACTTAAACTTATTATGTGTTTCAATCTATCTTCATAGATCTTGACACTAAATATGTTTCAGTCCATATCCTTTCATTGAAGTTAATTCTCAATGAAACCTTTTATAATCAAGTATATAATTACATCATTTATAACCAACTATATGTATCTACATAAAGTATTATAAATATGTCTCAGCGCTCCCACTTAATTTCTTGCAAATGCAAGCCTCTTCATCGTTTCTGATGAAATCAAAAACTCTTTGACTATTTCATCCGGTGAAGATTCCAACTCCGTGATACTCACTTCATCCAATTGAAGTTCGTTTACCTATCTAGTATTCCACGGACTAGCAAAACAATTGGTTGTATCTTGTATACACCTTTAATACACACTTCTGTTAAGTAATGTATTTTGCCATCCTACGATCATATCTCATGAAAGAAATATGTAGCGATTACTAGAATAATCCACATAGACTATAATCTTATCGTAGTCAACTCTTTGAACTTTGTCGTAAACAACTTTTCGACAAGTCGAGCTTATTCAAGGATATTCCATCCAAGTCCATCAATTTTATAGATCCGTTTACTTTCAAAAAGTATTCATCTATCTTGGATTTCATGACGTATAGCCATTTTAACGGAGTCAGGGCCCATCATAACTTCTTTGTATGTAGTTGGTTTATCATTGTTCAAAAACAATCCTTTGTTCACAAATCATTTATTTGATCACAAAATAAACCATACCTACAAGGTTCAATAAGTACTTCGATCTCCATGACTATAACATTTTGTAGACATGGGAGCCATGATCGTCGTGGCCGCTTCCGGAACCAATTCCGATGCTGCGCTACTCTGATCATTATGCTCGTGTTCATAAACCTTATCAAGTTTTATTGTCCTCCCACTCAAATACTTCGCTAAAAACAATTTCTTGGAAATAAGTAAGAAACATCGACAAACACTTTTGTCTTTGTCTCCATAGTGGAAAGAATTCCCAATCAATTCTGTGGGATAACCAACAAAGACATTCATTCGATTTTGGTTGTAAACTTATTTACTTTATGCTATGCATTCCAAAATTTAAGAAAGGACTATTAGGGTTCATACCCATGCCATAACTCGTATGGTGTCATTTCAACGGATCATGATGATGCTCTATTTAGTGTAAAAGCGGTAGTCACTAAAGCATAATCCACAAAAATATAATAGCATCAATATTTTATCTCATCATTGACCCAACAAGGTTTGGATACATCTCTCGGATACTCCATCATCACTATGATACTCCAAGAAACGTGAGTTGTAGAACAATTTCATAACTCTCTTAGATGTTCGCTAAAACTCGTAATTCAAATATTTCCACTATGATCCAATCATAGATATTTGACTTTTCTATTACGATGATTTCCACCTCATGCTGAAATTTATTTGAATCCATTCAAATGTTTCAAACTTCTTCCTTATCGAATATATCCACATATATATACTCAATTCATTGTTGGAAGTTTTTATGAAGTAGCAGAATCTCCCGCACAACCTATGCCCAGTGAACCACATACATCATCATGTATTTTTCACTAAGTTAGTTGCCCGTTCAACTCTTGGCCTATGAACGGTATTTCAGTCATTCTCTTTAGAAAAGATTTGCAAGCGCCAAACGATTCAAAAATCGAATGACTCCAAAAATCCATTTGCATGGAGTTCCTTCATGCATTCCTTTCTAATATGACCTAAATTGCGGTTCCACAAATAAGTGGAATTCAAATCATTTGCCTTATAGCATTTTAGCGTCAGTATTATGTATGTGTGTTTCACCATTAAGATTTATAATAACTTATCCATCGTACATGGAGTAATGTCATAATTTGAACAACTCATTGTTTTCATTTGACCAGAGCAAAATAACAATTATTAAGTTCTTTATTATAAATTCTAAGGGCTAGATAGGATGCCAATGACGAACATAATAACACTTTATTTTTGTTCCAGAAGTGCATTCCTATCATATTCCTTGTCATTCACTTAGGCCATTGTATTCTTGTATTGCGTTGTTTTGTATGACATTTCATACCAACCAATATGGTACTAATACCCAAGAATTTCATTGTGTGACCAAACTAGGAATACAACCATAACATGTATATCATGTATATACACCTGAGCTAGACTTTTTAGTCTTCTCTTTTCTTTCTCGCCAAAATATCTTTTGTAGTTTCTCTTTTAGCTTTCCTCATTATTCGGAAAATACTTCACCTTCAATAACTTCTAGGTTTGTTGGTCAAATACCAATAACCTTGAGGTTCTTACTTTGAAGTTGATCATCATATGACAAGTGTTTCAGATTTCACTATTAGTAACTTTGTAATATGATGAATAATTTCACTCATAATTTTATCCATCATATCATGACGACTTTTCCGAGACCATGTCTGTTCATGCTAGGCTCGTAAAGTTTAACCTCAGTATTCGCATGTGCAAATCTGGCTTGCACCCGTTGTATGCACACGTAGAATCTATAACACCCGATCATCACGTGATGCTACGAAACGACGAGTCTTAGCAACGGTGCATACTAAGGACGATCACTTCATGGATATGCGAATATCGTTAGTGCCCCAATAGTTGGAGGATTGGGACGCCTTGCATCTTCAACCTTCCTACATTCCCATAAAACTTATGAGTTTATGTAGTCTCACCAAATTATATTCTATCATCTTGCAATAAGGTCTTAGATATCACATATATCTCATACCTTGATTATTTCTGAAAACAAAATTTTCAGCTCCTTACTTTTCAAATAGATTTGAACTTCAAGTTTCACGGAGACAAGATAACTTTAGGTACTAATTGAAACCATAGCTCTTTGAATCAACAATATGAGGTTTACTAAAAGTTTGCAATAGGACTTAATCATTTCTTGATTCTTTAACAATACAGTACCAGTCCGTAAAGTTTCTTGTCAGATTTTAACAGTATTTCTATCTCAATTATAAGACTAGCGCTTGGTAGAAAACGGATGCCAATACTACAAATTAATTCAAAATACTACTCAGACTATGTTTATGATAATTAGTTCATGTTTTAATCTAATTACTAATGAACTCCCACTTAATACAACATCCCTCATAGTTGTTAAGTGGTACACGATCCACATCCACTACACCAAAACCGATCATCACGTGAGATGATGTAGCTTCAATGGTGAACATCAACATGTTGATCATATCATCCATATGACTCGTGTTCAACCTTTCGGTTTCCGTTGTCCCGAGGCCATGTCCGTACATGCTAGGCTCGTCAAGCAAACCCAAGTATTCCGCGTGTGCAACATGGCTTACACCCGTTGTATGTGAACGTTGAGTCTATCACATCCGATCATCACGAGATGCTTCGAAACGACGAACCGTGCAACGGTGCATACGAGGGGAGAACACTTTATTATCTTGATATTAATGTGAGGGATCATCTTATAATGCTACCGTCGCGATCTAAGCAAAATAAGATGCATAAAGGATTAACATCACATGCAATTCATATGTGATATGATATGGCCCTTTAGTCTTTGCGCCTTCGATCTTCATCTCCAAAGCACGGACATGATCTCCATCATCAACGGGCATGATCTCCATCATCGTCGGCGTAGCGTCAAGGTCCATGGCGCCGTCTTCATGATTGTTCACCTCATGTAGCAACTATTACAACTACTTTGAAATACTACTCAACATGAAATTTAAAGACAACCATAAGGCTCCTGCCGGTTGCCACAATACAATAATGATCATCTCATACATATTCATCATCACATCATGGCCATATCACATCACCAAACCCCGCAAAAACAAGTTAGACGCCTCTAATTTGGTTTGCATATTTTACGTGGTTTAGGGTTTTCGAGTAAGATCTAATCTACCTACGAACATGAACCACAACGGTGATACTAGTGTTGTCAATAGAAAGAGTAAATTGAATCTTCACTATGGTGGGAGAGACAGACACCCGCAAAGCCACTTATGCAATACAAGTTGCATGTCGAACGTGGAGCAAGTCTCATGAACGCGGTCATGTAAAGTTAGCCCGAGCCGCTTCATCCCACCATGCCACAAAGATGCAAAGTACTCGAACTAAAGACAACATAAGCATCAACGCCCACAAAACAATTGTGTTCTACTCATGCAACCATCTATGCATAGACACGGCTCTGATACCACTGTAGGGATTCGTAGCATAGAAAACAAAAAATTTCCTACCGCGAGAACGCAATCCAAGCCAAGATGCAATCTAGAAGATGGGAGCAACGAGGGGATGAACGAGACTAACCCTTGAAGATTTCCAAAGCCTACAAGAGGAGGCTCTCGTTGCTGCGGTAGACGATCACTTGCCGCTTTCAAAAGCGCGTAGAAGATCTTGACGGTGCCACAATCGGGCAGCACCTCCGTACCCGGTCACACGTTCGGTGTTGATGAAGACGACGTCCTTCTCCCCGTTCCAGCGGGCAGCGGAAGTAGTAGATCCTCCTCGGAATCCCGACAGCACGACGGCGTGGTGGCGGTGTCGATGGAGAACTCCGGCGAGGCTTCGCCTAAGCGTATGCGGGAGAAGTGGTGGAGGAGGAGAGGCTAGGGTTTGGGGAGGGGGGTGGCTAGGGCGCCGGCCATGGGCAGCCCTAGGTGGTGCGGCCAAGCGTGGCTGCCCCCTCCCTCTCCTCCTCATTATATAGGTGGAAATCCCCAAGAGTTGTAGTCCAAGTCTTCGAATAAGACCCCAACAACAAAACCTCCCATAGGTGGGAAACCTACTCAAGGGGGAGTCCTACCCAAGGTGGGACTCCCACCTTTCCCTTAGGTGGGGTGGCCGGCCACCTATGGTGGAGTCCACCCGGGACTCCACCCTTTAGGGTTTGGCTGGCCATGCAAGGTGGAGTCCCTTCGGGACTCCACTTTCCATGGTGATTTCTTCCGGACTTTTCTAGAACCTTCTAGAACCTGCCATAAATGCACCGGATCATTTCCAAACTTGGAATATGACTTCCTATATATGAATCTTATTCTCCGGACCATTCCGGACCTCCTCGTGATGTCCTCGGATCCCATCCGAGACTCCGAACAAAACTTCGAACTCCATTCCTTATTCCATATCTACTTAAACGACATCAAACCTTAAGTGTGTCACCCTACGGTTCGCGAACTATGTAGACATGGTCGAGATCTCTCTCCGACCAATAACCAATAGCGGGATCTGGAGATCCATAATGGCTCCCACATATTCAACGATGACTAAGTGATCGAATGAACCATTCACATACGATACCAATTCCCTTTGTCACGCGATATTTTACTTGTCCGAGGTTTGATCATCGGTATCTCTATACCTAGTTCAACCTCGTCTCCTGACAAGTACTCTTTACTCGTACCGTGGTATGTTGTCTCTTATGAACCATTCATATGCTTGCAAGCTATTTAGACGACATTCCACCGAGAGGGCCCGAGTATATCTATCCGTCATCGGGATGGACAAATCCCACTCGTTGATCCATATGCCTCAACTCATACTTTCCGGATACTTAATCCCACCTTTATAACCACCCATTTACGCAGTGGCGTTTGATGTAATCAAAGTACCTTTCCAAGCATAAGTGATTTACATGATCTCATGGTCATAAGGACTAGGTAACTATGTATCGAAAGCTTATAGCAAATAACTTAATGACGTGATCTTATGCTACGCTTAATTGGGTGTATCCATTACATCATTCACATAATGATATAACCTTGTTATTAATAACATCCAATGTTCATGATTATGAAACTAATCATCTATTAATCAACAAGCTAGTTAAGAGGCTTTACTAGGGACTCATTGTTGTTTACATAACACACATGTATCAATGTTTCGGTTAATACAATTATAGCATGGTATATAAACATTTATCATAAACATAAAGATATATAATAACCACTTTTATTATTGCCTCTTGGGCATATCTCCAACAGGATTCGGTTAGCCATGGCTTGTGTAAGCAAAGGTTGGGGGAGTGTCACCCATAATAAAACTAAAATACGTGTGTAAACAAAAGAGAAGAGGGATGATCTACCTTGCTGGGTAGAGATAACGTCCTTCATGGGAGCCGCTCTTGAAAGTCCGGTTGACGAGGTAGTTAGAGTACCCATTATCATTCGTTGACAACAACAAACACCTCTCAAAATAATTTTACTCCTGTTTTACAAATGAAAAGCTCTAGCACATGTTAATCCCCGCTTCCCTCTCGCGAAGGGTCAATCTTTTACTTTTACATTGAGTCTCCATCCTTTCTTTGAGCACTTTCTTGAGAGCACAACTGTCATTCTTAGTATAATATGCTTGTCCCAAAATATGATTAATTGTGGTATAACTTTGTTGCTTTTATCTTTGACAATCACTATTTCTAGTCTTTCTATGAACTTCAGAGGTGCCTGAGCATTTATGTTTTGCTGATCAAATATGAGCAAGCGAGATACCACTCTATCATACTCTTTTATGGACATTGCAATCCTGCTTATATACATGATTCATGATGCTTATTATTAATTGTTGGTACCTTTTCATGATTGACATAGCTATTGGATGATCTTATTTGCATGTATCTTATTATGAACTGCCTAAGTGTTAGCCATAGCATGAGAATATTTACATCATATGAACAAATGTGTTCGTGAAAGTTCTTTTATCGCTCGCTTGTTAATCGAATTGCTTGAGGACAAGCAATAAGCTAAGCTTGGGGGAGTTGATACGTCCAAAACGTATCTACTTTCCCGAACACTTTTGCTATTGTTTTGCCTCTAATTTGTGTATTTTGGATGCAACTAACACGGACTAACGCCGTTTTCAGCAGAACCGTTCCGGTGTCTCGTTTTTGTGCGTAAATCCAACTTTCAGGAAAATCCTCGGAATTTATGCGAAAGGTCCTATTTTCCCAGAATACTGACGGAGCCAGAAGGGCAAGCCGGGTGGGGGCCCGTGGGCCCCACACACTAGGCCGGCGCGGCCCAGGAGGGGCCCGCGCGGCCCTAGTGTGTGGCGGCCTCGGCTGGCCCCCGACGCCCTCTTTCGGACTACTTATTGCCTTCGACCTAAAAACGCACGGGAGGAAGTCGAAAATCGCGAGAAGACATCCAGTACGCCGCCACCGTCGCGAAACTCCGTCTCGGGACCAGAAACTCCGTTCTGGCACCTCGCCGGGACGGGGAATTGGAGGAGATCATCGCCATCATCATCACCGACGCCTCTCCATCAACCAGCCATGTTTCCCCCATCCATGTGTGAGTAATTCCCCCGCTGTAGGCTGAAGGGGATGGTAGGGATTGGATGAGATTGGTCATGTAATAGTCATAAGATTGTTAGGGCATGGTGCCTAGTATCCGTAGATGTTACTTTTATGATATTGTTGCAACTTGTTATGCTTAATGCTTGTCACTAGGGCCCGAGTGCCATGATCTCAGATCTGAACATGTTATTGATTCATGAAGATATTCGTTGTTTATGATCTTACCTGCAAGTTGTATACACATGTCGCTGTCCGGAACCCGAGGCCCCAAAGTGACAGAAATTGGGACAACCGGAGGGGAAGGCGGTGATGCGAGGACCACATGTGTTCATGGAGTGTTAATGCTTTGCTCCGGTACTCTATTAAAAGGAGTACCTTAATTTCCAGTAGATTCCCTAGAGGCCCGGCTGCCACCGGCTGGTAGGACAAAAGATGTTGTGCAAGTTTCTCATTGCGAGCACGTACGACTATAATTGGAACACATGCCTATTGATTGCTTTGTACTTAGACACCGTTTTATTATTATCTCGCAAATGCCCTCGCTTGATTGTTACATGAGTTTCTCTCATCCATGCAACGCCCGTTATCCGTCCCCGTGCCTACAGTATTTTAATCCTGGTGTTTACTATAATCACTACCGATGTCTCCGTTACTCTGTCGTCGTTATTTCACTATCGCTATCGCTATAAAACTGTTACTATCGATAAACTCTTGCGAGCAAGACTGTTTCCAGGTGCAGCTGAATTGACCACTCCGTTGTTAAGGCTTTCAAGTATTCTTTGTCTCCCCTTGTGTCGAATCAATAAATTGGGTTTTACTACCCACGAAGACTGCTGCGATCCCCTATACTTGTGGGTTATCACTCGACGATGCGATGACCTTCACCGCCACAACAGCTCTGGCGAATATTGCGGTGACCCAGCATACCACTGTATTTTGTAGTATACAAGTCGTTGATATGACATTCATGAAGGGGCTTCTTCACAAATATCATATCCCTCAGAGTGGTATGATAACCCACAAGTATAGGGGATCGCAACAGTCTTCGAGGGAAGTAAAACCCAAATTTATTGATTCGACACAAGGGGAGGTAAAGAATACTTATAAGCCTTAACAACCGAGTTGTCAATTCAGCTGCACCTGGAAAAGCACTAGCAACAGGGGTGATGTGAAAGTAGCAGTGATATGAGAGCAATAGTAACAAGAATACGCAGCAGCAGTAATAGTAACACGAGAGCAATGGCACCGAAGATAGTTGATACTACTTCCAGGTGACATGTAGAACAAGTATATGATGATGAAAGATGGACCGGGGTTCCCAGCTATCTACACTAGTGGTAACTCTCCAATAACAAGTGTTGGGTGAACAAATTACAGTCGGGCAATTGATAGGATTGAAATAGCATTAAGACAGTAACATCAAGATCATTAATCATGTAGGCATGTTTTCCAATAATAGTCGTACGTGCTCGCAATGAGAAACTTGCACAACATCTTTTGTCCTACCAGCCGGTGGCAGCCGGCCTCAAGGGAAACTATCTGGATATTAAGGTACTCCTTTTAATAGAGTACCGGAGCAAAGCATTAACACTCCGTGAAAACATGTGTCCCTCACATCACCGCCATCCCCTCCGGTTGTCCCGATTTCGTCACTTCGGGGCCATTGGTTCCGGACAATGACATGTGCATACAACTTGTAGATACAATCTAAGCAATAAGTATAGAGCTCAAATCTAAGATCATGCCACTCGGGCCCTAGTGACAAGCATTAAGCATAACAAGATTGCAAAGAACAATAACTTCATAAACTTTGTAGATAGACAATCATAACGTAACAATCCATCGGATCCCGACAAACACAACACCGATTACATCGGATGAATCTCAATCATGTAAGGCAGCTCATGAGATCATTGTATTGAAGTACATAGGGGAGAGAATACCAACTAGCTACAGCTAGAACCCGTAGTCCATGGGGGAACTACTCACGGAGCATGATGGAGGCGATGGCGTTGATGGAGATGGCTTCCGGGGCACTTCCCCGTCCCGGCAGGTGCCGGGACAGAGACTTCGTCCCCCGAATTGGAGTTTCGCGATGGTGGCGGCGCCCCGGAGTCTTTCTCGGAGTTTCGTCCGCAGTTACGGTGTTTTTAGGTCGAAAGGGATTTTATAGGCGGCGCAGGGGGCACTCGGGGGCGCCACACCATAGGCCGGCGCGGCCCGTGCCGAGCCGCGCCGCCCTATGGTGTGGTGGCCCTCCGGCCCCTCTCCGACTCTTCTTCGGTGTTCTGGACGCTTCCGGGAAAAATAGGAGGTTTGGTCTTCGTTTCGTCGAATTCCGAGAATATTGCCCGAACAGCCTTTTCGGAACCAAAAACAGCAGAAAACAGAACCGGCACTCGTGGCATCTTATTAATAGGTTAGTTCCGGAAAATGCACGAAAACATCATAAAGTGCAAGCAAAACATGTAAGTATTGTCATAAAACAAGCATGGAACGACAGAAATTATGGATACGTCGGGGACGTATCATGGTACAACAGAAACATTCCAGGTCATAACACTTCACATTATTATTACAAAACAAGGTTCTCAACCACTTGGGGTGTGTTTGGTAGCCCGGGCCACCTCAGATTAAGTATCTCCACTCATACATGTTGACCTCATACAAGCCCAACTAAGATTTTGTAGGTGTTTGGTAGCCTGGCCTAGTTGAGAAATGGTGAGTAGAGAAGTTGTTTGGTATAGGCTGTATACGTTGAGACGTGCTGAGTCCGAATTTTTACACAAAGGTCCTTAAGCAGAATAAAAAAAGCAATCAGGTCCTTTCTTGGGGAGGCTGGCCGGAGATGCGACTGGCGGCGCGTCATGGCGGCTGGCCGGAGCTGTGGCCCGCGCATGGCGAGGAAGAGGGGCCTGGATCCGGCGTGGCGGCGCGAGGAGGAGGGGCCTGGAGCCGTCTTGGCAGCGTGAGGCGGTGAACTGGGTCCATTCCATTCCAGTGGAGCTTCTGTCGGCGGCGAACTGGGGAGGAACGGCGGCCATTGGAGCTACTGCTCGGTAGTGGGCGGTCGGCCGCGTCGAGGAGGTCATGTTCCCAGCCGTCCGGTCGCCGGCGAGCGTCTAGGGAGAGGCGGCGGTCCGCGCGGGGCGAGGGGCGTCCAGGGAGAGGCGGCGGCCCGTGCATGGCAAGGGGCGTCCAAGGAGAGGCCGCGCTGCAAGGTAGAGGCAGCCATGGGCGGGGGGCGCAGCCGGCCGACGGCCAGAGGAGGGATGGCAGCCATGGGGCGGGCGGCGACGGCCAATGGAGGGGTGCAGAGGAGGGGCACGAGAGCGATGCGGGAGCCAAGGGAAAAATGAAGATGTCGGGTTGGGGTCTGGGGGGTGCGCGGGCCGCTGCTACAGTGGTTTGCGGGATTTGCTCATCCCGGATGAGCAGCGAAGCTCGATTTGGGCTTCGCTCCTCATCCCGGCTCTGGGGCGTTTTCCGTATCTCCTCAGCACTGCGCAGATGGGAAGAGCCGGCCTAACAAACATAGCATCTCCTTCAAATCTCGATTGGAAGGAGAATTTCTGAGTAGCCCCGGTCTACCAAACACGCCCTTGGTATTCTGACAGGTCCGATGAGAACACCCTAAGACTTAACTTACTTAAGTATTAGTACAACTTGAACTAGAAAGTAGACATGATGAGAGCTCGGCAACTTATTTACGTAAGTCACTATGCTGCTCGGCTCTACAATATCTACGGTATGTCTCTACTCCTCTGCCTCCGTGTCATCGGCTCCGTAGACTATCCCATAGTCCACGCCTTCAACTCCTCCGGACAAGTCTGGCTCCTCGTGGACCAACTCATATTCTCCTTCTGGTGCTCCGATGTAGGCCTCCTCTTCGGTGTCACAGTCTAGCAATGGCTTAGAAAGAAAGTGAGTACAAAGGTAGTCAGCAAGTTCAAAAGAAAAGGTGTTTGATGCACTATCTACGACCATTGATCAGAAAATCTCAGGTCAATGCATGTTTTGCAAACATTTCTTCAAAAGGTTTATTTTATTCTAAAAACTATGCCCGTCAGTCTTCACAGTTTGATTAGAACTTCACAGAGTTCCTTTCCTGCCGCGTTCGTAGTTCCCTTCCCGAAACAGGGAGTGACAAGCCATATTTCAATACACTCTGCTGATGTGCGTTACTTTTCCCATTAGAGAACTTATACTTGCTGCCAACCGGACGTACTTTCCCGTCCACACTTCCTTGGTGTGATGCCCAGTATAAGAACCAAGCCAATCACTGCCCTCTCCGCGACCCTGCATACTGTAACGGCCCAGGATAACACCCCTATTAGAATTGTTTGTTAATTTTCATTTATACATCATCATGGCATCATGCATGTTTTTGAACTCCAAATTTATTTTATTAAACTATTTTATTGCTAAATTAATCCCCTCTTTTTATCTCAAATTAAAATATATTATTCTCTGCTTATTTTCCTATATAAAACTATCTGGAAATGGTTTTGAAAAAATAGGAAAATAATAAAAGAAAACTATTTTATAAAAGAGGGAAGCAACCTCCCCAACCGGACAGGCCAAACCCAGGCCCAGCCGTCTGCCCTTCCTCCTAGCCCAATCGAAGGCCACCAACCCACCAGCCCACCTAACCCCAACCGGGTGGAAAACCCTAGCCAGCCTTCTGGCGCCAGTCGACACCCTCTGTGGCTAGCTTTCCTTCTGGTATAAAACATTTTCCTTTTCCCTGTTTTACAGAAAATTTCAAAAAAATGCTCATATCTTGGATAAATCATATCTTTCAAACCCTTCATCAAAATGCAAAGTATTTTATATGAATTTTGATCAGAAAAATGCACTGAACATGAATATCCTGTCCATGCTTGCTGTTGCATTATGCATCATATAGTTTCGTGATAGTTTGCATTATCACCTAATAGATAACATATGGAATATGTGGGATATTGTATAAATATTGTCCCGGTTCCATTTAACTTCGAGTAGCACAACCTTGCCTTGCTTTCCATGCTAATCAACAATTAATTTGAGCGGTAGAAAATAACTTGAACCTAATAATTGCTTGTCCGGGATTCTGATCCCGCGTAATATGGATAAGTTGCATCGCATCATCTTTGCCATATCATGCATATCATCTTGATCATGCCGGTTATTCTTCCGTATTTGTAAGATGTACATCCGTTGTTTGTTGCAGCGTTTCTCTTCTTCGCGGATACGACATTGAGTTCATGCGAGCTACGACAAGTTCTTCGGCTGTTCTTCGAGCATCTTTAGCATTTCCACACTCCTATCTTTGCGGGAGTATTTTACCTATTTTTATTTTGACTTCTCTCTTATGCTAGCCTTGAGTTACGATCTTCACGTGTCCTATCCACTTGTTACCTCAAGTATCCCATGTTGCCTCCACTACCCTCCTACAGCTGTTGTTTGGTTATCGGGTCTGCCTTGCGAGTCGTAGTGCATGCTTAGTACCGTTTATATCTCGTTACCGTTATCTTTGTCCTTATTAGGTTATCTGTTGGGAGATCATGACACATGCTACATGTTGATATTTGTTGGAGAGTATGATGGTTACTTTAATTGTTAATAGTTGTTAAACAGAGGCATCGGTGGGTCAGTTGCTCATTTATGACGGCTCCCTTGTGTTCCATGAAACTTAGGAGCCCAAGTTCCTGTTATCTGCTCCGAGACTTAGGGCTCTAACCACACGTGGGTATGTTTATTGGGTCTCCCCTCGACCACTGCCGAAATCTACAGCTTTGTCCAGTGGCCACAATTAGTTTATATGTTTTCCTTTGGTAATTGCGTGCATGCCAGCATGTTACTTATTTACTTTGGGAAGCCCTAGGGTGCCTTGTATCCCTTGTTTCTGGTATGCACGTATAGGTTGTGGAGCCGCTGCGAAGTGGTTTATCGCCCCAGTGTGTGTTAAACCACCTAGTACGCTGGCGCAACAACTAGGTCCGCTTCAGAGATTCAGCCGGACTTCGATATGGGTTTAACTTAGTTAGGTGGCTTCCTGGACATTGTTGTCGTTAAGGATAGTGCGAGTCGTGATGCTCCACCTTTTTACCATTGTCTTTGAAGTTGATCGTGCGCGTGGGCATATTTGGGCACCCCTGCAGGGTTACAATCTTTTCGAAAAGTCATGTCCGCATTTATGGACGACTTGGAGCTGTATGGCTCGACCATAGACAACTTACACCTGTTGATGCAATAATATTAACTTGCATAATAAGTCAGCACAATTCTAATAATAAATGGTTAAAACTTGTGAACTGTGTGAGTGCCCTTGCAAGTATTTCCTTTGCAAAGGGGGGAACACATCGGCTGGGTTATGTTTGCAGAGTATAGAACTGCTAGATTATGCGCTCTCTTATCTATTCTAGCACTTGTAAGTTGAGAGTTGTAACATCCCAAATTTTTAAAACAAAGAGAAAATGAATTTCCCTATTTCCAAAAATGAGAACCAACAAAAACTTTTATTGAATAATGTGCTATGCATAATGCTTATGCTTGATAATTGTGTTATTGCCATGAAAGTGTGTTTGAAGAATTTAAAATGAATCCTAATCCACAACCATGCACTTAGGATCATTTGGAAACAAATCAAAAAGAAATTAAAATAAAATAGAGTCACATATGAGCATATGGCCATATTTGAAAATATGGGCCTATGCCATGATCTACCTTGTGTAGATGATTTTAAAACCCTAACACACCCAACTTAGCACTCACTAAGCCAAATCCAACTTGAAACCAAATAGAAAGAAAATAAAATATCAAATGGAATAGAGGCATATGTGGGTATATGGCCAAATTGCAAATTTGAGCCTAAGCCCTACTCCTTTGTTTGAAATGATGAAAAACAATCCTAAACTCAAATAATACATAAGAACACAACACCACACCTTTTGGGTTCAAAGAAAGTCAAAGAAAAAGAAATAGAAAATACAAATAATCACACACATGTGCTTATGGCCATTTTTGCCAAACCTTAACCTAGGCCAATTTGACTTGTGCCAATGGTTGGGTAATGTTACTAAACACTTAAGAACACCTTTGGAATCAAAGAAACTCAAATCAAATCAAAATAGAATTCAAAATGAGCTCACATAAGATAATGGTCAAAACTGCCATTTATAACATGACACTCACTTTGAGCCTCTGTATTAAGAGATTTTTAAACCAAACCACCCCAAATCTTTGCACCTCATCCAAGACCTCATCAAGGTGAACAACTTTTGTCAAGACCACCCCTGCAAATTCTTTCTAGATTTCAAATTACCATCAAGCAAAGTAGCAACATTCAAACAGATTCAAGATTATGCCACATTTGGATTTTTGCAAATCAACCTCATTTTACACACCACCACCACCATTGTGTCTCAAATATTATTTGAATCACTTCCACCAAAAAGAATTGCAAAATTCAAATATTTTTCTCTTTCGGCCATTTTCACAAACACCTTCTGAGCACTATTTGACTCTGATCATACATGCTTATACCCACTAGGTTTTAGACTAAACCAGCCTTACTCTTGTCATCATTGACTTCCTCTCACCCCCAGTAGACACTGCCAAGCTATGATACCACAGTATCATATCGATTATGATCAAAATTTGACCATGCCGGCCACCATGATCATCACCATGCCACTCCATTGCACCTGCCCTCTCTGGTCACGCTCACCATGTCTACTGGATCGCCCGTACCTCACTGATCACGCTAGCTGGTACACGCCAAGGACACAGGAGACGTCGGCACTGGCCAAAACGACACGCGCCCAGATGCGCCCACGACGCCCAGGTCATGGCAGAGCGCGCCAGGTCACGCACTGGACGCGCCAGTGCGCATGCTCGCCCCATCGCGTCAATGCTTCCCTCACCTTCTCCTCTCGCACGCGCACGCCCCTACGCCCCAGCTCCCTCCTAGACAAGCTCTCTCTCGCTCCCAGGCCCGGTCACCGTTGCCATCGTCACCGTCCTGCCACCGGTACACGCACAGACCTTGACATCGCTTGCCTGCTCCCGTCCACCTCCTGCTGCGCCATGATGCGCGTCGTGACCACCTTCACGTCGCCAACAAGCTGGTCATCCCTTGCCCCTTCACCGCCCAGAAACACCGTCGCCACCATGACCTGCCCCGCTCCACCTCGGCCACCACTCGCCGCTATAAAAGGAGGCCGCCCCGGGATGATTTCTTCACACCATCACCCTCCCCTCTTCTCACTCGCTCTCCTCGACCTTTTGCCCATCCACATTACACCCTCAGTCGCCGGAATTTCACCGGAGTAGCTCGCAGCAGCCGCGACATCGAGCCAACGGTCCCGAGCACCCCTGGAGCCACCGCTGCTACGAAAGGAACCGCCGTCGTCGACAACGTCGATGAGCATCGTCGCCGACCCTCGCCGGACCACCAGTGAGCCTCCGACCCCCCACCGCCGCCACCAGTAACCTTGGTTCTCGTCGGAGACGACGACGAACCTGAGCCGCTCGATCCACTTCTAATCTGACGGACCACGCTTCTCGTACCGTTTCGGTGATTTAAGTGACGCTGACGCCCACTCACGCAAGACGTGCAGCTGGGCCGGCCCATTCTTTTTTCTCTCTATGGCCCAATTTCGTTTCCCGCCAAGCCCATCCATTCAAATTTGGATTTTTAGTTTTAATTCAATTTCAATTGAGATGCCAACTTCAAATTTAAAAATAGGAAGATCTACTGAGCCAAATTTTGTGAATTTTATATATTTGGAAAGCTTGTTAAATTATATAAACAACTACACTGGTGGCAACCCTAGATTCATTGTAGAACTTGTGTAGTAAAAATAACAAGGCAGAGCCTTTTCAAACTTCAAACATTTATTAAAAATCAACCATAAATGATTTTGAGTTGATTCCAACTCTCAAAAATCACATTTCATATTGTCTATCTGAATATATAAAAATATGACATGGTTGCTTCATATGATCATGGGCTAGAATAAATAATGGCTATGTGGTTATTTCTAGTCCATTTAAATTACCCCAAATTAATTAATTAAATGGTATGAGAGGTATTCTCTCATTTAAATCTTTGTATCAAGTAATTCAACATGAGGTAGTGACCTTGGTCCATATTATCTCATATTGTATTATTTGGTGATATTAAATTAGTACTATGTTAATGCTAAAATGCATGATAATACCTCATTTAAATCATTTTCCCCAAGTAATAAAGATGAAGTGTTGACCTTGGTCAACATATGTTCATACCTTATTATTTGAGGAGATTCTTAACAAGATTCAATGAGAGGAAATTATTTCTCAAAGAATATAAATAGCAACCCTAATAATTATTTCAATGAGAGGAAATTATTTTTCTTAAAAAGAGAACAAAGTCAACCAACATGTTAATAATATTGTGATGCTAGAATAGCTTGTGTGAACCATTTGTGTGCTTAGTCTAGCCCTTAAGATTTGTTTGGTGATTGTTGATACGTCTCCAACGTATCTATAATTTCTTATGTTCCATGCTTGTTTTATGACAATACCTACATGTTTTATTCACACTTTATAATGTTTTTATGCATTTTCCGGGACTAACCTATTAACAAGATGCCGCAGTGCCAGTTCCTGTTTTCTGCTGTTTTTGATTTCAGAAAAGCTAATTTACAAATATTCTCGGTATTGGACGAAACAAAAGCCCACGGCCCTATGTTCCACGGAGTGTTCCAGAAGTCCGAAGAAGAGTCGAGGAAGGCCAGCAGGGGGCCCACACCATAGGGCGGCGCGGTTGTGGGGCCCCCGCGCCGTGATGTGGGGAGGGAGCCTCCTGGCTCCCCCGACTCTGCCCCTTCGCCTATTTATTACTTCGTCCCTGAAAACCCTAGTACCGAGAGCCAAAATACGCGAACAGTTCCAGAGACACCGCCGCCGTCAACCCTAACTCGGGGGGTTCAGAAGATCTCCTCCGGCACCCTGCCGGAGAGGGGAATCATCACCGGAGGGCTCTACATCACCATGCCCGCCTCCGGACTGATGCGTGAGTAGTTCATCCTTGGACTACGGGTCCATAGCGATAGCTAGATGGTTGTCTTCTCCTATTGTGCCATCATGTTTAGATCTTGTGAGCTGCCTATCATGATCAAGATCATCTATTTGTAATGCTACATGTTGTGTTTGTTGGGATCCGATGAATATGGAATACTATGTCAAGTTGATTATTGATCTATCATATATGTGTTGTTTATGATCTTGCATGCTCTCCGTTGCTAGTAGAGGCTCGGCCAAGTTGATACTTGTGACTCCAAGAGGGAGTATTTATGCTAGATAGTGGGTTCATGTCTCCATTGAATCTGGGGGAGTGACAACACCCCCTAAGGTTGTGGATGTGCTGTTGCCACTAGGGATAAAACATCAATGCTTTGTCTAAGGATATTTGTATTATTTACATTACGCATAGTACTTAATGCAATTGTCTGTTGTTTGCAACTTAATACTGGAAGGGGTGCGGATGCTAACCCGAAGGTGGACTTTTTAGGCATAGATGCATGCTGGATGGCGGTCTATGTTCTTTGTCGTAATGCCCTAAGTAAATCTCATAGTAGTCATCATGATATGTATGTGCATTGTTATGCCCTCTCTATTTGTCAATTTCCCAACTGCAATTTGTTCACCCAACATGTTATTTATCCTATTGGAGAGACACCACTAGTGAACTGTGGACCCCGGTCCATTCTTTTACATCTGAAATACAACCTACTGCAATCATTGTTCTCTTTTGTTTTCTCGCAAGCAAACATCATTCTCCACACCATACGTTTAATCCTTTGTTTTCAGCAAGCCGGTGAGATTGACAACCTCACTGTTAAGTTGGGGAAAAGTAGTTTGATTGTGTTGTGCAGGTTCCACGTTGGCGCCAGAATCCCTGGTGTTGCGCCCCACTACACTCCTTCACCAACAACCTTCACGTGGCCTTCATCTCCTACTGGTTCGATAACCTTGGTTTCTTACTGAGGGAAAACTCGCTGCTGTACTCATCATACCTTCCTCTTGGGGTTCCCAACGGACGTCTGCTTTACCATCACAAGCAGCTACTTTTCTGGCGCCGTTGCCGGGGAGATCAAGACACGCTGCAAGGGGAGTCTCTCACACCCAATCTCTTTACTTTGTTTATTGCCTTGCTTTATTTTATTTTCTATCTTGTTTGCTTTCTTTATATCAAAAACACAAAAAAAAATTAGTTACTTGCTTTACTTTATTTAATTCGGTTTTCCTTTATTATTGCTAAAATGAATACTCCTGAGAACACTAAGTTGTATGATTTCACTAGCACAAATAATAATGATTTCATATGCACTCCTATTGCTCCACCTGCTACTACTGCAGAATTTTATGAAATTAAACCTGCTTTACTAAATCTTGTTATGAGAGAGCAATTTTCTGGTGTTAGTACTGATGATGCTGCTGCCCATCTTAATAATTTTGTTGAACTTTGTGAAATGCAAAAGTATAAGGATATAGATGGGGATATTATAAAACTGAAATTGTTTCCTTTCTCCTTGAGAGGAAGAGCTAAAGATTGGTTGCTATCTTTGCCTAAAAATAGTATTAGTTCATGGACTAAATGTAAATATGCTTTCATTGGAAAATATTATCCTCCTGCTAAGAAGTAGCATTATGAACTTTAATCAATTGGATAATGAACATGTTGCTCAAGCATGGGCGAGAATGAAATCTTTGGTAAAGAATTACCCTACCCATGGACTAACTACTTGGATGATCATCCAAACCTTTTATGCAGGATTAAATTTTTCTTCAAGGAACCTATTGGATTCAGCTGCTGGAGGTACTTTGATGTCCATCACTTTGGGTGCTGCAACAAAGCTTCTTGATGATATGATGATCAACTACTCTGAATGACACACTGAAAGAACTCCTCAAGGTAAGAAGGTAAATTCTGTTGAAGAAACCTCTTCCTTGAGTGATAAGATTGATGTTATTATGTCTATGCTTGTTAATGGTAAATCTCATGTTGATCCTAATAATGTTCCTTTAGCTTCATTGGTTGCTCAAGAAGAGCATGTTGATGTGAACTTCATTAAAAATAATAATTTCAACAACAATGCTTATAGGAATAATTTTGGTAACAACAACTATAGGCCATATCCTTCTAATAGTGGTAATGGTTATGGTAATTCTTATGGTAATTCTTACAACAATAGTAGGAGTGTGCCCTCTGATCTTGAAGTCATGCTTAAAGAATTTATTAGTACACAAACTGCTTTTAACAAATCTGTTGAGGAAAAGTTTGGTAAAATTGATGTTCTTGCTTCTAAGGTTGATAGTCTTGCTCTTGATGTTGATCTTTTGAAACTGAAAGTTATGCCTAATGAAGTTAAAGATACTAAGTCATTTTCTATAGCAAATGCTATCCAAGTTCGAATTAATGACAATATTAGAATGTTGGCTGAATTGCATGCTAGGTGGGAAAGAGAAGAAAAACTTGCTAAAGAGAATAATATAGCTAGAGTTTGGACTATTACCACCACTAGTAATGTTGATGCTTCACATGTTGCTAAATCTCCTACTATCAATGGTAAAATAATTGGGGTTGGCAATGTTTCTACTTCTACTATAAAGCATGCAAAACTGCCTGAAACTGCTGAAACTGTTTGTGATAAAAGTGCTGAAATTTTTCAAAGTGTTGGGGACAATGGTCCCATTGCTTTAGATCATAATGGTTTTGATTTTGATAATTGTCATATTTCTGAAGTTATTAAGTTCTTGCAAAAACTTGCTAGAAGTCCTAATGCTAGTGCTATAAACTTGGCCTTTACAAAACATATTACAAATGATCTCATTAAAGCTAGGGAAGAGGAATTAAAACTTGAAGCTTCTATCCCTAGGAAGTTGGAAGATGGTTGGGAGCCCATCATTAAAATGAAGGTCAATGATTTTGATTGTAATGCTTTATGTGATCTTGGTGCAAGTATTTCTGTTATGCCTAAGAAACTTTATGATATGCTTGACTTGCCACCTCTGGAATATTGTTATTTGGATGTTAATCTTGCTGATAATTCTATAAAGAAACCTTTGGGGAGAATTGACAATGTTCACATTACGGTTAACAATAACCTTGTCCCCGTTGATTTTGTTGTTTTGGATATTGAATGCAATGCATCTTGTCCTATTGTTTTGGGAAGACCCTTTCTTTGAACCGTTGGTGCTATTATTGATATGAAAGAAGGAAATATTAAATATCAATTCCCTCTTAAGAAAGGTATGGAACACTTCCCTAGAAAGAGAATGAAGATGCCTTTTGATACTATTATTAGAACAAATTATGATGTTGATGCATCTTCTCTTGATGTTACTTGATTTACACTTTCTGCGCCAAGCTGAAAGGCGTTAAAGAAAAGCGCTTATGGGAGACAACCCATTATTTTATTTCTGCAATTTTTGTTTTATATTTGAGTCAAGGTGCTTGTTACTACTGTAGCAATACCTTTGTATCTTTATTTTATTGCATTGTTGTGCCAAGTAAAGTCTTTGATAAAAAGTTGATACTAGATTTGGATTTCTGCGCAGAAACAGATTTTTAGCTGTCACGAATTTGAGTTTTTCACTCTGTAGGAAACTCGTAAAATGCTGAAAAAATTCATGAGTAATCCTCAGATATGTACGCAACTTTCGTTCAACTGGAGCTTTTCAATCTGAGCATGTTAAGTTCCTCGAAAAAATTCGTCTTTACGGACTGTTCTGTTTTGACAGATTCTGCCTTTTATTTCGCATTGCCCCTTTTACTGTGTTTGAGTGGATTTCTTTGCTCCATTAAATTTCAGTAGCCTTGGGTAATGTCTAGAAGTGTTGGGAATGATTGTGTCCTTACTGAACATGTGAATTTTTGATTATGCACTAACCCTCTAATGAGATTGCTTTGAGTTTGGTGTGAAGGAAGTTTTCAAGGATCAAGAGAGGAGGATGATATGATATGATCAAGAAGAGTGAAAAGTCTAAGCTTGGGGATGCCCCCGTGGTTCATCCCTGCATATTTCAAGAAGACTCAAGCGTCTAAGCTTGGGGATGCCCAAGGCATCCCCTTCTTCATCAACAACTTATCAGGTCACCTCTAGTGAAACTATATTTTAATTCCGTCCCATCTTATGTGCTTTACTTGGAGCGTCCGTGTGCTTTTATTCTCGTTTGTTATTTTAAGTTTCTTAATAAATCGGACCTAACATGCTTGTGTGGGAGAGAGACACGCTCCGCTTTTTCATTTGAACACTTGTGTTCTTCGTTTTATTTTTCATGTTCATGGCGAAAGCTGAAAGCCGCTGCACTTATTGTTATTTGGTTGGAAACAGTAAAATGCTTCATGTGGTAATTGGTATATTGTCTTGAATAATTTGATACTTGGCAACTGTTTTGAGCTCTCAAGTAGATCATGTTTAAGCTCTTGCATCATGTAGTTTAAACCTATTAGTGGAGAACTACCGTAGAGCTTGTTGAAATTTGGTTTGCATGATTGGTCTCTCTAAGGACTAGATATTTTCTGGTAAAAGTGTTTGAGCAACAAGGAAGACAGTGTAGAGTCTTATAATGCTTGCAATATGTTCTTATGTAAGTTTTGTCTGTACCGGTTTATACTTGTGTTTGCTTCAAACAACCTTGCTAGCCAAAGCCTTGTACCGAGAGGGAATGCTTCTCGTGCATCCAAAACCTTGAGCCAAAACCTATGCCATTTGTGTCCACCATAACTACCTACTATGTGGTATTTTTCTGCCATTCCAAGTAAATACTTCATGTGCTACCTTTAAACAATTCAAAACTTTATTACTCCTTATTTGTGTCAATGTTTTATAGCTCATGAGGAAGTATGTGGTGTTTTATCTTCCAACCTTGTTGGGCAGACTTTCACCAATGGACTAGTGGCATATACATCCGCTTATCCAATAATTTTGCAAAAAGAGCTGGCAACGGGGTGCCCAGCCCCAATTAATTAACTTTCATTAATAATTCTCTTCATATGTTTTGCCCTGATTTATCAGTACGCAACTTAATTTTGCAATAGACACTCCTCCATGGTATGTGAAATGTTGGAAGGCACCCGTGACAAGGTATTAACTTGTCAATGCCTACAAGTAGTAGACTAGGGTTTCGTTGGATGTAGAGGGCAAGTAGATCTCGAAGGTTTCAGCCGAAAAGTACTCGACGATGTAAAAACTAGGGTTTGTAAGACAATGATTCGATACCTTCTTTGTCCCTCGACTCCCCCTTATATATGCGGTGGAGCCGAGGGTTTCATAATATACAAGTTTACAGAGTCCGGGAAGGTTTCTAACCCATCCCGCAAGATTACAAGTATCGTTTCCTAATACAACTCTTAGCTTTCCTTAATAGCATCTTGGGCTTCCGAGCCTTCTTATTCTTCGGGTCGTGGGCCTTTATTAAACCCCGGGTACCATCTTCGGCAGGCCCATTGGGAATGCCTATGTCAGTAGCCCCCGAGATTTTACTTGAATTGCAAAGTCAGGGAAAATCTCCAACTTTAACCATTCAATATACCTGCCGAATTTATCTTTATATCTTTTAAATATGCAATTCTATATTGTACAGGGATAATGGTAGTTGGGGCTAGTTCATCTGACGGATCAGGTACTAGTTAACTGCTCTAGTGGCAATCCGCAAAAACCTACTTCAAGATCACGTCCCTGGACATGATCTCGGGATACCGGTGTAAACTTCGACAGGTGCCGCTTAAGGTCTTACCATTCCGTCGAGTCCCGGTCATATTTTATCGGGTACCTAACGCGTCCGTTAGGATTTTTCTTCGTATCTGTTGATACGGAAAAAAGTAGCAAACCGACGTCAGAGACGGCGCTACGCCACGCAGAACGGATCTGGGGTCTTACCTTCGCAATGTTTTGCGGCATTCAGAGATTATTCGCTACTTTGGCGCTCTGAGAATATATTGTCGAGTGCTTTTTCGGCTGTTGGAATAGCACATTTTATCGAGTCAATGTATGACTTATTTTGCCTTCCCGATGGGAGTATATGTAGAGTTATTTGTATAACTCGAAATATGCTCACTTCTTCTTTTTTTCTTCTTTCTTTCTTTCTCTTTTTTATAATTTCATCGGGCACGCGAACAGCGTTCCCGATGGGAGTAGCCCCCGAGGCTACAACCAAGAACTTGTGCTTGGTTGTAGGCTCAACACTTTATTGCCTCATGTCAATATATTTTCATTCTGTCTCGAATTTTTCATATCTATCGGGTGCGCGACCAGCGCTCCCGATGGGAGTAGCCCCCGAGGCTATGAACAAATGCTTGTATTTGGTCATAGGCTCTCGACATTTCTATTTTGTCATACTCGAATTTTTTTTTTTCAAAGTAGCCCCCGAGCATTTGGGCAAAAACTTGTATTTGTTCGAAGGCTCCCTAAATAATCGTCTGCTACCGCCATTCTTCCAAACTGTCGTATCCGAAATTTTCTCTTGCCAATGGTGACATCATTGCTGATGATAGCCACGATTACTGTATCGGGAAAACGCGAGAACCTCTCTCTCTCTGGCTTGTGGGCCGAATTTTCACACCAGTTTGACACGTCGCGCGAGTGGGGGACACACGTCCTCCGCTTTTCCTGGTGCACGTACTGTAGCTGCTGCACTTTCCCGTCTATATGAAATTACCGTTTACCCCTTGTACACGTGTACACCATCTGTCCCGCAATCTTTCAATCCAACGGCGTGACAGTTCACCGCACCTCTATATAAGGGCGTCGTCTTCCTCCTCTAGTCCTTTCGCTCGCGCCGCACTTCTGCTTCTCCTCTGTAAGATCCTCCACTGCTCTCCTTGCTCCAGGCGCTCAACTATACTTCGCACTTTGCTCCGGCGCCATTGTTGATGCCTCCGCGCAGACTCACTCGGCATAGCACGCCTGAGTCGAAGATGGCGACCGAAGATCTGGGGAACACGGAGTGGGAGAGATCCAAAATCTCCCCTCAAGACATCAATCTGCTGAAGAAACTGGGAATCAGCAAGAAGCAGGACGCGCTTCGCTTCCCCAGCGAAGAGAGTTATCCAACCCCTCCAATGGAATACCGGGTCAGTTTCGTCGACCACCTCATCCGTGGTCTTTCTGCCCCCATCCACAATTTCTTACGGGGGTTACTTTTCATGTACGGACTGCAACTTCACCACCTTACTCCCAATTCCATCCTCCATATCTCAATCTTTATCACGCTTTGCGAAGCTTTCCTTGGAGTCCAGCCTAACTGGTCTCTATGGAAACGCATTTTCTTTTGCCGCCGTAATGGCCATGCCAATGTTTCTTATAACATTGGTGGCGTTGTTATTTGCGTCCGCCCCGACGTTGAGTACTTTGATGTCAAATTCCCCGACTCAGTACAAGGGTGGCGCAAAAAGTGGTTGTACATTCACGAGGAGAATCATGGCTCTGTTGAAGACAACATCCCTCCTTTTGATGGTACCGAGAAAATTTGTCGCCATCGTTCCTGGGACGCAGAGGCTACCGACAAAGAAAAAACGGCGACAGAAGCCTTAATGACGCGCATCCATCAGCTCCAAAACACTCGAGGACAAGAATTGTCGGGTGTCCAAATCACGGCGTACTTCCTTAGGATCAGGGTGCAACCTCTGCAAGCCCGAAAAAATCCCCTTTGGATCTATGCTGGCAATGAAGATGTAGATCGCTTGTCGACAGATTTATCGGTCAAGGACTTAGAAAAACTTGTCCGAAAAATCTCGTCACTGAACAAGAAAGACACCGTTCCTTCAACTTGCCGCGTGACGCCATTCAGCGCCACCAATGCACTCCCTCAGGTGATATATTGTTGTCATATGTTTATTTATGGGCTCCTTCTTTTTCCCCTTTGGTGCTGCCAGTTCTTGGATTGCTATAACTGATATGAATCCATGTCGACATATTTCTATTTTGTGCAGAACCATGACACTACATCACCTCTTCCTCCCCTTCCTGAAGGTGTAGATGTCGAAGAACGGGCCGTTGTCACCGACGACAACCAAGGTACTTCTCGCCTTGAGAGTGAAGTTCCGGGTTCTCGAAAATCCGCGACATCCTCTGAAAAAGAGATTGAAACTGAGGCCACCGAATCAACACGCTCTTCTCTCCCAGCTGCTTCCCCGAAGAATAAGAGGAAAAGGGACGACGTTGTTGATTCCGGCACCTCCGAAGCCGGTGCTGCACGTGCCAAAGAACCTGCACCTGATGCTAGAAAGAGAGCCTTTGACCCTTACGAGGATGCTCTTATCAGCTCGTAAGTTGTTGATGCACTATACTTGTTTTTTTTTTGATAATGCTCTCTTTTGTTTCTTATCTTGTCGCTATATTTTTGTAGTGGCGACGAAGATGAGGATACACCTATTGACGCGACTGCTCGAACGAGCACGTCCCGTACTTTAGTTGTTTCTGAATCTCGACCCGATGGGGATGAAACTTCGACTCCCCAACAAAACATTGAACAGCCACCACCAGTTGAGAGCCCCCGAGCTTCTTCTCCAAGGAGAGCGAGGGTCGAGCCATCCAAGGAACCTATCCAATTCCCTGGTAACTCCTCGACACCTTCATTGGATGATGTAAGTTCCTAGCCTTTTAATGCTTCCATCTCCCCTTTGTTTTTTGCTAAGTGTTGTCAAATTTATACTGGCTATATTGACTTCCTTTCTCCCTTGGTCGTCTCTTCAGCCTTTAATGAAGGAATTTATTCGTCTCGGTACTCAATTCGTCGGGTACCGTGACCATACCAAAAAGCTGGAAGGTATTACTTTTATTCTCCTCCTCTGTTGCATGTGTACCATTATTTTTTATCATGATATCTGACTGTCGTTCATTTTGCCAGGAGATCTTGCGGAGGCCAACAAGTGTGCTGACGCTCTTGCTACAAAGTTAGAGCAAAGCGAAAAGGCTCGCAAGAAAGCTGAAGAGGATGCCAAGAAGGCTAAGGAGGATGCCGCCACTGTCGGAGAACTCCGAAAAAGACTTCACGACGCGGAAACTGTAGGATAACGTTGCATAGAAAACAAAAATTTTCCTACCGCGAACACGCAATCCAAGCCAAGATGCAATCTAGAAGACGGTAGCAACGAGGGGGTATCGAGTCTCACCCTTGAAGAGATTCCAAAGCCTACAAGATGAGGCTCTTGTTGCTGCGGTAGACGTTCACTTGCCGCTTGCAAAAGCGCGTAGAAGATCTTGATCACGATCGGTTTCGGCGCCACGAACGGGCAGCACCTCCGTACTCGGTCACACGTCCGGTTGTTGATGAAGACGACGTCCACCTCCCCGTTCCAGCGGGCAGCGGAAGTAGTAGCTCCTCTTGAATCCGACAGCACGACGGCGTGGTGTCGGTGGTGGTGAAGAAGTCCGGCGGAGCTTCGCTAAGCGTGCGGGAAGTGGAGGAGCGGGGCGGCTAGGGTTTGGGGAGAGGGGGGCGCCGGCCACTATAGGGGTGCGGCCACCTTGGTGGTGTTTGAGGTGGCCGGCCCCCTCCCCTTGGTCCCTCATTATATAGGTGGAACCCCAAGAGGTGGTGTCCAAGTCTTCGAATAAGACCCGAACCAAATCCTTCCATAGGAGGGGGCAATCCTAGCCCAACTAGGACTCCCACCCAAAGGTGGGATTCCCACCTCCCATGTGGGGGTGGCCGGCCCCTAAGGGGAGTCCACTTGGGACTCCTCCCCCACTAGGGTTGGCCGGCCATGGGGGTGGAGTCCCTTGTGGACTCCACCTTCCTTGGTGGTTTCTTCCGGACTTTTCTAGAACCTTCTAGAACCTTCCATAGAACCTTCCGCGACATTTTATTCACATAAAATGACATCCTATATATGAATCTTATTCTCCGGACCATTCCGGGACTCCTCGTGATGTCCGGGATCACATCCGGGACTCCGAACAAATATTCCAACTTCATTCCATATTCAAGAACTACCATTTCAACATCCAACTTTAAGTGTGTCACCCTACGGTTCGAGAACTATGCGGACATGGTTGAGTACTCACTCCGACCAATAACCAATAGCGGGATCCGGAGATCCATAATGGCTCCCACATATTCAACGATGACTTTAGTGATCGAATGAACCATTCACATACATTACCAATTCCCTTTGTCTCGCGATATTTTACTTGTCCGAGGTTTGATCTTCGGTATCACTCTATACCTTGTTCAACCTCGTCTCTCGACAAGTACTCTTTACTCGTACCGTGGTATGTGGTCTCTTATGAACTCATTCATATGCTTGCAAGACATTAGACGACATTCCACCGAGAGGGCCCGGAGTATATCTATCCGTCATCGGGATGGACAAATCCCACTATTGATCCATATGCCTCAACTCATACTTTCCGGATACTTAATCCCACCTTTATAGCCACCCATTTACGCGGTGGTGTTTGGTGTAATCAAAGTACCTTTCTCGGTATAAGTGATTTACATGATCTCATGGTCATAAGGACTAGGTAACTATGTATCGAAAGCTTATAGCAAACAACTTAATGACGAGATCTTATGCTACGCTTAATTGGGTGTGTCCATTACATCATTCATATAATGATATAACCTTGTTATTAATAACATCCAATGTTCATGATTATGAAACTAATCATCCATTAATCAACAAGCTAGTTTAAGAGGCATACTAGGGACTTCTTGTTTGTCTACATATCACACATGTACTAATGTTTCGGTTAATACAATTCTAGCATGATATATAAACATTTATCATAAACATAGAGATATAAATAATAACTACTTTTATTATTGCCTCTAGGGCATATCTCCTTCGAGTCTCCCACTTGCACTAGAGTCAATAATCTAGATTACATTGTAATATACCTAACACCCATGGCATTCTGGTGTTGGTCATGCTTTGCCCTAGGGAGAGCTTTAGTCAACGGATCTGCTACATTCGGATCGGTGTGTACTTTGCAAATCTTTACTTCTCCATCTTCGATGTACTCGCGAATCGAGTGGTAACGCAGCTTGATATGCTTCAGCCTCTTGTGTGACCTTGGCTCTTGTGCATTGGCGATGGCACCCATGTTATCACAGTAAATGATTAATGGGTCCAATGCACTAGGAACCACACCGAGCTCTACAATGAACCTCTTCATCCATACCGCTTCTGATGAAGCCTCTGAAGCCGCTATGTACTCGATTCCGTTGAAGACTTCGCCACCGTGCACTTCGCTTCGAGCTTGCCCGACTTACTGCAGCACCATTCAATATAAACACGTACCCAGATTGTGACTTAGAGTCATCAGGATCAGTGTTCCAACTTGCATCGGTGTAACCATTTACAACGAGCTCTTGGTCACCTCCATAACAAAGAAACATATCCTTAGTTCTTTTCAAGTACTTTAGGATATTCTTGACCGCTGTCCAGTGTTCCATTCCTGGATCACTTTGATATCTGCTAGTCAAACTAACGAGCATGTGCTATATCCGGTCTAGTACATAGCATGGCATACATGATAGATCCTATCGCCGAGGCATAGGGGATAATACTCATCCTTTCTCTTTCATCTGCCGTAGCCGGTCCTTGAGTCTTACTCAAGACCTTGCACGGTAACATAGGTAAGAATCCTTTCTTACTTTCGTCCATTCTAAATTTCTTTAGAATCTTGTCCAGATATGTACTCTGCGATAGCCCTATTAAGCGTCTTGATCTATCTCTATAAATCTTGATGCCTAATATATACGATGCTTCACCAAGGTCTTTCATTGAAAAACTATTATTCAAATAACCTTTTACACTTGCTTAATAGTTCTATATCATTCCCAATTAATAATATGTCATCTACATATAATATCGGGAATGCTACAGAGCTCCCACTCACTTTCTTGTAAATACAGGCCTCTCCATGACACTGTATAAACCCAAAGTCTTTGATCACCTTATCAAAGCGTCGGTTCCAACTTCTTGATGCTTGCTTCAGTCCATAGATTGAACGCTGAAGTTTGCATACTTTGTCAGCATTTTTAGGATTGACAAAACCTTTGGGTTGTACCATATACAACTCTTCCTCAATGTCTCCATTAAGGAACGCCGTTTTGACATCCATCTGCCAAATCTCATAATCGAAAAATGCAGCTATTGCTAACAAAATCCTCACAGATTTTAGCTTCGCTACAGGTGAGAAAGTCTCATCGTAGTCAACTCCTTGAATTTGTCGGAAACCCTTTGCGACAAGTCGAGCTTTATAGACGATAATATTACCATCGGCATCTGTTTTTCTCTTGAAGATCCATTTATTCTCGACAGCCTTTCGGCTATCGGGTAAGTCTACCAAAGTCCATACTTTGTTATCATACATGGATCCCATTTCGGATTTCATGGCTTCTTGCCATTTGTTGGAATCCGGGCTCATCATCGCTTCTTCATACGTCGCAGGGTCCTCATCATTGTTATCCACAATCATGACATTTAGACAAGGATCATACCAATCGGGAGTGGCACGTTCCCTTGTCGATCCGCGAGGTTCGATAGTTTCCTCGTTCGAAGTTTCATGATCATTATCATTAGCTTCCTCTCGTTGCCGGTGTAGGCGGTACGGTACAACTTCCGTGCTTGCGCTACTCCGATCAACGAGTATAGATTCATCAATCTCATCGAGTTCTACTTTTCTTCCGAGTCACTTCTTTAGTGAGAAATTCTTTCTCAAGAAAGGTTCCGTTCTTTGCAACAAATATTTTGCCTTCGGATTTGTGATAGAAAGTATACCCTATAGTTTCCTTAGGGTATCCTATGAAGATGCATTTCTCCGCTTTGGGTTCTAGCTTGTCCGGTTGTAACTTCTTTACATAGGCTTCGCAACCCCAAACTTTCAGAACGACGACTTAGGTTTCTTATTAAACCATAATTCATACGGTGTCGTTTCTACGGATTTTGATGGTGCTCTATTTAAAGTGAATGCGGCTGTCTCTAATGCATAACTCCAAAATGATAATGGCAAATCAGTAAGAGACATCATAGAACGAACCATATCTAAGAGAGTTCGATTACGACGTTCGGAAACACCGTTTCGTTGTGGTGTTCCGGCGGTGTCAATTGTGAAAGTATTCCGCATTTCTTTAAATGCATGCCAAACTCATAACTCAGATATTCACCTCCACGATCGGATCGTAGAAATTTTATCTTCTTGTTACGTTGATTTTCTACTTCACTTTGAAATTCCTTAAACTTTTCGAAAGTTTCGGATTTATGTTTCATGAAATAGATATACCCATATCTACTCGGATCATCCGTGAAGGTTAGAACATAACGATAACCACCGCGCGATGCTACACTCATTGGTCCGCACACATCGGTATGTATGATTTCCAATAAGTCGGTAGCTCGCTCCATCATACCGAGAAAATGGAGTCTTAGTCATTTTTCCCATTAGACATGCTTCGCATCTATCAAGTGACTCAAAGTCAAGTGATTCAAGTAATCCATCGAGTATGGAGTTTCTTCATGCGCTTCACTCCAATATGACCAAGACGACGAGTGCCACATATAAGTAGAATTATCATTCAATTTAATTCGCTTAGCATCAATGTTATGTATATGCGTATCACTACTATCGAGATCTAACGAGAAATAAGCCATTCTTTTGTGGTGCTCGACCATAAAAGATATTATTCATAAAAATAGAACAACCATTATTCTCGGACTTGAATGAATAACCGTCTTTGCATTAAACAAGATCCGGATATAATGTTCATGCTCAACGCGGGTACAAAATAACAATTATTTAGGCTTAAAACTAATCCCGAAGGTAGATGTAGAGGAAGTGTGCCGACAGCGATCACATCGACTTTGGATCCATTTCCAACGCGCATTGTCACTTCATCTTTCGAGTAGTCTTCGTTTATTCTTTAGTTCCTGTTTCGAGTTACGGATATGAGCAACCGAACCGAGTATCAAATACCCGAGTACTAGAACGAGAACCAGTGAGATAAACATCTATAACATGTATATCAGATATACCTTCTTTCTTCTTCTTGACAAGGCCGCTCTTCAGATCAGCCAGATACTTGGAACAATTACGCTTCCAGTGTCCCTTCTCCTTGCAGTAATAACACTCAGCATCAGGCTTAGGGCCGTTTCTTAGGTTTCATAGGAGGCGTGGCAGCTTTCTTGCCACCCTTCTTGAATTTTCCCTTAGACTTGCCCTGTTTCTTGAAACTAGTGGTTTTGTTGACCATCAACACTTGGTGCTCTTTCTTGATCTCAATCTCGGCAGCTTTTAGCATGCCAAAAAGTTCGGGTAACTCCTTGTTCATGTTCTGCATATTGTAGTTCATCACAAAGTTCTTGTAACTTGGTGGCGGTGATTGAAGGACACGATTAATCCCCGATCTGTTAGGAATCACTATTCCCAAGTCACCGAGTTTCTTCGCATGCCCGGTCATGGCGAGCATGTGCTCACTAATGGAGCTGCCTTCTTCCATCATACGAGTTTGAAGAAATGTTTCGATGCTTCATAGCATTCCACGGCCGCATGAGTCTCGAAAATAGTCTTTAACTCTTTCATCAACTCATGAGGATCGTGGTGCTCAAAACGTTTTTGAAGATCGGATTCCGGATCGCACGGGATGGCACACCGTACTTGAGAGTACCGAGTTTTCCGAGTCTCGTAAACAGCTTTTACTTCATCGGTTTCGGTTTCGCGAGGAGGGTCACCTAGCGGTGCATCAAGCACATATTGCAGATTTCCGCCGGAGAGGAAGATCCTCACATGACGGAACCGGTCGGTGAAGTTGCTACCGTTGCTCTTAAGCTTTTCTTTCTCTAGGAAGCTGGTTAAAATTGATTGGGGACGCCATCTCTACAACATATATTTGCAATAGTTTAGACTAAGTTTATGACAAATTGAGTTCAAATTTTAATTCAATATAATTAAAAATCTAGGTGAACTCCCACTCAAAACAATATCCCTCGCATTGTCTTAGTGATCACACGAACCAAATCCACCACACCATAGTCCGATCATCACGAGACAAGGTGTAATTTCAATGGCGAACACTCAAAGTGTTCATCATATCAATCATATGATTCATGCTCTACCTTTCGGTATCACGTGTTCCGAGACCATGTACGTACATGCTAGGCTCGTCAAGGCCACCTTAGTATCCGCATGTGCAAAGCTGGCTTGCACCCGTTGTATGCACTTGTTGATTCTATCACACCCGATCATCACGAGATGCTTCGAAACGACAAGTCTTGGCAACGGTGCTACTAAGGATGAACACTTTATTATCTTGAGATTTTAGTGAGGGATCATCTTATAATGCTACCGTCGCGATCTAAGCAAAATAAGATGCATAAAAGGATTAACATCACATGCGGTTCATATGTGATATGATATGGCCCTTTAGTCTTTGCGCCTTTGATCTTCATCTCCAAAGCACGGACATGATCTCCATCATCTTCGGGCATGATCTCCATCATCGTCGGCGAAGCACCAAGGTCAATGGCGCCGTCTTCATGATTGTCCTCCATGTAGCAACTATTACAACTACTTTGAAATACTACTCAACATGAAATTTAAAGACAACCATAAGGCTCCGCCGGTTGCCACAATACAATAATGATCATCTCATACATATTCATCATCACATTATGGCCATATCACATCACCAAACCCTGCAAAAACAAGTTAGACGCTCTCTAATTTGGTTTGCATATTTTACGTGGTTTAGGGTTTTCGATATAGATCTAATCTACCTACGAACATGAACCACAACGTTGATACTAATGTTGTCAATAGAAGAGTAAATTGAATCTTTACTATAGTAGGAGAGACGAGACACCCGCAAAGCCTCTTATGCAATACAAGTTGCATGTCGAACGAGGAACAAGTCTCATGAACGCGGTCATGTAAAGTTAGTCCGAGCCGCTTCATCCCACTATGCCATAAAGATGCAAAGTACTCAACTAAAGATAACAAGAGCATCAACGCCCACAAACCATTGTGTTCTACTCGTGCAACCATCTATGCATAGACACGGCTGCGATACCACTCGTAGGATAACGTTGCATAGAAAACAAAAATTTTCCTACCGCGAACACGCAATCCAAGCCAAGATGCAATCTAGAAGACGGTAGCAACGAGGGGGTATCGAGTCTCACCCTTGAAGAGATTCCAAAGCCTACAAGATGAGGCTCTTGTTGCTGCGGTAGACGTTCACTTGCCGCTTGCAAAAGCGCGTAGAAGATCTTGATCACGATCGGTTTCGGCGCCACGAACGGGCAGCACCTCCGTACTCGGTCACACGTCCGGTTGTTGATGAAGACGACGTCCACCTCCCCGTTCCGAGCGGGCAGCGGAAGTAGTAGCTCCTCTTGAATCCGACAGCACGACGGCGTGGTGTCGGTGGTGGTGAAGAAGTCCGGCGGAGCTTCGCTAAGCGTGCGGGAAGTGGAGGAGCGGGGCGGCTAGGGTTTGGGGAGAGGGGGCGCCGGCCACTATAGGGGTGCGGCCACCTTGGTGGTGTTTGAGGTGGCCGGCCCCCTCCCCCTTGTCCCTCATTATATAGGTGGAACCCCAAGAGGTGGTGTCCAAGTCTTCGAATAAGACCCGAACCAAATCCTTCCATAGGAGGGGGCAATCCTAGCCCAACTAGGACTCCCACCCAAAGGTGGGATTCCCACCTCCCATGTGGGGGGTGGCCGGCCCCTAAGGGGGAGTCCACTTGGGACTCCTCCCCCACTAGGGTTGGCCGGCCATGGAGGTGGAGTCCCTTGTGGACTCCACCTTCCTTGGTGGTTTCTTCCGGACTTTTCTAGAACCTTCTAGAACCTTCCATAGAACCTTCCGCGACATTTTATTCACATAAAATGACATCCTATATATGAATCTTATTCTCCGGACCATTCCGGGACTCCTCGTGATGTCCGGGATCACATCCGGGACTCCGAACAAATATTCCAACTTCATTCCATATTCAAGAACTACCATTTCAACATCCAACTTTAAGTGTGTCACCCTACGGTTCGAGAACTATGCGGACATGGTTGAGTACTCACTCCGACCAATAACCAATAGCGGGATCCGGAGATCCATAATGGCTCCCACATATTCAACGATGACTTTAGTGATCGAATGAACCATTCACATACATTACCAATTCCCTTTGTCTCGCGATATTTTACTTGTCCGAGGTTTGATCTTCGGTATCACTCTATACCTTGTTCAACCTCGTCTCTCGACAAGTACTCTTTACTCGTACCGTGGTATGTGGTCTCTTATGAACTCATTCATATGCTTGCAAGACATTAGACGACATTCCACCGAGAGGGCCCGGAGTATATCTATCCGTCATCGGGATGGACAAATCCCACTATTGATCCATATGCCTCAACTCATACTTTCCGGATACTTAATCCCACCTTTATAGCCACCCATTTACGCGGTGGTGTTTGGTGTAATCAAAGTACCTTTCCGGTATAAGTGATTTACATGATCTCATGGTCATAAGGACTAGGTAACTATGTATCGAAAGCTTATAGCAAACAACTTAATGACGAGATCTTATGCTACGCTTAATTGGGTGTGTCCATTACATCATTCATATAATGATATAACCTTGTTATTAATAACATCCAATGTTCATGATTATGAAACTAATCATCCATTAATCAACAAGCTAGTTTAAGAGGCATACTAGGGACTTCTTGTTTGTCTACATATCACACATGTACTAATGTTTCGGTTAATACAATTCTAGCATGATATATAAACATTTATCATAAACATACTCTGAGTGAGAACATAACTCAACAATCCGCTCGTGAACAAGAAATCCTTTCTCGCTTGGAGTCACAATGTCGACGTTTTATTAGTAAGTACCCAGATCCTTGCTGTTTCCTTGTGTCGTTTTTGTTCCCTTTTTCATTTGACCAACTCTTTTTCACTTTGTTCAGGGAGAACCGGTCAAGAATATGAGCTAGAAGGTGCCGAAGGTGACCAACTCCTTGACGCGCTGTCTCTTCTTGAGATCCATTGTGATGAGGCCCGCGATGGCCTTACTGAAGCGAAGGTTGGGCTGTCGCGGCTTTTTCCATACTTTTTCAAGAAGAAGGAAGTGCCCGCGACTTTTGTCGCTCTCGCCAAGTGCTTCAGTTCTCAAGAGAACCTTGGACTCCAACTTCGCCAAGAAGGGTTAAAAGTTGGCGTTGAGGGTACAATTGCCTTGGTTGCTGACAGCCAGCAAGACGTCGACTGGGCAAAAGTTGGCGACACGGAGGAAATGGAGACGAAGAAGTGGCAGGCGCTGATTAAGGCTGCCAAGCCCAACTCGAAGAAGATCCTTGCCTATCTTGGATACGATCCAACTCCTGCGCCTAGCTCGTCGAAGCCGGAGGTCAAGTAGACCACCTTGCCTCTGCTTCTAGTTTTAACTCTCTTTTGGCGCTGTTGCCTTACTAGATTTGACGAAAACTACTTCAGTAATTCCCTAGGAACCCTTCTTTTGTAATAGCTATGTATATATTTGACGAATTAATGGAAATCTATCTTTGCTTGATGATTGATGTCGAGAATCTTTATTTTTCAGTTGATTTTTGACAACTATACTGCGACTCCTTCCGATACTTTTCCTGCGTCCTGTTTGAAGAAACCTGTGGCTGTCGAGCATTTTGAAGATTCATCGAGTAAAGGTTCGGCACAAGACTTGGAAGAACTTCGCCAACAACTTCAATCTGTGAAGAAACAAACGCTTATGATAATGGAGCAGTCTCGAAAATCTTCCGAGAGGGAAAAATTTGCACTTCAGCAAGCTCAAGATGCTATGGCCGCAAAGGAAAACGCAGTTGCTGAGGCTGCTGTGGCTTCTGCTCGAGAAAATTGCATGCTTGAACTAATGGCGGAGTCGAGCTTGGATATGACAGGTATGCTTCATTAACTTGATCATGCTGAGTTTTTATCTTGCTTGTCTTCCCTTTGTCTGCTAATTCTTTTCTTGAAACAGGTTCTTTTTTGGACACTGTGACCGAGGATGAACGTGTTGAAGCTCGATCCGCTGTGTTTCTCAGACTTTCAAAGGAGCATGGTTCCACTTTTTGGGGTACACCTGAACGTACTCGCCAGATCGTCAGATTTCAAGACCGTGCGCTTCAGGTCCGCGAGTTTCTTGACTTCTGCACGAGGACCTTGTCTTTAGTTTACGGCACCATGTTTCCGTGTAATAAAATGCCAGACACCCTTCCTGCTCTGATGGAGAAATTTCGGGATGCTCCTCGAATCCATGGCTTTGTGCGAGCTCAATTAGTTGCTGGCGCAAGGTTTGCTATGATTATGATAAAGATCTGCTGCCCAAAGTTAGACATGGGTCAAATTGTTCCCAAGTGCCTGGCCAAGATGGCGAAAAGGAAAAGGAACTTCGGCAAGTATGATGATATTGTAACCCCTGTTGCAGAGGATATGATGGACGAGCTTCTTCGGATGGACACCGAATTCTTCGTAAAGGGCAGCTATGCTGAACATAGTACTCGTGCTGTGAGTAATGAACGGTTGACTATAGATAATATACTTGGCAACAATTGAAGATTTATTGCTCAAGTATTGTATCCTGTATGTTGTAGACATAATCTATATTGTAAAGCCAACAAATGTATTTATTTTTCCTCATCAAGCCCCCGAGTGTTTCGATGACGGATCTCTTTGTTGTGTATGCGAGGTTTTTAGACCAAGGCAACCGAATTCTTACGGAATATACTATATTTGCAGGTCCGAGCCCCCCGAGTGTGTTTTGCTCTGTTTTGATTGCTATTTTGTACCTTCTTTTTGTCTGGCGAGGTATTTGGTATCAAGGTGAAATATCTTTGTCAGTTAGATTCATCTATATTGTATATGTATATTGTAACTTTCAAGGTGTAAGCTCCCGTGCCTTGTCAAAGGAAAAGATATATATCTCCACTATTTATATTGCAGCACCGCGAGCCCGCCTCATTAAAAACCTTCTCCGGCCCCACTCGGTGCTCCGAAAAAGGAAAAGAGTGCGTCTGAAAACTCGCGGGCGTTTCAGTACATTGTAGCTTTATAAAGGAGGGCTATATTTCGGCACTAAGCGTAGAAACGCCTTAGCTGTGCTACGTTCCAGGGGTTTTTCTCGGGAGTCCCTGTCTTCTTATCTTTGATCCTGTATGCTCCTCCTTCGATTACTTCTGTGACGACGTAAGGGCCAAGCCACGGCGACTCGAGTTTTTCAGTACGATCTTGATTGAGTCGCAGGACTAAGTCTCCAACCTGGAAGGATCTTGGTCGCAAACGTCGACTGTGGTAGTTTTTCAGATCTTGCTGATATTTAGTGACCCTTGACAATACTTCATCTCGAGCTTCGTCGAGTGCGTCGACGTCGTCTTCCAATGCTCTCTTGGAGACTTCTTCATTGTATTCCGCGACTCTCGGGGAGTCGTGCTCTATTTCTATTGGCAACACTGCCTCTGCTCCATGAACCAGAAAAAACGGAGTCTCCTGTGTCGCTGTATTTGGTGTTGTTCGGATGCTCCACAGCACACTCGGCAGCTCCTCTGGCCAAGTATGTCGAGCTTTTTCCAGTGGCCCTAACAAACGCTTCTTGATGCCATTGCAGATGATACCATTGGCTTTCTCGACTTGGCCATTGGTTTGAGGATGCGCGACTGACGCGAAGTGTAATTTGATACCTACTTCTGCGCAATACGCCTTGAATTCCTTGGATGTGAAGTTACTGCCATTGTCCGTGACGATGCTATGAGGCACTCCAAATCGAAAAACAATGCTCTTCACGAACTTTATTGCTGACGCTGCATCCGGTGAATTTATCGGCTTCGCTTCTATCCACTTGGTGAATTTGTCGACAGCGACGAGCATATACTCGTATCCTCCTGGAGAGGCCTTGTGTAACTTTCCCACCATGTCGAGACCCCACTGGGCAAAGGGCCATGATAATGGTATTGGCATCAGCTCCGCTGCCGGAGAGTGAGGTTTTGCGGCAAATCTCTGGCACGCATCACAAGTTCGCACTATCTCTTTCGCGTCCTCAATTGCTGTCAGCCAGTAGAATCCTGCTCTGAAAACCTTGGCTGCGATAGCTCGACTGCTTGCATGATGGCCGCATACTCCTTCGTGTACTTCCTTCAGAATTACCCTTCCTTCTTCGGGTGTAACGCATCTTTGTAACACACCCGAAATACTTCGTTTATACAACTCTCCTTTGATCACAGTGAAGGCTTTGGAACGCCTAATAACTCGCCTTGCTTCAACTGGATCGTCGGGTATTGTTTTTCTTAGGATGTATGATATGTACGCCTGCATCCATGGTATTTGCACCATCAGTACTAGATCCTGTTCCTCTTCTTCTTCTTCCAATGTTTCTTTCTCAGCCCCCGAGGGTTTCTCGTTCTTTTCCTTCTTTGTTGGTTTCTTCGGCTTTGTGGATCTCTCTGTTATCTCCTCCCAAAACACACCTGGAGGAATCGCGAGGCACTGCGACCCGATATTTGCGAGAACATCGGCTTCGTCATTGCTTAACCTGCTGATGTGGTTCACCTCGCATCCGTCAAACAGTTTCTCCAGCTCGTTATACATTTCCTTGTGCGCCACCATGCTATCATTGACTGCATCACATTGGTTCATGACTTGTTGGGCCACCAATTGTGAGTCGCCAAATATTTTTAGTCGAGTTGCGCCGCAGGCTTTCGCCATCTTCATCCCATGTATAAGAGCTTCGTATTCTGCCTCATTGTTAGATGCGTTTGGGAACGTCATCCGTAAGACATATTTTAATTTGTCGCCTTCAGGTGATATGAGTATCACGCCTGCTCCAGCTCCTTCTAACCTTTTGGACCCGTCGAAGTTCATCGTCCAGGTTCTCGATAAATCCGGAGGTCCTGTGTTTTGCAACTCCATCCACTCTGCGATGAAGTCTGGTAGAATTTGTGACTTTATTGCTTTTATTTTTTCGTACGTGATTTCCCGAGGAGAAAGTTCTATTCCCCAAAGGGAGACACGACCTGTAGCTTCTGGATTGTTGAGAATATTGGATAAAGGCGCTTCATTGACCACTATTATCGGATGCACCGAAAAATAGTGCCGCAATTTTCTTGCGGTTGTGAATACTCCATATGCTAGCTTCTGGTACTGCGGGTACCGCTGTTTTGAAGGATATAAAACTTCACTGATGAAGTATACCGGCCTCTGCACTCCATGGAGTTTTCCTTCTTCTTCTCTTTCGACAACTAACGCCGTGCTGACCACCTGGGGTGTAGCCGCAATGTATAGTAGGAGGGGTTCCTTCTCTTTTGGCGCCACCAAGATTGGTGGTGTCGAAATTGCGCGTTTAAGATCCTCGAAAGCTCTATCTGCCTCTTCATTCCACTGGAACTTATCTCCTTGCTTGATTAGGGCATAGAATGGTAACGCCTTTTCTCCCAGTCTAGCGACGAATCTGCTTAAAGCTGCGACTCGCCCAGTTAGCTGCTGTATTTCTTTCAACTTTGTTGGCTTCCTCATTGTTACAATAGCTTGGATTTTTTCGGGATTAGCTTCGATCCCTCTTGCTGAGACTAGGAACCCGAGGAGTTCTCCTGCAGGGACGCCGAAAGAACACTTTGTCGGATTCAACTTAAGACAAAATTTATCGAGGTTGTCGAAGGTTTCCTTCAAATCCTCGATTAACGTTTCCCCCTTTTTTGATGTTATGACAACATCATCAATGTATACTTGTACATTTTTCCCGATCTGTGTTGCTAAGCACTTATGCATCATCCGCTGATACGTTGCTCCCGCGTTTTTCAAACCAAAAGGCATTGTTCTATAGCAGAATACGCCATAAGGTGTGATGAACGCTGTTTTGACCTCATCTTCTTCTTTTAACCTGATCTGGTTATAACCAGAGTATGCATCCAAGAAGGAAAGACGTTCACATCCTGCCGTGGAATCGATAATTTGGTCGATCCTTGGGAGGGGAAAGTGATCCTTTGGACAATGTTTGTTGAGACACGTAAAGTCGACACACATGCGAAGGACTTTAGTGTTTTTCTTCGGGACCAACACTGGGTTTGCTACCCATGTGGCCTCTGTATGTAGCTCCTTGATGAAACCAGCTTCTCTTAGTCGATCGATTTCTGACAGCATTGCTTTGCGGTTAGGTTCCGAAAAACGCCGCAAAGGTTGTTTGATTGGTCTCGCTATTGGATCCAAGTTTAGGTGGTGCTCGGCAAGTTCCCTGGGTACTCCTAGCATGTCAGCTGGACACCATGCGAAGATTTTCCAATGCTCACGGAGGAACTCGACGAGCGCGCTTTCCTATGCGAGGTCCATGTTTGTTGCGATGGACGTCGTTTTCTTCGGATCTGTCGGGTGGATCTGCACTTCCTTAGAATCTTTTGTGGTATTGAAAGTTGATTCCTTGTTGGGCCTTCCTACATCCGGCAGCACATCGTAATCAGTCATGAGCCTAGATGCTGCGTACTCTGCCTGCATCCCGAAAGTTTCTGATAGTCGATGAAAATCCTTGTCACATTTATCGGCTAACGCGAAGCTTCCTTTGACTGTAATTGGTCCCTTGGGCCCAGGCAACCTCCAAAGCAGGTATGTGTAATGTGGTACCGCCATAAACCTGGCATATGCTGGTCGACCCAACAGAGCGTGATACTATGATGGGAAATCCACAACTTCGAATTCCAACCTTTCTATCCTGTAGTTTTCTCGAGTCCCAAACTGAACGTCGAGATTGATCCTCCCCAATGGGTAGCTTGGCTTTTCTGGCGTGATGCCATGAAAACGTGTGTCGGTTGGTTTCAAATTTGCTAGGGAGATATTCATCTTCCTTAACGTGTCTGCGTACATAAGGTTCAAGCTGCTGCCGCCATCTATAAACACTCGAGATACGTCAAATCCTGCGATTACTGCCGGTAGGATAAGTGCTGACTGCCCTGGTCGAGGAACTTGCTGCGGGTGATCTGCTATTGTGAAGCCAATGTCTTGCCCTGACCAATTTAGGTACTCAACCGTTGGTGGAGGCATTTTCTCTGCCATAAACACTTGCCGCGAGATTACCTTTTGAGCCCTGTTAGATGGCCTAGCTTTCTGAATCATCGAGACCGCACCGTTATTGTTAGGATCAACATATGGAGGTGGTTGTGGTGCTGCCGCTATTCTGAGCTGATGTCGATTTTCGTCTGTGATCGCTGGAGGAGGTGGTAAGTGGATCTCGCTCCTGGGCCCCTGGGGGTTTCTATTTGTTACTTGAGCATTGGCTATCCCTGCTACCCGCAGCATTGCTTGAAAATTTCGGTAGTCTTTCTGCAGATGTCCTGATTGCCTTTTCCCATTGCTGTCGAGATAAAAATGCATCTGGCACGGCCCGTTCATCATATCTTCGGGAGTTACAAAAGGTCTCTGGAACCTTGACCCGCTATTTTGCCTGTTATCTCTATTGTCGCCTTGCTGTGCATTACTCCTTTGGTAATCATCTCTATTGTTTCCTCCATTGTTTCCCCGGAAACCAGCCGATATTTGGCCAGGTGCATCGTAACTCGAGAATTGCCGAGGAAATCGGCGCCTATTTTGAAAATTTTGACTGCGGTCCTTGATACGTCTCCGACGTATCGATAATTTCTTATGTTCCATGCCACATTATTGATGATATCTACATGTTTTATGCATACTTTATGTCATTATTATGCGTTTTCCGGAACTAACCTATAAACGAGATGCCGAAGGGCCAGTTGCTATTTTCTGCTGTTTTTGGTTTCAGAAATCCTAGTAAGGAAATATTCTCGGAATCGGATGAAATCAACGCCCAGGGTCCTATTTTTCCACGAAGCTTCCAGAAGTCCGAAGGGGAAATGAAGTGGGGCCACGAGGTGGGGACACAGTAGGGCGGCGTGGCCCAAGCCCTGGCCGCGCCGGCCTAGTGTGTGGCCCCACCAGGACTCCACCGACCATGCCCTTCCGCCTACTTAAAGTCTCCGTCGCGAAAACCCTACCACGTTCGACGAAACCAGAGAAAACCTTCCAGAGCCACCGCCATCGCGAAGCCAAGATCTGGGGGACGGGAGTCTCTGTTCCGGCACGCCGCCGGGACGGGGAAGTGCCCCCGGAAGCTGCTGTCTCCCATGAGGAGGGAGTAGTTCTCCATCGAGGCTCGGGCTGTACCGGTAGCTATGTGGTTAATCTCTCTCCTATGTGCTTCAATACAATAATCTCATGAGCTGCCTTACATGATTGAGATTCATATGATGATGCTTGTAATCTAGATGTCATTATGCTAGTCAAGTGGATTTTACCTATGTGATCTCCGGAGACTCCTTGTCCCACGTGTGTAAAGGTGACGAGTGTGTGCACCGTGTGGGTCTCTTAGGCTATATTTCACTGAATACTTATTCACCGAGTTATGATTTGAGTTGGATGTCTCTATGAAATTGTGGTGTGTTAGTACCTCCCGTGAATGCTCAAAGTGACAGCGTGGGGTGTTCATTAGTACTTGGGAATGCATCTTTAAGGTTTGCCTACATGATGAATTAGTGTTCGTTATCTTGCCGAGAGTAATTCGAGTAGCATAGTGAAGTGCTTATTTATATCCCTTTATGATTGCAATGTGTTTTGTATCACAATCTATTTGTGTGCTACTCTAGTGATGTTATTAAAGTAGTTTATTCCTCCTGCACGGTGTAATGGTGACAGTGTGTGCATCGTGTAGTACTTGGCGTAGGCTATGATTGTGATCTCTTGTAGATTATGAAGTTAACTATTGCTATGATAGTATTGATGTGATCTATTCCTCCTTTCGTAGTGTGAAGGTGACAAGTGTGCATGCTATGTTAGTACTTGGTTTGGTTATGTTGATATGTTATGCACTCTAAGGTTATTTAAATATGAACATTGAATATTGTGGAGCTTGTTAACTCCGGCATTGAGGGTTCGTGTAATCCTACACGCTTAGTGGTGTTCATCATCCAACAAGAGGGTGTAGAGTCTAGCATCTATCTATTTATTCCGTTATGTGATCAATGTTGAGAGTGTCCACTAGTGAAAGTATGATCCCTAGGCCTTGTTCCTAAATATCGCTATCGCTGCTTGTTTCATCGTTTTATCGCATTTATACTTGCTCGCAATATTACTACCATCAACCGCACGCCAGCAAGCACTTTTCTCGGCGCCGTACTATCACGCTCATATTCATTCATACCACCTGTATTTCACTATCTCTTCGCCGAACTAGTGCACCTATTAGGTGTGTTGGGGACACAAGAGACTTCTTGCTTTGTGGTTGCAGGGTTGCATGAGAGGGATATCTTTGACCTCTTCCTCCCTGAGTTCGATAAACCTTGGGTGATCCACTTAAGGGAAACTTGCTGCTGTTCTACAAACCTATGCTCCTGGAGGCCCAACACTGTTTACAAGAATAGAAGCACCCGTAGACATCAGTCCTCTTCTGGGGACCTGTGTCGTTTATTATGTACTGCATCTTCTCCATCTGCCCATCTGTTTGCTATTTCCATTAATGCTGATACTGTCCTTGGGTTTGTTCTTCCCAAGTCCTCCACGAAATCTCCTCGTCGAACTCCTGCTACAAACGCATCTATCGCTCTCTCGTCTGATATATTTTCCGCCGAGTTTTTGATGATGTTCCACCTCTGAATGTATTTTCTCATTAATTCGTCATGCTTTTGCCTACACGACCTCAACTCCTCCAGTGTCGCAGGTTTTTTGCAGGTTGATCGAAAGTTCTTGACAAACACATCCTCAAAACTATCCCAGCTGTCGATGGAACCTGGGGGAAGCTTCTTTATCCATGATCTTGCGGCTCCACTCAAGTGTATCTGAATACTCTGCATTGCTGTTGCCCTGGTGCCCCCTATTAATTTCACCGTCTCTAGATAATCGACTAACCAATCCTCAGGATCTTGCAGGCCATCGAATTTCTTGAAACTATCGGGTAACTTGAATCCTGACGGGACTCGAGTTTTTCGAACTCGTCTCGTAAAACATGGGAGCCCACACATATCTTCCTCAGCAACTTCTGGTGAATGCCGATGTTCCCTTCTTTCTTGTCGCGCTCTGTCCACTCTGGCCTGAGTCATTGCGTCTCTAACTCCACTTGCTCTCGGTGGATCTTGCACTACTGCGGTAGGTCTCGGACTATTTTGCCTTGCAGTTCCTTCAGGAGGTGTAGCTGCGAACGATGCTCCCATGGCGCCACATCCTGCCATGGCCATGTTATACAACGCTTCTCTTGGATCTCCGGGAGGTGGTCTGGACGCCAGGATGAAAGCTTGTGTCGCCATATATCCTGCTTCCGGTGTTTTTGGAATAATATTCCCCCTCGTGTCGATTGACATAAAGGACATGTCGAGATTTTGGATTAGAGTCTCTCTTTCTGCTTCAGGTATGTTTTGCAGCCGAGATATTGCTTTCCTTCGAACTTCTCTGTGGCTATCTCCGGACGTTCCTGATTGTCGACTTAAATCTGCTCTTCTCCTGCTTGATGCAGAAGCGGCCTCCTTTCTTCTATTCAAAGAACCTGTCTGTTTTTCCAATTCTAATCCAGCTCGGGCAAGCATGTATTGGTAAGCTTGCAATTCTTCGACCGTAGCGGTTGTCTCCATTGGTTCGGAACCATCCATAGCTCTTGCTGCTCTATCCCATGCTGCTTGTGGAAGTTGAACTCTGACGCGTGGTGTGGGCCCGACATATTTAGTGCCCAAACCTCACCTTAGGTCAGAGGGATCAACATATGGATTTCCCAATTCGTCGAAAGCCTCTGATGTTTCCTCCTGATTGCGACTTGTTTCTCCAATGGCGTAAACTTGATGATATTTTGAATTTTGAGCTTTGATGTTTTTGGTGACACCATCATATAGATTGGTGAAGACCTTGCCCACAGTAATAGATCTGTCGATGAAGTTGAAGCTGTCGACGTTATTCGAGTCATCGCTTATATCAGAGTCCGCGGATGACTCGAAGGATATATTGCTAAAGATCTTGGCGAGCTTTTCACTTTCCCTGGTGCTGATAAAGCTTGGCGACGAAATTCCTCCTTCACTTGACTCTGTTGATGATGCTGAGTTCGAAATATCGGGATCGACCGCCGATGATCCTGACGAGATCGGAATCTCGAGACGATATGATCCTTCCTTCTCGACTCGGAAGTGGAACTCTCCCAACGTCATCTCAATGGGCTCCTCCAGATACGCATATGCATCCAAACGGGAGGGCGGGTGAGGTATAAAATCAACTAGAACAGTTTCGATCTGTTTACCTCTGTCCATGATGTTGCTTGCCACCGATGAAGTCGACGATCTTGAACGTGCCATCGAGATCAGCTCCTTGTCGCCTCTAGATCCCACAGACGGCGCCAATTGACAAGGTATTAACTTGTCAATGCCTACAAGTAGTAGACTAGGGTTTCGTTGGATGTAGAGGGCAAGTAGATCTCGAAGGTTTCAGCCGAAAAGTACTCGACGATGTAAAAACTAGGGTTTGTAAGACAATGATTCGATACCTTCTTTGTCCCTCGACTCCCCCTTATATATGCGGTGGAGCCGAGGGTTTCGTAATATACAAGTTTACAGAGTCCGGGAAGGTTTCTAACCCATCCCGCAAGATTACAAGTATCATTTCCTAATACAACTCTTAGCTTTCCTTAATAGCATCTTGGGCTTCCGAGCCTTCTTATTCTTCGGGTCGTGGGCCTTTATTAAACCCCGGGTACCATCTTCGGCAGGCCCATTGGGAATGCCTATGTCAACCCGAGGATTCGGTCAGCCATGGATTGTGAAAGCAAAAGGTTGGGAGGAGTGTCATCTATAAATAAAACTAAAATACATGTGTAAACAAAAGAGAAGAGGGATGATCTACCTTGCTGGTAGAGATAACGTCCTTCATGGGAGCCGCTCTTTGAATGTCTGTTTGACAAGGGGGTTAGAATGCCCAGTACCATTCGTTGACAACAACAAACACCTCTCAAAACTTTATTTTTATGCTCTCTATATGATTTCAAAACTTGAAAAGCTCTAGCACATGATTTAATCCCTGCTTCCCTCTGCGAAGGGCCTTTCTTTTACTTTATGTTGAGTCGGTTTACCTACTTCTTTCTATCTTAGAAGCAAACACTTGTGTCAACTGTGTGCACTGATTCTTACATGTTTACTTATTGCACTTATTATATTACTTTGTGTTGACAATTATCCATGAGATATGCATGTTGAAAGTTGAAAGCAATTGCTGAAACTTAATTCTTCCTTTGTGTTGCTTCAATGACTTTTACTTTGAATCTATTGCTTTATGAGTTAACTCTTATGCAAGACTTTTTGATGCTTGTCTTGAAAGTACTATTCATGAAAAGTTTTTGCTATATGATTCAGTTGTTTAGTCATTATCTTTTTGTTAGCAAACTATAGACCATTGCTTTGAGTCACTTAATTCATCTCATATGCTTTACAATAGTGTTGATCAAGATTATGTTGGTAGCATGTCACTTCGAAATTATTCTTTTTATCGTTTACCTACTCGAGGGCGAGTAGGAACTAAGCTTGGGGATGCTTGATACGTCTCCAACGTATCTATAATTTCTTATGTTCCATGCTTGTTTTATGACAATACCGACATGTTTTATTCACACTTTATAATATTTTTATGCATTTTCTGGGACTAACCTATTAACAAGATGCCGCAGTGCCAGTTCCTGTTTTCTGCTGTTTTTGATTTCAGAAAAGCTAGTTTACAAATATTCTCGGAATTGGACGAAACAACAGCCCACTTCCCTATTTTCCACAGAGTGTTCCAGAAGTCCGAAGAAGAGTCGAGGAAGGCCAGCAGGGGGCCCACACCATAGGGCGGCGTGGCTGTGGGCCCCCCGCGCCGTGATGTGGGGAGGGAGCCTCCTGGCTCCCCCGACTCTGCCCCTTCGCCTATTTATTCCTTCGTCCCCGAAAACCCTAGTACCGAGAGCGAAAATACGAGAACAGTTCCAGAGACGCCGCCGCCGTCAACCCTAACTCGGGGGTTCAGAAGATCTCCTCCGGCACCCTGCCGGAGAGGGGAATCATCACCGGAGGGCTCTACATCACCATACCCGCCTCCGGACTGATGCGTGAGTAGTTCATCTTTGGACTACGGGTCCATAGCAGTAGCTAGATGGTTGGCTTCTCCTATTGTGCCATCATGTTTAGATCTTGTGAGCTGCCTATCATGATCAAGATCATCTATTTGTAATGCTACATGTTGTGTTTGTTGGGATCCGATGAATATGGAATACTATGTCAAGTTGATTATTGATCTATCATATATGTGTTGTTTATGATCTTGCATGCTCTCCGTTGCTAGTAGAGGCTCTGGCCAAGTTGATACTTGTGACTCCAAGAGGGAGTATTTATGCTAGATAGTGGGTTCTTGTCTCCATTGAATCTGGGGGAGTGACAGCAACCCCTAAGGTTGTGGATGTGTTGTTGCCACTAGGGATAAAACATCAATGCTTTGTCTAAGGATATTTGTATTGTTTACATTACGCACAGTACTTAATGCAATTGTGCTGTTGTTTGCAACTTAATACTTGGAAGGGGTGCGGATGCTAACCCGAAGGTGGACTTTTTAGGCATAGATGCATGCTTGGATGGCGGTCTATGTTCTTTGTCGTAATGCCCTAAGTAAATCTCATAGTAGTCATCATGATATGTATGTGCATTGTTATGCCCTCTCTATTTGTCAATTTCCCAACTGCAATTTGTTCACCCAACATGTTATTTATCTTATTGGAGAGACACCACTAGTGAAATGTGGACCCCGGTCCATTCTTTTACATCTGAAATACAACCTACTGCAATCATTGTTCTCTTTTGTTTTCTGCAAGCAAACATCATTCTCCACACCATACGTTTAATCCTTTGTTTTCAGCAAGCCGGTGAGATTGACAACCTCACTGTTAAGTTGGGGCAAAGTAGTTTGATTGTGTTGTGCAGGTTCCACGTTGGCGCCGGAATCCCTGGTGTTGCGCCGCACTACACTCCTTCACCAACAACCTTCACGTGGCCTTCATCTCCTACTGGTTCGATAACCTTGGTTTCTTAATGAGGGAAAACTCGCTTTTGTACTCATCATACCTTCCTCTTGGGGTTCCCAACGGACGTGTGCTTTACCGTCACAAGCAATTGTATATCTCGTATTCGTTTATAGACGCTAGTACCGAGGAATACCAGGAGGAGGAGGTGTACTTCGAAGAAGAAGAAGAAGAGAACTTTGATCACTACCCCAACCAAGGCAAGCTATACTCTTGCAAGCTACCTTAGTGCAAAGCTCTACTAGAGCAAGGCATCCTTACATAATACTTTATGCTTAATGATCCCATCCCAAGTTTTTACCTTACAAGTTTTTGACTTTGGTTTATCAAAGTTTATTTTTGATTCATGATTCACTTTGGTCTAAATAAAGATTAGTACCAGAGCATCTGTTGACGTCAGAAACCCACCGGCGGGTAGAGACGGGCAACACCGTAGAGCCGGGAACAACTAGGGCTGCGGCTGGCCCTAGTCCCTCTGAGCGACGGCCCGCAAAGCCTCCTGGTCGCACGCACCGATGTTTATCACAAGGGCGTGCCACACTGACCTATACCTGGTCAGGAAGGTGTGGATGATGCCTCGCTTAGTTTCCTGCAGGGCACACACGTAAACGTTAAATACGAGCCTCGATCGGCTCTCAGGTTATCCTGTGAATCGGCTCAAAGAGCCGATCCACCCATGATTCAGACAGGGTGTCCGAACATATGGTGGTCCTGCTTGATCAAGGTAAAGCTAATGAGATCTACGACGATGTGGGGTTTTCACCGCATAATCGGATCATCCTACTCCAGGTTGGGCCTCGCGGCCACGCACGGTGATCGTAAGCCGATCCTAAACAAGGCCTAAAAACCAACACGAGGTTGATCCTCGGAACATCCTGCTTAGGGCCAACGAACGACACCCTACGTGCCGCTGGATCCTCCCCCCCTTCGTAAGGCCTAACTATTGCAGATATTAAACTAATCCTTGTAGAACAAGGAGTAATCGCAACGGATCAGATCTACCAAACTATGATCAAGCGGGGTGCCGCCCCTATGCCTAAGATAGGCGTAAGGGCGGCTAGACATGCAAGGGTTGCACTACGAAAGCATGCAGCATGAAGAACAATGCTAACCCTAACATGTCTAAGATAACTACGTTGCTCGCCATCAAAAACGCTTCAGTACGAGCAACGCATGAACAACGTAGGCAGGCTTGTGCTGCCTAGATCGCAAGATGCGATCTAGGCAGCATGATGCTTACCGGTAGAAACCCTCGAGACGAAGGGGTTGGCGATGCGCCGAGATTTGTTTGTGGTTGAACGTTGGTTGTTGTTTATTCCATAAACCCTAGGTACATATTTATAGTCCAGCGGACTTTCTAATGTGGGCGTGCACTAAACCGTGCACGAGTAAGATTCTATCTCTAAACTAAGATGCGATCTAATATGTTACAGATACACGGGCAATTAAGCCCAACTTGGTATAAAAGGCCGATCCACGTATTCCTTCTATATATATTTCCTCAAACCATCTTGATCGCGGCCCACCTCTGACTTGGTCAAATTCTGGTGATAACACATGCCCCCCTGGTTTTGGAAATGACATTTCCAAAATCATTACGCTTTCTTTCGTCGGGTCATGTCGTGGCAGAGCAGAGCTGCCACAGAATCTTCCATCATTACGCCTCGCCTCCCGGGCTTCTCTGTATGAATCGTCAATTTCGGCCTCACGCCCTCGAGAACCGTATGGCATTAAATCTCCACTACACTCTCTTTATTTATATGTGCCAAACGGTTCACCACTCCATCGCCTTGCTCTGCTCTGTTCACCAAACCAAAAAACCCTTCTCTCCTGCAGCCATGTCTTCCTCTTCCTCCTCCGCTTCAGGCACCCCTCTCCAACCGTTGCCGAAGAGCAAAGAAGAGGACGATCTCCGCTCCGGGGAGCACCCCATCTCCTCGGATAAGGAGAAGAAGGGAGGAGAAGCGGAGAAGACCAAGGCCTCCCTCTCTGCCAGGCTCCCGCCGAAGAAACGCTCCCGCATGTGGGCGGACAGCGAGGATGACGATGACGACGAGGAAGAAGAGGAGGAGGAGGAAGATGATTCTTCCGCCTCCATCGGGTATCCTCCAACGAAGCGCTTCCGCGGCTGGGCGGATAGCGAGGACGATGATGATGACGAGGAGGAAGAGGAGGCTCCAGCGGACGGCTGGGGCAGCAACGGCGAGGAACTTCCTGGGAGCAGCGCCGACGACCTTGACGACGGCGATGATGAGGACAGCGACGACTAGTAGAATAGGACTAGTAGTAGCAGTGCACTAGGCACTAGATCCCTCTTTTGAGAGCCATCGGCCCTTCTTGTAAAGCTGCTCCTTTGAATTAATGAGAACTGTTCTTCCAATTTCTCCTTTCATTAATCCAATTTCCATCCCTCCGCTTGCCGCACCAAGACCGATAGTGACGAATCGGGTTGTCATTGATCTTCTCCATCGTGGCGTTTTGCAGCACCACAGCCGATGACTATTCATCGGCTAATTTGAGGAACCAATCTCCTCTTTTCTTGCAGCACCAGCACGGTCCAAACCTCGTACCAGACGACGGCTTTCCCTTCCCAATTCCTCCCTGAGACGATCATGACGCAATAACAAACGAGGTAACTCTAATCGGCTCTTTAAGAACAAGGCATCCATCGGCCGGTTGCCCCCCGAGTCTCAGCCAAAACAGAGACGAGGATATTCGAATTAGCTGTATGGACCTGGGCTTGATCGTGTGTGGGGAAGTTTCCTATGCAGAGCCAACCGATTTGAACATAAATCGGCTTCTCAAAGCAGAGAGCCTTCAAGGCGAGCTGCCCCCCGAGCTTTCTTCAGTCCTTGCCGGCCAGATCGGCTCTTTTCTTTTGGCGGATTTCATGCAATCCATCCTTGACCTGATCCGCACGTCCAGGCTGCTCCTGGCATCGTTCTTGAAGAGAGGATCTAAGCGCTTAGACTACTCCATTGAGGAGCTCTTTCATTAGCGCTCCATTGACCCTCTGATCGTAACAGTTATTCCTCTCGAGTCGATGGCCACGCATCGGCTTTCACATCCTTAAGTCGATGTCTGCTGCATCGGCTGTGCTCGAAAATTTTCGAATTTTCATACGGCCGACTAGCGCATCGGCCCCCATATTCCAATGCCCATCACCAAAGGATGAGACGCTGAGATGCTTCCATTGCATATCCTCGTGTTCTATCCACCTGGGTGCCCCCCCGAGCCGATTCTGTCAAGAGAATTGATGGTATCGGCTCTGTCGGATAACATGTTGAACCCAGGCAGAATGGTGGGTGAGGATAATTTTGGCCGATTGCTGGAATCGGCCTCCACGTTGCTTGCTCGGTGAAGGTTTTGTAATGTCCCCTCATAAATTTTGGGGCCGATCACAAGGATCAGCCTCGCCATGTTTGCTCATTGACGTGTTCTTGTTACTCGTTTAGGCCGGTAGATAAGACCAGCCCAATCTCTGACTTCATCATGTTGGCACGCTTGCTGTCGCCCACCTTGAATGCGTCGTGTGATCGTGGAGCGCTAAGCTCTGCCAGAAGAACGAGCACCATGTTTGTGCCAGCCGATGCTTCATCATCGGCTTTCCTTTGCTTGGGGCGCCATTCCATTTTCCGTGGACGGCCCTCTTCATTCAGGGTTCGCTGAACCTTTGCAGCCAGGTCAGGCCTTGCCTTTCTCAATGTATGCAAGTATAACCTCTCGGCTTCTTCCAGGCCGCGCAATCGTTGAACCCTGCGTTTCTGGGAACGGCTGAGTCCGTCAGGGCACCACCTTGGTCGGTGGTACCTGTCTTCTTCTTCTTCTCCCTCGTCTTCTGAATCTTCGAGATCTTCCAACCGAGGGGACTCAGCTCGTTTGCTCTGTGGCGGGAGAGGTCCTAAGCGCTCGAACACGGACACGTTGGCTGCCTCCTTCTTCTTCCGGTTGCATTCCGGGCAATTGCCGATTGTTGGCAATCGGCTCATTCCTGAATCCCAGCGAGTGCTCGAAGAAAGGACAATCCCGAGTCCTGTCCTCGTCGTCTTGCTCCCTTGCCTTTCCCTTGGCACAACGCTCGTGCTCCTCCTCATCGCGATTTTGCCGACGATGTCTCCTAGCTTCTCTGGCCAGGCGAACTCTTTCATCATCATTGCTGGACCGTCGGCGTTGGTCGTACTGACTCACATACTTGTTGAGGAGGTGATCAGAGAGAGGTCGTTGATATCTTATGTTCTTCACTTCTCCCTCTGTTACGTAGCGCTTGCCGTCTTGGCGGAGCCGATCGCGTGGAGCGGCTTCCTCTGTATCTTTGCTATGAGAGCTGCTGCCCTCATCTCCATCCTTGCCAGCGTGGTGTCCAAGATCTACCATGTTGATATTGCACAGGAAACCCGGCTGGCACCCTGCATGGCAAGCATACTCCACCATGTTTACGGCGGGGAAGGGGTGTGTGTCGACCTTCATGGCGTACTGGTTGAAAATTAGACGCCCGTTCTCTATCGCCGCTTGGATGTGCTGACGCCACACCCTGCAGTCGTTGGTGGCATGGGAGAGCGAGTTATGCCATTTGCAGTATGGCTTTCCATTCAGCTCTTGCGCCGTGGGGAATTTGAGACCTTCAGGTATCTTCAATCGCTTTTCCTTGAGCAGGAGGTCGAAGATTTGCTCGGTCTTGGTCACGTCAAAATCAAACCCCTCGGGCGGGCTCTGGCGGCTTTACCCATTTGCAAGACACGGGGTTCCTCCCCGAGTCCACTCAGCCACTTGCTACTTCTTGGTCTCCCGCAGGAACCTCGTCTTCCTCCGCATCGACCGGGGCCACTGCACGCTTGAACTTGTCTTGGTACAGGTCCGGGTGGCGCTGTTCATATGCTGAAAGTTTCTGAACCATGTGCGCCAGCGAAGGATAATCTGCTTGGGAGGCCGTGTCCTTGAGCTGTGTTGCAAGGCCTGCTACTGCCAACTCGACTGCTTCCTTCTCATTTATACGAACCGAAAAGCATCGGTTCCTAAGATTCCTGAAGCGCTGGATGTATTCCGTCACAGTTTCTCCGCGCTTCTGACGTAGTTGTGCTAGATCGGCAATGCTAGACTCGGAAGCTTCTGAATGGTACTGCTCATGGAACTGCTCTTCCAAGCTGCTTCCAAGTCTGGATGGAGTTCGGTGGTAGCGATGTGTACCACCCGAAAGCCGATCCTGTGAGGGACTGCGAGAAGAACCTCACGCGCAACTCATCTGACGCTGAGATCGTGCCCGACTGTGCCAAATATCGGCTCACATGCTCGATGGAGCTGGACCCGTCTGATCCACTGAACTTTGTGAAGTCCGGGAGCCGATATTTAGGTGGCAGCGGGATCAGTTCGTAGCTGTTGGGGTACGGCTTGGTGTAGCCGAACGCCTTCCTTTTCGGCATCATGCCAAACTGATCTTTCGAATTGCACAAATCTGATCCGCTGAGATGGCTGAAGGTGTCGAACCCTGAAGATTCGCCGGGGTGGCATACTTAACCAGCCATGCTTGTTTTTCTGGTTCTAAGCCAACTGCGGGAGCTGGGCTTTGGAGGTTTGTCGGGGCGGCGTACTTAGCCAGCCACGACTGCTTCTCAGGATCGGCTCCTGACGTTCCTCCTGCCGTTCCAGAGGCCGCTGTTGTTGCAGCCTGGTTCGAGAGTGCCAAGGCGTTGCTGTCTGGCACGTATGCGCACGCGTATCCGTGCGGGACCTCCTTAGGTGGCTCGGGCAGGAATTGGTAGTCACTAGGATCACCACCAATCTTGTAGACGACGTATGCCGATGAGTTCGGCAGTTCCGGTGCTACCCATGCGAGCAGGCCGGGGCTGGAGCGGCATCTCTCCTTTGAAAGTCCCCGAGCCGGTCCCGATGGGGAGTACCGGTGACTCATGATTTCCTGAACGACGCGCGGAGCGACACGCTCCAAGGTGTTCACCGGGCTCTCGAGTGGCGGTGCGGCGAATGAGCCACCATGTAGTTGATCTCCTGCCGCAGCGACCTGGTGCGTTCTTCGACGGGGCAGACAGGTCCACTCCATCGAGCGCGCCTTCAGGTGTGAAACCCTTCCACCTGACGCCATGGGAGCGGGTTCGGTGGAAGGAGCCGATGAGTTCGGCTTCGAGGACTGCCTTGATTTCGTCATGCTTCTTCTTGAGCTCATCAGGCAAATCCGCGTACGTGACCGGAGTGTCTTCCGCCATCTCGGATGTAGACGGCGATGTTGTCGATGTCGAAGGGTGTCCCACCGAGCGTGCCAGAATGTGTTGACGTCAGAAACCCACCGGCGGGTAGAGACGGGCAACACCGTAGAGCCGGGAACAACTAGGGCTGCGGCTGGCCCTAGTCCCTCTGAGCGACGGCCCGCAAAGCCTCCTGGTCGCACGCACCGATGTTTATCACAAGGGCGTACCACCTGACCTATACCTGGTCAGGAAGGTGTGGATGATGCCTCGCTTAGTTTCCTGCAGGGCACACACGTAAACGTTAAATACGAGCCTCGATCGGCTCTCGGGTTATCCCGTGAATCGGCTCAAAGAGCCGATCCACCCATGATTCGGACGGGGTGTCCGAACATATGGTGGTCCTGCTTGATCAAGGTAAAGCTAATGAGATCTACGACGATGTGGGGTTTTCACCGCATAATCGGATCATCCTACTCCGGAGTTGGGCCTCGCGGCCACGCACGGTGATCGTAAGCCGATCCTAAACAAGGCCTAAAAACCAACACGAGGTTGATCCTCGGAACATCCTGCTTAGGGCCAACGAACGACACCCTACGTGCCGCTGGATCCTCCCCCCCTTCGTAAGGCCTAACTATTGCAGATATTAAACTAATCCTTGTAGAACAAGGAGTAATCGCAACGGATCATACCAAACTATGATCAAGCGGGGTGCCGCCCCTACGCCTAAGATAGGCGTAAGGGCGGCTAGACATGCAAGGGTTGCACTACGAAAGCATGCAGCATGAGGAACAATGCTAACCCTAACATGTCTAAGATAACTACGTTGCTCGCCATCAAAAACGCTTCGATACGAGCAACGCATGAACAACGTAGGCAGGCTTGTCTTGCCTAGATCGCAAGATGCGATCTAGGCAGCATGATGCTTACCGGTAGAAACCCTCGAGACGAAGGGGTTGGCGATGCGCCGAGATTTGTTTGTGGTTGAACGTTGGTTGTTGTTTATTCCATAAACCCTAGGTACATATTTATAGTCCAGCGGACTTTCTAATGTGGGCGTGCACTAAACCGTGCACGAGTAAGATTCTATCTCTAAACTAAGATGCGATCTAATATGTTACAGATACACGGGCAATTAAGCCCAACTTGGTATAAAAGGCCGATCCACGTATTCCTTCTATATATATTTCCTCAAACCATCTTGATCGCGGCCCACCTCTGACTTGGTCAAATTCTGGTGATAACAGCATCACATTTAGCCTAGAAAGCTATAAGTTAGTTAGCACCCCTCATGATTAGTGGCTAGCGCTAAAAACTAAATCTGACTACTCTAGATGGGAAACATATGAATCAAATGACTTTGAAAACCTTGGAATGATGAGTCATTCTATTGAAAGATTTTGAAGGTAAATATGACTTGTGAATGACATGGAGAACTTTACAAAAACTGATGGTTGGGTTCGGATGCGATACTATTCCAATTTTACAAGTACCCCCACAATACCTGATTATGGGTAAGGGCGTAACTAGAAATTTATGTGCTTTAGTATGGGTTCCCTCTAAACAAGCGTCATAGGGATTATGCCGAGGCTGACTCCATTGAAATGTGAACTGATGTGAAATGACGTGAAATGACGTGAAATGAGGTGAATGTCTGGCCCAAGCCCTGTGCAGTTCCCAGGTTGACGGTTTGTCTTCACTGGGAGGCCAAGCTCATGGGGAGAGGTGCCTGTACTAGGGTATGTAAGTGAAAGGTTATGGTTGGTAGTCCGCACACGGAGTGTGATAAATCAGGGCCGATTAACCACGACGGATTATTGCAAATGTTGTGGCAAAAGTGTGCGACCTCTGCAGAGTGTAGAACTATTCGAATAGCCGTGTCCACGGTTATGGACGATTGGAAAGACCATACTGTTCCGTCATCAGACCATTTTCAAAATGTGACATGTGACTGGTGACTTGAACTTGAAAGGTGAATTTGACTTGATCACAACAAAGTTGTGGGAATGCCACTAATGTTCCCACTTGAGTTAGTTAGGCAAATAAAGAGTCTTTTACTACTAATTAAGTGCTTATGAAATAAAATTGGCTTTACGAAAATGAACCTAGAGCTTAGAACCTTCTTACTATAGTTGATAGTGCTTACACTAGTATTAGTTTGCGAGTACTTTAAAGTACTCATGGCTTTGTCCCTGGCTATTCAAATGGCCAGACTATGAAGAGGAGAACCAGTACCATGAAGATGGACAACAGGACGTCTACGATAACTAGGACTACTCCTGACGTCAACAGTTGCCTGTGGAACAGATGGACCGCAACCGCTACTTCGCTTCCGCTATGTGTTTTGTAATTGGATCCTTAGATCCACTATGTTGTATTAAGACTGGATCATGTGATCCTTTGATATAAGTGATGACCCACAAGTATAGGGGGTGTATCGTAGTACTTTCGATAAATAAGAGTGTCGAACCCAACGAGGAGCAGAAGGTGTTGACAAGCAGTTTCGATGAAGGATTCACTGTAAATACTCACAGACAAGTTTTCAGGAGGTTTTGATATAGTAGATAAATAAAATACAAGTAAGTAAGATGCGAGAATAATAATTGCAGCAAGTGGCCCAATCCTTTTTAGCACAAAGGACAAGCCGGTTTGTTTACTTATGATGACCAAACGTTCTTGAGGACACACGGGAATTTAGTCTAGTGCTTTCGCTTCATATATAGTTGATTAATCTTCATTGTTTTGATAAGTGTTGTGTGGGTGAACCTATGCTAATGCACTGCCCTTCCTAGGACTAATACATACTTGTGATTAAACCCCTTGCAAGCATCCGCAAATACAAGAAAGTAATTAATATAAATCTAACCACAACCTTAAACTCTGAGATCCTGCTATCCCTCATGCATCGATATACCAACGGGGGTTTAGGTTGCTGTCACTCCGGCAACCCCACAATTAGAAAACGAATACAAGATGCATTCCCCTAGGCCCATAAAGGTGAAGTATCATGTAGTCGACGTTCACATGACACCACTAGAAGAATAACACCACAACTTAAATATCAAACCATTAAATATTACTCAACATAATTCACTACTAACATTTAGACTTCACCCATGTCCTCAAGAACTAAACGAACTACTCACAAGACAACATATGGAACATGATCAGAGGTGATATGATGATGGATAACAATCTGAACATAAACCTTGATTCAACGGTTTCACTCAATAGCATCAATAACAAAGAGTAATTAACACCGGGAGAGTTTCCCCTATGAAATACTCAAGATTGAACCCTAGATGTTATAGCGGAGACGAGGTGCAGCGGTGGAGATGACGGTGTCGGTGGTGAAGATGATGATGATGATGATGATGATGATGATTCCAATGAAGTCCAGTTCGATGACGGTGACGATGGCGACGATTTCCCCCCTCCGGGAGGGAATTTCCCCGGCAGATTTCTGCCCTGCCGGAGAGCTCTTTTCTCTCTGGTGGTTTCCGCCTCGAGGAGGCGGCGCTGACTATCCTCGATGTCCCCCCGCACCTTAGGGTTTCTGGGAGATGAAGTACGCGAAAGGGCGATGGCCGAGGGGGTCATGGGCCCCCTCCCCACGTGGCGGCGCGCCGGCATTGGTGGCCACGCTAGCCCATGGGGAGGGCCCATGGCGGCCCTCCTCGGCCTCCCCTTTTGGCTGGCTCCGTCATTTGGAACAATAGGAGCTTCGGTATATTCTCCTTCAATTGTTGATCTTCAGAAATATTGTATCCTGACGGTGCTTTTTCCAGCAGAATCCTGACTCCGGTGTGTAATTCTCCAATAATCATGAAACATGCAAAATAGGTAAAAATAACATAAGTATCATCTCTAAATATGAAATATATCAATGAATAACAGTAAATTATGATATAAAATAGTGATGCAAAATGGACGTATCAATAAGACAATTATGGTTTGTAATGAATGATGTTCTGTGATATCAATCTAATATGTCTCACAAAAACAATATTCCTGGGATTGCGATGTTCAGAAATATTGTTCTGTGATATCAATCTATTATATTCTCCGTCAATTGTTGATCTTCAGAAATATTGTATCCTGACGGTGCTTTTTTCAGCAGAATCCTGACTCCGGTGTGTAATTCTCCAATAATCATGAAACATGCAAAATAGGTGAAATAACATAAGTATCATCTCTAAATATGAAATATATCAATGAATAACAGTAAATTATGATATAAAATAGTGATGCAAAATGGACGTATCAATAAGACAATTATGGTTTGTAATGAATGATGTTCTGTGATATCAATCTATTATGTCTCGCAAAAACAATATTCTTGGGATTGCGATGTATGGCATAATAGGCATCTGGACTTAAAAATCCGGGTGTTGACAAGAGTGTCTCTATAGGTTTTTAGTGCTTGCGCGCTGCCGCTTAACCCCACCATATTGCCTATGACGTCCTTTTGCGTCCTCTAAGTCCTCTGCGTGCCTCAAGTACAAAGACGACTGGTTGACGAATGCTTATACGTCTTGAAGTCTTGTTAAGTACGAACCCGTAATTATTGCTGCTTTGGGACATAACCGGGCAGGTATGGAGATTGGTACGATGAAGAACGACGCTAGCGAGGTTACCCTTCCGGCTTGGCCTGGGCAGGTTTATGGACGCCACTTGGTTATCTTCAGGACTCTTAGTCCCACTTGTATTCTTATCCGTACTCGGATGCATTTGGCTTTATGTATGATTTGGATCTTTGTATTGAATCCATTTGTATTCTTGACTCGTTGGAGCCGCTGTTGTAATTTAAGTCCTCTTGTGAGCTCTGTCGTGACTTGCCGTAATGATTACTACTTGTGAATGATTCCACCCGTATCGCGTGCATGCTTCGGAGTGTACGAGGCGCTTGGTGGTGCATCTCCTAGAATCGATATTGTGCGGATTTGGCGGGAACGCTTGGATCTGCATAGTACCGGTTTTGGGGTGTCACACATACCCACCCTTTTGTCCATACCCACATCTCCCGAGCATACAGTTTTACCCACGATGTGCCATGGACAATCCATCATAGACGGTACAGCACCCTTCATCCACACGATGGGGAGATTAAGTCCATCCCAAATTACTGAGTGTTCTCGCAACACACAACCATGCTCTATCAAGTCCGTTGATATGCAGAAGGGAAAAGATACAATTGACTTCCCCAGAGCCATTATAGATCTTATAGTTAACGCGATATGTACGTCGCTAGAATCACTAGACCGCATTGGTGATTAGTCCTAGATGAGTAGAACCCTTACAATGGAACCTTCGCCATCAACACATACCATGGTTCCATTGCCCACCACATAGTCATATTCATAATTGGAAAAGTAACATTTTATTTTCAATGCAGGAGTGATAAGTATATTGCTTTGCGAGTAAATTGATAGAAAATAATCAATATGGCATGAGCAAGATTGAACTTGCCTGGAGACTGCGAGATAGTGTACTTCGAGGGTTTGGATGGAACCTGGACCTCGGGTTCTGAAAATAAGCATCATTGTCCGATAAAGACAATGTTATAAAATTCAAATGATGTATGCATGGTGGATTTCTTTTTGGTTGAATCCATTTCCCCAGAGTATTTCTTAAGATTTGTGAATTTAAAACTTTATTGGAATATTAATCCTTGAAATAATAATTTATGATTATTTAATAATATTTTAATGAGGATTTTCCTCAAAAGAAAAGGATTTGGAATATTAGAATTTACCTTTTTGAAAATATTTGTTTTAACAAATATTTGAAGTTATTGAATATCCTTGATTTTTATATCCAAGGAAATATTTCAAATTTTAAATTCCAACTTGGAATTCATTTTAAAATTTCCTGAACTTAAATTTGTATTCTTTATTTTATTTCATATTTTATTTTGGTTAAGGAATATTTTTAATGCATTATTCCAATTTTCTTGAATTTTTGGAGTTATTCTGGATTTATTTGCAATTTCCAAAGTGAAAGGATTAAATTTAAAAGCAAAAAGACTAATATGCCCCTGGTCCCACTGGTCAGCCCACCAGTGGTTGAACCAGACTGGGCCTGTCCAAACCGATGGAGCAGGTTAGTCTAATCTCTCTCTCTCACCCGCTCGACCCTAACCCTTACCTCTCGCGATTCCACTTGCGACCGAGTCACCGCCGCAGTCGCCGGCATGCGCCGGCCAGCTCCAGTCGTTTCAGGTCGTGCCGTCGGTCGCAATCGACGCGCCAAACGCCGCCGCGCATTTCTATCTGCGTCGATCTGAAGCTCTCGTCCTCATCTTCTCTCAATCGACCCTGGTGTCGATTAGGGTTACGGTGTTCGAGAGGATTGGCGTCGATCTGCTGTTCCTAGACGCGATGGTGACGATCCTCGACATGCTGGTGCTGGTGCTTGGTTGGCGCCGGCCTGGCTACGGTTGGCGCCGCCGTGATGCCTCCGACGCTGCTGCTGCTCCAGATGCACTAACACCTCCCCTACTATCCTCTACTTCTTCTCCTTCCTTTGGACCCTCTCTCGCTTGATCTGGCCAGATGCTGCCAATTACTGGCCACGCCATGTTCTTGCTTGTGCTGCTAAGCTACTGCTGTTGTTGCTCTAGATGCACTGCCATGTTCATCTCTGATACTTGCCATGGTTCTAGCTTGCTCCTAATCCTGTTGTAGCATCTGGTGTTCATATGAACACCAACTGCTAGTACTGGCATGTTGTATTTAGTGTATATAGTTGTTGTTAGGCTGTATTGGGCTCTAGCTACTCCTATGGTTCAATTTGGAGCTTGTATTGCTTATGGTTAACCATGCTGCTATGTTGCTAGTCCTTGTTGTTGCTTATCTTAAGCAATAGCAACTGGCTATATCTCCCTGTACTTGTTCATCACTAATTAGTGAGCTAGTGATGCTTATTGGAGTGTGCTATACTTGTAATTGTGCCTTGTGATGCTACTGGTTCTATATCAGTGACACATCTGTGCTATTTCTACATATTGATGTTGGTTACTGTCAAATTATCTCACTGGTTATGCCTCTGTGGCTTACTGGATCCTATATATTTGTTTATTTGTGGTGTTTTACTGCCACTTGTTATTGATGAACCATGTGTTGGTAGTGATTCAATGATATTCATTTGATTTCCATTTTGTATTGGAAATAAAATAATGTTTGAATCTAAACAAGGTTATGATGGCTTGCACACTTGGTGTTGCTTGCTTGCTTGTGTAGTGACCTCAGTAGCTTGCTACTGTCACTGGTTGCATATCAAAGTAGGCTATCTGGTTGGTTTTTATGAAAATAGAGAGATATAGACATTAGGGAATCATGTAAATGAATGCCCTGTGGTATCCTTTAAAGAAAATTGATATTTTCTGATGGTTTTGAAAGCTAGGTGATGCTAGGTGATTTAGTTGACTATTAAGGCTTGTTTTATCTAGTTACTTTGGATATGCTATGTATATTGGCTTACTTATGCATATCCATTTACTGGATTATATAGTTTTGGGTTTGGCCTCTCTCTTGCCAGCAGACCAAGTGCTGATAAATCCTTATGGAGCATCTGCTCCACACCATGTGTGTGTTTGAGCATGCTTGTGATGGATTGGATCCTCTGGATTCTTTCCAGGTATTAAGTATACCTTGCTCCAGCTCCTAGATGAAATCTTTTGTTGGTGTAGAGGCTTTACTGGTTGATCTTGATAAACTGGCCCTTCTCCTCCTAGCTCCTGGCTGTTCTTGACTTAAGTCACCATGGTTTCTTGCTGGGTGTTGGTTGTGATGGATGAACTGTGAGGTTTTTGTTGTGTGGTTACTGGTGAAATGATGTTCCTGGATGATTCATCCCTATCTACTATTTACTGTTCCTTTTATAGCATGCCAAGATGGCTTGCTTGGTCGACATCACAAGCCTGGCCTTGTGTTGTGGTGTCCTCTCCCTGTTTCACCATGGTGGTGAGCCATTGGAAAGATCTTTGGCATGTGTATTGGCTTTGGTTGGGACTTGACCCCCCCCCCCCGCCTGAGATTATCCCTCTATTTTCACTTCTTTTTACTGTCCAAGTGGCATTGCCACTTGTTCCTGGACACTCTTGGTTCTTTTGTTGTGATTTTTGCAGGTTTCAAATGGATCAAGAGTTTATAATGATCAAGTGAAGAATTGAGAAGAACTTAGTCTAGGAAAATAACTTCATGTTGTAATCTTTATTTTTCTATTACTCATTTCTTATTTGTATATGAGCATATTTGTTGTAACGCCCAAGAATTGTGTAATAAAAATGTATGTATGATTTATCAATAAAGCTCAAGTTTTCCTTATGAGCTATTTGTAATATTTTTATAATGCATTTCTTGGAATAAATTGTATAAATGTTTGAATTATTTGAGTTATTAGATATGAATTCAATTTAATTATATTTTTCTTATATTCCTATATGGTTTGAAATTCAAATTTGAAATGCAAATTGAAACTCCTCTCCAAACCCTAATTTCAAAAGAGATCATGTCGAAATTCATAGCACTCTCATCACCCTAACCCTAATGGCAACGAGAGAAACCTCGATCACTCTTAAGTGTTATGAAATTAAGCACGAAAATTTCCCCCGTTTTGCGATGCAATTCACAACCATTTTCTAAATCTACCCCGTGTTTGTCCTAAGTTCTGGGATGTTACAACTATCCCCCCAGGTCACCTTCGGCGGCTCAGTGCGCCACCACCATGACGAGGGCTGGCGACAGCAGCGGCGAGGGGAGCCATCGGCTAGGAGGCTCCTGGGCACGCGAGGTTTACACCCCCGGCATCTCTGCAAGGTATGATGGAAGGCTTTGTTTTTTTGTGTAAGAAAAGGAGTTGCATTTTCTAAATTATGGTAGCACCTCTCATGGTTGACGGAGACTTAAGAAAATCTCGGCCACCTTAGAATACCACTAAATTAATGACATGACAACCAATTGACGGAAGAACACACAAAATAACATACAACGAGTTTCTGTAAGAAAATTTTCCTGAAGCAACACTAGTTTTTTCGATAAAGGGAATATATTAATATCAAAACGATACCAATTACACCCAGCCTCTGCAACAATGCACCACCCTAATGGCACTACGGATGCACACAGCCAAAAAAAAGGAAAAGAAAACTAAGAAACAAAAGTCCCGCTACAGTATCTCGGGCCTAACAACAGCAATACATCCACCGCCAAGACAACACCTGAAATACAGAATCTCCAAAAACACTAGTATAACACTTTATTTGTGTTTCATCCTACTGTGTCACCGCTTGTGAAAAGGTTAACTTTGCATTTTACATCTTATTTGTGCTGAAGTTCATCCTACTGTCACCGCTTGTGAAAGTGTGAACTTTACGGTTTACATCGTATTTGTGCCAAAGTTTGAAGATTATACAAGTTGGATATATTTCCCTTTTTTCATTTTACCTTATTTAACAATTTTTGACACTCTTATATCCTATTTACCCTATTTTAATTTGTGGTCAGTATGTACGAGCATTGCTATAGTTGTACTTGTAATGGACGGAAGGTTATTTGTTGAAGTTGAACACTTATAACCTAGCCTAACATATAAAGGCACCGGGAGCAACCAAAATAGATTAAACGCAAGAAGGTTAGGCACAAGGTCGAGTTTTCGGGGACGGTCTGGCGTCCTTGGTAGGAGCGCTGGACCCACGTGGAATTGTACATCTAAAGTGTCTACATCACCGTGGCTGAGATCGTTGATTAAGGCCTCAGAAATTCTCGTTAGGAACATGTCGATGTGAGAGGAGCACCTATACGGCTGAATAGTGTAAAATAGTGCATGTTGAGGCGGAAGAAGAATCATTGAGACTAGGCAAAGATTCGATAGATGACAACGAAAGAAGCCTAGTTCAGCGAAAAAGCGAGTGAGACGTTGTTCGGGATAGCGCATAGTGGTGCGAAGGTTATGTGAACTCTTCATCGGTTGTGGTATGACCGGTGGTGTTCTACAGTGGAGGCTGCTCTGTATCGATTCGCGACCCATAAGAATCTGCGGTACTGTAGATGAACTTGGCGACAAACTAGGATACCGATGGTTAGACATGTGGTCAATTATGTGTGGAGGTTGAGAAGTTTTGACGAGTAACATGTTCACGATGGTAACAACACCAGGAGATGGAGCAGGGTTGACCATAGAGAATCTGCAAAAGTGGATGAGACAACTGAGAATTTTAACATGAGATACAATCATTAACTATAGATACAACCCTTAAAATACAATGTATTATATCATTTGTTTTAATATATTACACTACCAAAAGATAGCGCGCTAAGACACAACCCATAATGAAAGGCCTAATGTTATATACTATTATTAGTACATTTTAATCTTTTTAATATGCAATTAATTTTGATAGTACTCCTATTTTGTGGAAGCATTTATGAAAATGATTCTTTCGATACTAGCCAATTCAGCAAATTAGCGCACATGAATATACTAGGATCCAGTAATGGGCTAGTTCATTTTAATATATAGCATGAAATTACTTTTGATACGGTAGTAGTTTCAAATTTTAGGAAGCATTTATGAACATGATTATTTGCTGCTATTTAATTCCCCAAATTACAGAAATGGAAAAATATAGCAATAAATATTCACCTCCAGAGAGTTGGCCATGCCTCTATATAAGAAACCACGAGAGAGACGTACACAAGACATCGACCAGAACCGCAGCAGAGAAGAAAAGGAAAGACGAAACCTCTCAAGATGTCACAGATGAAGAACAACGCAAGGGCGATGTGCTTGGTAGCTCTCATGGTGATGTCTACTGCTTTCTATTCCTGTGATGCATCAAGGTCGATGAACATAGGTACGTTTTCTTTCTTAATCATCCACTTTTGAGTATACAGGCTTTTGGATATTCCTTAAGTTACAGATAAATTTTTTTGTGCCTTTTATATATGTGTACTAATCTGGCTCTGTTGTATTTCGGTGTGTGTAGGTGTAAGAAATGAATATGATATATTTTGTCTTCCTCTTGAAGGCTGCAAGGACCCAGACCCGACCCACTTAACCTTGCTCCAATGCCATATCCAGTGCAAAAGTGAAGGTTACGACCCGGATAAAAGCGAATGCAGACCAGGTGCTTGCTGCTGCCACAAGTGAACAAAGAAATGATGTAATCTATCTATGAATAATCGTGCGTGCATGTGCTAGAAAGTTATTGCGTGTACGGACGTACCCGTCGCGCTCTAGTTCAATAGATTGACGAATTCTGCTGCTGGATTTTTATGTATCACGACAACAATTACTTGATTGCAAATTTCGAATGGTTTGTTTTGTCCAACGCCCAGTTCGCAGAGTCAACATATTCAAGAAGGCAAATAAGAGTCTGAATAAATTAAGAAGGGAAGAGGAGTCTAAATGGGCTCAAAGAACGAAAGTTAAACATCTTTACTATTAAATGAGAGTTGGTCGTTTGACACTCAACGCACTTTGGTGGTCGTCATTGGGAGCATCATGTCCGTCCAATTGGTATTGAACATCTAGCATCATCCGATCATTTTTTTTTCTCATGCGATTTCTCCCTAATTTTGATTGCTAAAATATACATCATTATCTTACTTGCCAAATTCTCCTCTTCTGAGAGCCAAATACAGTATGGAAATAAATATCACTAGCCAAAACTGTTTGGATCCGCTGATAAATCAAATCTCACCTACCAAAATCACAATCCTGGATTTTAGGCACCCAGCAGGCCGCCCATATATGCATGTACCTCTTCCTTCTTCCGCATACTAGAGAAATCGCCGTCGCCCCTGCGGCCACAGCCGCCAGCGTATCCATCTCCATCCTCGCACTTTTCCCTGCCGCAGCCTCCCCGTTGCCTCTGCCTCCAGTCCTCCACCTCTTCTCACACCTGGATGTCGGCCAGTAATAAACGAAAGGATTAGGAGCCAGGAGGAAGGCGGAGAAGGAGATCGATAGGGGGGAGAGATGGTGGGGGAGGGGATCCCGGTGTTGTAGGCGCTCGCGACGCAGCGGTCACTACATGCAGATCAACAATTCACGCGGAGTTCCAATCGCACCGTACGCAGGCACGCCAGTCTTGCCGATGTCGAGGTTTGCGGGCACCACCGGCAGCGGTTGCGCTCTCCCTCACGCTGTAACCGCACTTAGCTCTCTCTGTCTCCTTTGGTGGCGGCATTGCGGTGGGAAGCAGTCAGCTGGTCCATGCAACCCTACAGGCGCAGCGGATATCAACCCCGCTGATGATCACATCTACAAGAAGATCGGGTTGTTTAACTCGACTTATTCTTAAGAGACTCGATCTTGCAGAGATAGGCGAGTAGTTCGAGCTTGGACTGGACACTGGTAACGTGTTTTCTGTGTGAGTATACGTGTGCTTTCATATGCCACGAACAAAGTTTTATAGGATATATATGACGTCCTATTGACCAAAAGATATTATTTACTCCAACCAAATTTAGTTTATGTTGTATCAAAGGATCTGATTGGAAACTTGCATACACACATGCTTTGTAAAATATTTGAGGTTGTAACAGTCAATTATTATACATATTGTGTGCTCCAATTTGGCAAGCTCGATGGGATTGGATCAACAACATCGATCAGGTGCAGGGGGTGTGCGGCTCATGTTTGCGCAGAGTCCCTGAAGATTGGATCGAGAGTATCAACGCTGGATGCAGCACCAGCCTCATACCAAGGTATCATAAACTTATCATGCAAGTGTTTTCTTCAATGTTATTCGTAAATCGTAATACAGGGATGCACTGATCAGAGAGAGTATGGCGCTAAGCAAAATATACGGTGTTTATTATTCTGATTATGCAGAGATAATTTTCTTGGTAAGCTATCTCTCTTATAGTAAAGATATCCAGCTACATTTTTTTAGTTGGGAGCGTAGTCACTGATTTTGCATGGTAGTCAATGACATTTAGAAGTTCCTCATTTCTGCACTGTGCATATTCAAAATCAGTGTTTGTGCTATACCATATTCAAGTTAAGTTTGAGAAAGTATACCTATCATTTCTCTGTTCTTGGATTGTTGGCTCTATTCATACACGTATGCCTATAGAAAGACGATAATAATTTAGCTAGGTCAGCACCGATCTCCTCGCTCGGCGACCACAAATCCAGGGTTGTATAGCTAGATTTGGGCACGGCGGTTCCGAGGACGAGTCCCTCGGCCTCCTCATCTTTGGTAAGAATAATTCGATGATGTTTCAAAGTAATTTGATGTTCCCTGAGTACACATGTAAACATGGTTTGTTATTTTTTGATAGTTTTGGACTTGGAGTAAATTAATCAAATACATGATTTGTCCCTCCACACATCTACACGTAAATTATATATTCTGCAACTATGGGCATTTATCACTACGTATTTTGTGCTGTAAGTATTTGCATATATAAAACCAAAATGATCTGTTTGATATTAATGTTAAGGCAATGAAAACAAAGTCATAACTCTTGAACTGGTCTGTTTGAAAGATATGCGTGGTAATGGACTGATGGTGAAGCTTTCAGATATATACATTTTACCTCTCATTTCCAATGGTTGTCATAGATATTGTATTAAATGTGCCGTAATACAATGATAAAATAGACTCCTGTGAAGCTCTTATCTTTGTGTTTGCCTTGATTCATTAACAATTACCTAAATAAAGTCAGGTTTATTACAGGAAAAACCTGAGCATAGTGATCCATTTTGTACTGAACTAACAGAGTACACTGAGTCCTTATTTTTTTACATGAACTTCTCTTCCCAGATTACAAGTACAATTGAGTATATTCTGACTAAAATGCGTCAGTTAAAATTATGCGGATCAAAAGAAAGAGGTAGTGAAACATATATGCCTACAACCTTGCCAGTGTGCCATCACAAACATTTTTTTGAGCTTTGTTGCATTCATCCAGGTAAATAAATTGTTGATGCAGGCTCCCACTACAAAAATTTGTTAACACTGACATTTTCCAAAATCGATCTAATATACATGTAATTCAGTATTGACATATTTTACTTCAGTACACATATTGTGGAAAATTAGCTAGGATGTTTGTTTTTCTGATACAATGATCCTCTCTCATGGACATATTCAAGCTTTCCATAGTTGAATTCTGGAGTACAATAGAATAAGAGGGAAAACATCTCAATTTAACTTTGGAAGGATGTGAATGAATTGTCGTATAATATAAGTGTTGATTAGTAGACTTGGCAGATAAGCATGTTAAGGAAACACACATAGTCCTTTTGTTTACAGTACTGTACATACAGATAGAATACGTGGCGCAATACAAACAACATGATCAATCAAATGGTTCTCGCCTATTGATACTAATCAACTAATGTAAGCCGCTTACGATTTGCAATGATTAGCGTTCCTTGTTTTATATTTAATCACATCTGACACCACTTGTCATATACTCCTATGCTTAATCAATACCATGCGACTGATGGAAGCTTCTCCAGTTCAAAGTGAGCTTTCGATTCTGATTTGCACGCTTGCAATGAGAAGAAAAAATGGACGTGGGGATGTGCTGACTGAATTTTGTCAATCTTGCAGCAGCACCTACGGCTCCAACCTACTACCTTCTCCACTTCTGCCACGGCTAGGACAATGTCCACTATCCCAGTGTGTTGTCTCTGATCACACAGATCTGTTTGAGAAGCTATAAATTTCCCTGAGCCTAGATCATGGATGCAGCCGCGCCTACTGCCAGTGCCTAGATCATGGCTTTCTCTTGACCAAACTATTGTTTATCAGTCTTTGGGGCAAGTTAATTTTATGTACCTCTTAATTTTATTGAAGTCTCAATTCAAATCTTGTTTGTCTTCCAGCAAATCAAAGTCACATCATTCTACTGGAAAGACGGCAAATATCAATTTGATTTTTTTTCTAGGTCGTTTGAAAATCTGTTGGTGTATCTTTGCTCTTTGATTTCTAGAGGCATTTGTATATGCATGGTTCAAGATAAATGTCTTCACAAGCTTTGTACCCATTTCATTATTCTAAACGTATACTTATGTATTGCTTTCAGTGATTATCACAATCTCACAGGTTGCGGTGGGGTGATGAAACTGGTTGATGTTATATACCACATCAAATTTTAAAACTACTTTGTTTGATAGGAATGCACGTGTAACTTCCTATACACTTCCAATGTTAAATCAAATAGCTAAGGTGAAGGGTGATGGAAACTGGTTGTTGATGTACTAGGTACTTTGGCAGCGTTGATGTTATATAATCATTGGATGGAGAAGATTAGTTTCTTTGATGTAATGAAGTTAAACTTTTTGCCCATACTATTTTTTTTCGCAGGAGGGAGGGAGTTGGTGGCATGGAGTCATGATCTTTACAAAGTACCATTTTACTATTTTTGGAAACTATGTGGCTATCTTTTTCTATACAAGTAAACTTTTATGTGTATTATATATCTATAGATGTACGAGAAGAAATTATACCTCGAGAGCCGTAGCAACGCACGGGCATTCAACTAGTATTCAAAAAAGGGGAATAATACGAGGTATTTCACTTAATAGCAAATGGTAAATATCGAAAAAAGAAAATTTTCCAATTAGAGCAACAAGAGGGAACTATTGTTGGGGAAGATAACTTGAAGGTCTATATTACTGAATTCTATAAGAAATTATTTGGGGCACCAACACCAAGTAATATTTCTTTAGTTGAAGAGGAGATTCATGATATTACGCAAATTTCACCAATGGAGAATGAGATCTTAACAACCCCTTTTACGGAAAAGGTGGTTTTTAGGCAATTTCTCAGATGAAACTAAATAAAGCTCCTGGGCCAGATGGTTTTCCAGCTGAGTTTTATCAAATTTTTTGGAAAGTAATAAAAGACGAATTGATGGCTTTGTTTCGACAGTTTAGCGGAGGGGATTTGCCTCTCTATAAACTAATTTTTGGTGTCATAACATTACTACCCAAGAAAAAAGATGCGGTCCAAATACAACAATATAGACCTATTTGCTTGTTAAATGTATGTTTTAAGATTTTCACTAAAACTGGTACGAATCGCATTTCGGGGATTGCCCCAAGAGTTATAAAGCCAACACAATCAGCCTTTATGCCAGGAAGAAATATTTTAGAAGGGGTGGTCATCCTTCACGAAACTATCCACGAGTTACATACTAAGAAAATGGATGGGGTGTTATTTAAGATCGACTTCGAAAAAGCATACGATAAGGTGAAATGACTCTTTTTACAACAAACTTTGCCAATGAAGGGCTTTGCTCCAGAATGGGGAAGGTTAGTGCAACAGTTTGTTCAAGGGGGCAGTGGTGGGGTCAAAGTGAATGATGACATTGGTCATTATTTCCTGACAAAAAAAGGTCTAAGGTAAGGGGACCCTCTGTCTCCAATGCTTTTTAATATTGTAGTAGATATGTTTGCCATTTTAATTGAACGAGCAAAAGAGGATGGTCAGGTTAGAGGGTTAATCCCACATTTAGTTGAGGGAGGACTCTCCATACTACAGTATGCTGATATATGATTCTTTTTTTTGGAACATGATCTCCACAAAGCAGTTAATATGAAATTAATTTTATGTCTCTTTGAAGAGCTATCGGGGCTTAAGATTAACTTCCATAAAAGTGAGGTTTTTTTTGTTTTGAAAAGGCAAAGGAGGAGGAGGACCAGTATAAGCAGATCTTTGGATATGATGCTGATTCACTACCCTTTAGATACTTGGGGTATTCCGATCCATTACAGAAAACTTAGGAATTCTGATTGGTATCCGGTAGAAACACGGTTTGAGAGTAAATTAGGATGCTGGAAAGGGAAATTACTATCCTATGGTGATAGGTTAGTCCTTATTAATTCAGTGTTAACTAGCTTGCCGATGTTTATGTTGTCTTTCCTGCAAATACCTGTTGGGGTAAGGAAACGTTTGGACTTCTATAGATCTAGATTCTTTTGCCAGTCCGACGAAAACAAAAGAAAATATCGGCTAACTAAATGGAACATCGTCTGCCGACCCAAAGATCAAGGGGGCTTAGGTATTGAGGTACTCGAAATCAAAAACAGATGTTTATTGAGTAAATGGCTCTTTAAATTTCTTAATGAAGACGGGGTGTGGCAAGAATTGCTACAGAATAAATACCTAAGACAGAAGATCTTATCGGAGGTGCAGGTTAGGCCCATCGATTCTCCATTCTGGAGAGGATTGTTGGAGGTCAAGCAGGAGTTCTTTTCTAGGGGTTTTTTCAAGGTGGGTAATGGTTTGAGTACCCTCTTCTCGGAAGATACCTGGTTAGGGAATGCTCTGTTGGCTCAGCAGTATCCGTCCCTATATAATATTGTACACCATAAGACTATCACAGTTGCACACGTATTAAATCAAACCCCGATGTATATTACTTTCCGAAGGATGTTGAGTGGTAATAAATGGACTTCATGGGTACAACTATGTCGTAAACTCATGAGGGTAAACTTAAATGAAGAGGATGATCGTTTTGTTTGGAACTTGACAGTTAATGGTTTGTTTACAGTGAATTCGATGTATGGAGATCTTATGTGTGATCATACCCCTTTTTTGAGAAAGTATCTATGGAAGTTTAAAATTCCACTTAAGATAAAGATTTTTATGTGGTTTCTGAGTAATAAGGTTTTATTGACTAAGGATAACTTAGCTAAACGCCATTGAAATGGGTGTATAAAATGTATTTTCTGTGGGGAACATGAGACTATTCAACACCTTTTTATTGAGTGCCCTTTAGCTAAGTTATTATGGCGTACGGTGAATTTCACTTATGATCTTCCGCCTTCAACCAATATTACTAATATGTTTGGTAATTGGTTGAATGGAGTAGATAGAAAATCTAAGGCTTTTATCCGGATTGGGGTTTCTGCTTTATGTTGGTCTATTTGGAGGGTCGGAAATGATATTATTTTTAATAAAAAGGTCTCTTTTCATTTCTTGCAGGTTATCCATATGGTCTCGCATTGGGTTCAGCTTTGGGCACTCCTTTCTCCGGAGGGACAGCGGGATGCCATGGCTTCTGGATGCACACGGCTCCTGATGGTCGCTCAGGATATCTTGTGCCAGACTGGTTGGCGACATACTAGAAGGCTATGTTGATGTGTAGTCATAGTATGTGTCTTTTTCGATGGTTGATTTTTGTATCAATCCTCGGTGATGCGTGAGTTGTAAACGATACTTTTGTGAAACCTTTTTTAATAAATGACCGTGTGCATCGTCATAATGCAGAAGCCGGGGTATACCCCCATTTCGAAAAGAAAAGTTCGCAAAGTCAACTATTACAACATATATGCAGTCAACATCTTCGTCATACGATCAGAACTAGTCTTTCGCATGAGTGGTTAGACTCCCAGATTATTAGTGATTGTCCCCAGGTTTAACGCTTTATATGCCATCTATTAAGACCCGTCTTTCTAAGCCGTAGACACTATATTACCACCGTCATAACAAGGCGTATTTAGAGAATTCTTCATTTTTAAAACTCTACAATTACTTAAGCAGACTTTCCAGCCATCAAAATTTTCAACAATGAACTATATATTTTGGATATCATGTTGTTGTTGCCACGCCAGTAACTTTGGGATTATTGATGTTATGTCGAAGTCAAACTTCAATATCCAATGGCGTTCTCTTCCAAACCCTAATACTCACTCTTTCTTTCTTTCTTTCTTTCTTTCTTTCTTTCTTTCTTTCAGAGACACACAACCACACACACAACATTGGGAAAAAAACATAATTTACATTCTTTAGAATAAACCAAGAAAAGAGTATACATAGATGAAAATTCAGGTGCCATCCAACATACCTAAGGGATCCAAAAAAAAAAGACAATTGTATGGGAGTAATGTTTTGGCACATGGGAGCATATGCTTCCTTTATTTTGAAATGCATGCTACACATATTTTAAAATTTCAAAAAATCGAAACGAAAAATGTACACGTACATCGTCACGTGCTACATGCTCACAAAATTATTTCATGAAAAATCGATTTGTCGTGTGACATTGTAAAAATACAAAAATCAATGCTAGAAATAAGGCTTTTCATAAGATATTTTTTTCTTTTTCACATAGACCACAAAATAATATTGGGTTCTCGAAAAACTTGACGAATGTACATATATTATGAAGATGTACATGTAGAATTTTTTATCAAAATTTTTCAACATTTCAAAATAATTTTTTGGTAGAGGGAACATACGCACCCGGGAGCCGAATTGAATTTCCGATGGACAATTTTTTAGTGTGAGCAAAAAAACAAATAAAACACCATTATTTGGACACCCGCGCATCCTCACATATGGCATCTGATGATAGTAATATATCCTCCCTAAAACTCTACCCTCAAACTATCACGATCGGCAACTGCCAAACAATTATTGTCACCAATGTCAGCTCCACTACAATGTCTTCTTTCGCCCATGCTCTAAGCTCTTCGTACTATTCGCATTGTTCCTTATTTCATCAAAGATATATTTTCCTTTCATCAATTTACTACTGATAATTTTGAATTTGATCATTTTGGTTTTCTGATCAAGCCCCCCTCCCCTCTAGGACCGTGATCCTTTGTTGCAGTAGTTCTGAATTCTCTACCCCATGACCCACACCATCTGAATCCCTCATCGTTGCTCTTTGGCATCATCGTATAGGTCACACCCCCGCCATCACAGCATGTCACGTCTTCAACAATGCAAGCTTCTACATTGTTAGGCTACCGTTTTGTGTCCCATGTGTCATGCATGTTAGTTAGAAAAACATGTTAGGCTCCCGTTTTATAATTCTACCACATATAAAGTTTGCGGTTTTGCTATATCTCAGTCAACACTGAGAATTCCTTAAGTCTCAGTCACCCAAGAAATGCACTTAAGTTGCACTTTTCTATCAAAAAAGTGCAATTGTGCAACTGATCCGAGTTGCACATTTTTTAAACTGCAGTTGCATTTTTCTGAGGTGACTGAGACTTGAGAAAAACTCAGTTGATTGAGACACACCCTAATGTTTGTCCATTTTACCTTCTACATTGTGATCCCTGGACATCAGCTATCCCTATAATTCTGGGCTTCATTACTATCTTATCATCGCGGATGATTTTTCTCCCTCTTTTTCGGGGATTTCCTCTTACATCGCAAATATCAAGTTCTTCCTTTGCTCTTTGGACTACTTCCATCAGGCTTGACTGTTTGTAATCAAAGACTCAGCGTTCAAGTCCTCGTTCCACGTTGATTTCTGGAAGCAATAACGCCTAGGCATTATGTGGAACCAAATACTGAAGATTATCACAGACACATCCATCCTGGTGCATATGGTGTTGGTGTCATATCCTCTCTCCGTTTCAAAATAGCTATCACTATTTCTCTCTCTGGTGTCCTTGAGGCGCCATTTTGATATTGACACACAAGAACCAAGATTGTGAGTAAATGTTCATATTTTTGAATCATCCATACGCCAATCACTTCTTACACATCAAACTTGGATTTAAAATAAGAGAACTTAGCTGGAAGTGCAAGCATCAACAAGGCTTTTGTAGCATTATAAGACACACACTAGGAAGCTTTGGCGCGGCGGCACGCTGCGCCTGTGGTCATACCTCTTTTGTCGATTGTTTGAAAAAGGCGGGCCGGAGGGAGTAATTTAATTTGATCGTACATACTCTAGATATTGCAGAAATATTGTGCTTCGCCTTAACCTTGATCTTAGTTTTTCGTAGCCGATTGTCTTGAAAATCATATCTTTAGTTTGTTCTGCTTTCGAACTCTGTTATGCAATGAAATTTAATTTCTACTTTATGTCTTCAGGTTGTACAAAATATGCAGTTAGCTGTTCATGTATATACAGAGCCTAGTACATTGAGTTCTTTTAGGGCTGTCCAAGGCAGTATGTGGTAGGAGTGCAAACAGAGACCGTAGTTGAACATTACGTAAAGTTGACTGAATTGTTTTGTTGCTGTGTTATCGCTTGGTGTAGCAAATTATGCCAGAGGTGGAGAAGAGTTGTCTGCAGTGTTATTTGTAGCCTGATATCTATTGCACACCATCAGTTGTAAACAGAATTCAAGTAGCAGCAGGTCAGCTTACTGAGGCAAGCGTTCTTCCATAATCCGCTTGACTTCTAATAACTGATTGGAAAGATCAGTTGTTGTCAGTGACATGCAAGGGAGAATGGAGCTATGGCACGACACCATGCCACAATTGCCACGTCCATTAGGTGATTATGAGGCGAAGAACAAAACAGGATAGCATTGCAAACATAAAAACTTGAAACATAAAATTAGCAATGAATGCTGGCAAATCTGTAGTTCCAATGTTACAAACACAACTTGAAGCCTTCCAGATCAATTAGACAGCGAATAACGTAAGTTCCCACAAAGGAGCAAGCCCGCCCAGCCACATCCATTACAAATTTCAAAATTTTCAGCACAAAAATCTCATGCTTTAGCAAACTACAGGATATATGAAGAGGTGCAATCGAGCATCATGACAACGCGATCATGAAGTTGGCAATTCCTAACCAGGCAGAACATCGTCTCTACCTCAGCATACAGGATCTCTATGATTCTCCGGCAACATGATTTTCGACCGCGGTAAGAAGGCCACAGCTCTAAAAACATTAGTAAGTGCTAAATTACTAATTTGTATTGTTCAGTGAAATTTAAGTGGTGATTTGACACACAAAGTAATTATACCTGCTATTAGGATCAAGAAAATATGCGCTAACAAATGAGTTCCTTCTGTAAGACAAAAACAATCCCAAGCATGAAGAAACATCATGTCCATCGAAAATAATGGCATTAGAAAAACTTCTAGCTGCAGGATGGTTAAGGAGATGAAAAGCTCGTGTTATTTTGAATATCAAGAGCATGTATGATGCATCATTGAAGACTCCATCAGCACCACACGGGAAAGGCTGCAGCAAGCTTGCAGCACAATCATATCAGTACCACACCGGAAAGGTTGTCTCTATGGTTCAGCTAATTTTACAACAAAATAACTAATAAGATATATTTTTTTATATATCATAATGAAAACAAATACGATGGTGATGAAGTAATTCAAAAGGAGAAGTATACATACTAAATTGTTCTGGCTGTAAGTGTAAATTCTGTTGTACACTTTGATCTTAGCCAGCATCAGAAGCAGTTAGCTAATCCTTCATTGCAAAAACAGGGCATATTTTGGAAACACTGATTTTGAGTTTTTACATTCGTTACAACTTGGGTTGCAAATGAGATTTTTTTTCAGTTGCAATTGAGATTTCAACAAGGAAAATGACTCATACCATTAGATTTTCTCTGTGGTTTTTATTCTTATCGTGAGGTAAGTTGTAATGTAGGTTGCATCTGAGATTCGATGTCATAACTTGACTAAAAACTAAGTTAATTCTCATTTGGCTAAAAATTAGTCACACCCTTGTTTTATAATTATTTTCTTATGGTTGTGCTTAATTTTGTTATGGTTGACAAAACATTTTACAGATATATTATGGTCAAAGATCATATTTGGACAGTCAAAATGCGCAAGCACACAATTATTTTTGATACTCCCTTAATATCTGTTTATATAGGCTCCTAATGAGCTGCATCACGAAATGTACTCCCTCCATACCGGAATAATAGGCAAATCTTCGGTAGCATGGAAAGATTTGCCTAGGGAGTAGCAAATCTATGGGAGCATTTATGAACATGATTCTTTTGATACTACTCCAGAGAGACATAGTGATAGCTATTTTGAAACGGAGGGAGGATATAGCTCCAGGATTATTTTCGAGCTGTAGTAGAGTACTACTAGTACTCCGTAGTTAATTCTCCAAATTTCGGACATTAATACAGTACTATGTACAATCCAGTAGTAATAGGCTTCCATTTACTATTTTATTTAAGCATGAAATTAATTTTGATACTAGTTGATTCTCCAATTTAAGGAAGCATTTATGAACAGAATTTTTGCAAGTACTCAAATTAGCGCACACACGTGAATATAGAAATAGAAAAATAAGGCAATAAATATTTAACCCTAGAGAATTGGAGTACTCCTATATAAGAAAACCACGCGAGAGATGTACACACACTCCTAGATCAGTACATCGACCAGAACCACAACAGCAAAAAAAGAGGAACGGCAAAACCTCTCCATATGGCACCTATCAAGAACAACGCAAGGGTGATGTGCTTGGTAGCTCTTTTGGTGATGTCTACTACTTTCTACTCCTGTGATGCATCAAGATCGATGCACATAGGTACGTTTCCTTTCTTAATCCACTTTTGCGTTTACAGACTTTTGGATATTCCTGTAGTTGCAGATGACCTTTGTGTGTCTCGTTTGTATACTAATTTGTCTGCTGTACTTCGATGTGCGTAGGTGTAAGAAATGAATGGGATATGTTTTGTCTTCGTCTTCCAGGCTGCCAGGACCCAAAACCGACCCACTTAACCCTGCTCGCTTGCCAGCTCGACTGCAAAGATGTAGGAGGTTATGACCCGGCTAAAAGCGAATGCAAAGCAGGTGCTTGCTGCTGCCATAAGTGAACAAAGAAAAGATGCAACATATGAATCATCGTTGTAATTCAATACATGAAAATTACTTTTTGTTGATTTTAATATATCATGAGACCAACTTGAGTGCAAATGTTTTAGTGGTTCTTTCGTCTACCGGCAGTGTTCAGTCAACTATTTCAGCATATATATGCAGTCATTTACATTATACACTATATAAAAGGCAGCTGATTTCACGCAATCTGCACAGCTGAGGCACTGTAGATGTGCTATTTATCCACTCTTTCCTTCCGTTGCTGATTGACACGTACCTATTCAGTTTGCCCCTTCCGTGATCCACTCAGGTAAATTGTTTGCATCTTTTTTTTTCCTGGCCGGATAGGAAACCGGCTACCGGTTATTGCCTCTCTCCTTCCTCTTTTCATGGATCGCTCTTGGTTACATCCATTGCCTTCTGGTTGATTCGGTCAAGCGGCAGTTGGTCAAAGCGGTGCCGCACGATCCCCACCATGGAACAATTCGAGGGGTCGTTTTGGCCCAACTTTCTTCCTCACATCCTTCAGTCGTCCTCTTCTCCCTCTCTCCCACCATGCCACCTACCGAGGCGGCTGACGGCGTGGAGGAAGAGCTCGGGGCTCTCCTCTCTTTCCCGGAGCAGATGGCGGTGCGGTGGGGACCTGGTGCCCTCCTCTCCAACCGTCGTGGAGGATGAGCTCGGGGCTCTCCTCTCCTTCCCAAGGCAGATGTAGGCACGGTGGGGACTTCGGCACCCTCCTCTTGAGCCGTTGTGGAGGATGAGCTCGGAGTTCTCCTCTTCTTCCCGAGGCAGATGGCGGCACAATGGAGACCTCGGCGTCTTCCTCTACAGCCGCCATGGAGGAAGGGCTCGGGGCAATCCTTTCCTTCCCTAGGCAGATGGCGGCGCGGTGGAGGCCTTGGCGCCCTCCTCTTCCAGGTGATTTCTGGTGGATTTAAGCGGAGAAAGGGCATGTGCATCGTCGCTGATGGAGCGGTCGCTGTGCACCGCCATGATCCCCGCCTCCTCCTGCTGTACGTGCACCTCGGCCACCTCTGCGAGGACCTGGTCGCCGTGCGGGCTCTTCGCACAGTGCCACCGACAATCTCAAACTCATGGAGGGCGCCATGGGGAGATGTTCCACACGGCCATCCGCGTCGACTTGGCCATGGGCAACACCTAAGTGCGTCACTACACGGCCTCCGACACCCGCCCATAAGTTGGAGGCAGCAGTGGGGCAGCTAAGGAGGTTCGGCTTCATCTGTTCTGTCAGCAATGATTCAGTAAGCTGCCATTTTCTCGCGTCTTTCTCGGTCCCTGTATACAAATAAGAAAGAAAAAAACAGGGACATATGAGCTTCTTGGCATTTTTTATAGAAATTAGAGTCTTTATTTCATATGATATGAAAAGTCTTTAGAATCATTTATTCAGAAGGCCAAAACGATTTGTTTACACAGGAGGAGGGCGTAACCAGCAACCAACCAAACCATTGGTTCTTACATGAAAAGCTAGCTACTCTCCCTTCTCCTTGGTGACCTCGTGGTCTGAGTTGTCAATCAACAACTCTTAATCATGTTGTAAAGTACAACAAATTTTCTTTATTTTGCCAATCCTAAATATCCTTTGTGGGCCTCCATGCAAGTGAACAAATTACAAGGAAGAAAGAGAAAGTGTAGACCCTCTATAAGAGCAAGCAGGAACGGAAACTGTTGAAAAACGCAAAGAGGTGGGGTTAGGGTGCCATGGTCTCATACCTTATATGTTGGATAATTCTCTGCAAATTTCATGCAGGTAGTTCCTCTGCTTGATATAAAACATTCTTTTTTAAAATTGGCAATTCTTAGTAAATGCTAGCTATGTGTTGATGTAATTCATCTTTGTCACTCAGGATGCTATCGTACACCTCGCAAAAAAAAGGATGCTATCGTACATGTTATTCCAGTCTATCATGGGTATTACTTTGAATTTTTCCCCTGTTTATAGGAAAAATGATATATGCCAGTTCAAGCTTATATGTACTACTAATAAAATAGTTATATAAGCTTATATTGTATTATTAATAATATAGTTATATGGTGTTTACTAGCAGCACACGGATGAGATAGTCACATTGTGGGTTTTACTACTTTGTTCATTTGTGGTTGGTTCGCCAAGAGAATTCATGGTTCTAATCTTTCTCTGTACTATGTTGAACTTGAGAAATTGGTGGAACGTGTATCATGTACAGTTGAGGTTCTTTATTCCAACCGTTCTGTGATAGAAGAATACACATAAATCGTTGAACCCCAACCGAACAGCAAGGTTAGATGCTAAGTTGTCTACTTAAGTTTCACACTGAATCCTTTATCTTCAGATGGTTGAGATTTGTTTGATTTGGTTTATTTATAGAAACCACTGTGTTATCTTCTGTTATTTGTGCCCCTATAGAGCTTCTTCTCTCACAAAATTTTCATTCACTAATGATTTAAGCGGCTCTAGAAAGGTAATTAGTTCCTTATTCTTCAAATATCACATAGTGTAAGCAAAGTAAGTATCTTTGTATTAAGAGACCTTTGGATTTCCAAAGTGGGAACCCTACAACTTAATTGTGTGTTTTTAGTGAGCAGTGAATTCTTTTTTTGTAGCCCATTGCTACAAGCTGCAAAAGCATGCTATTATTAGTTTCTTGACTCAAATCATGTTACCAGTTGCTGACAGTCAATTAAGATGCCACTAATATTTTTGTGTGGATTTCCTATCTTTTGGTGATAGAGAGTTAGTTTTAGATGGTATTTTTGTCTCGGGCATTGTTATTCTTCAAGATAGTTTTATAGACGGCAGCGGCGGAAAAATATGGGGTCAATGATAGGCCGAAGTGTCATGAATTTGTACAAGAAGCCATTCAAGATTAATTACTGATGACAAGATGATTTTCAGGGAGATTTTGCAAGGTATCCTTTAATTTTACTGCTCATACAGATACATGTGCATCAACAATCTTGAGACCAACATATGATTGCCAGTATCAAAATTGCCAATATCAAGTGCCAAACTGATCTACTCCCTCCGATCCATAATAAGTGTCTGGGTTTTAGTTCATTTCATTGGAGAGTTTTACTATTGCAATACTGGCAAACAGTATGCAACATGATATGTACGTAATGCTTAGTAGGCAGCATTTTTAATATTTGTCATAGCATAACCTTTTATATATCTTTTCCTGATAGTGGGATTTTAGAGAACATTTTTGTACAAGGATATAAACTGATATCTAAGCCAATCACATGTGTTGGGAGGCCAGTAAAGACTACTCTTGACTATCATTTTCAGTTCTCTTTAATTTTTATTTGTCTCCGACATAGAAGCTCTATTCAGAAATATCTGATGTTCTTGGTGATGTGTAGTAATATTTATGTTTGAATATAAGGAAGTATTGTATTTATAACATAGGTTGTCAGCCTCCTTGATACTACTCAGTACTCACCTGGCTAATCCTGGGTTAACTTTTCGGGGGAGTTTACATGTAACCACTGTCTGATGTTCTTGGTGATGTGTAGTAATATTTATGTTTGAATATAAGGAAGTATTGTATTTATAACATAGGTTGTCAGCCTCCTTGATACTACTCAGTACTCACCTGGCTAATCCTGGGTTAACTTTTCGGGGGAGTTTACATGTAACCACTGTCTATGCTCGAAGAAATTGCGTTGAACTTAATCGATCTGAAGTCAAATAAGGTGCATTTTTTCTTGCAGCATAATTACCTACCATTGACTTGCTAACTGAACAATGCAGTTTGTGCCCATTTAAGCTTCCATTAGTCCATTATATAATATTTTCTAGGGACTTTGGTCTGTTCACCCAGTTAGACTACATTACCTATCTACATAAAAGCTCAAGATTTTTTTTCCAATAATCGAGTTTCGAAATTTTTGTTTCCATGTGTTCTTAAAATTCACAGAAGTAGTGGAACTTCATAATCACAGGGACATCAGATTGTTTGGTGACCTTGCTTTTCCTCCTTTCACGGTGGAAACTAAGCATTGGCGACACATAGACGCATGGCTTTTATTTATTTTTTCCCTTCCGACTGCCTTTCCCTGGTCACGGTGCTTCACGGCTCCTGACACGCACGGCATCATTTAGTCAGCTACTCTTAGCTATAGTTCTTAATTAATTCTGCCCCAAATACGAAACAAGAAGTGGGAAAATAGCCATGTACCTACACAATACTTTACAGCATGCAGTACCAAAGATACTCAAGTTAAGATTTCCGTTTCAGTCGTGATATACGATTGATTGGAACCATCAGGAGCACATACATTATGACATAAAAGAAAATTTTGAAGAAAGTGGAACTAGGCTAAATAGGCAGCACACAGGCTAATGATATTTCACTTCAATAATATCTTCCTCCATAGGCATCAAAGCTAACATCGTTCTCTATCACAACACCTATATTTCCCGTACAAATGTAAACTAATGTCATATTTTGTTCTGTGTGCAAAGCTTCCTGCTTGATTTTACCTCTTTGTTCTTCTTACAAATCTAGACAAGATATTGGACACTCAAAAATAGTAGCACAGACAGTCGCCAGGTTTTTCAAATCTATGCTATTGCATAGATAAGAATTGTAGTTCTGGACTTTTGGCATTAAGGAACAGAAAATGTCAGTTCTAGCAGATTCTTGCCATTTTTTGTTAATTAATTTCAAGATCCGAACAGAGCACTTGCTTAGTTGTTCAAGTGCTACCAAGTGATGAGAATGGGTACTAAAAGCATTCATCACTGGACTTACAGTTCACAAGTTTTTAATAACAATGGCATTGTCGTATATGATCTACAGTTCTATATGAAAGCATACCATGATGTCCACCCTCATGCACATCACACAACCCATCTAGCCCTTTTCTCAACTACTGAATAAAGCATACACCAAGCAGGTAGCTACAAATAATTAATCATAGCCTAACATTTAGAAAATGCAAAGAAAGGGGCAGCACATGAACACATGCATTCGGGACCAAGGGATGACAGATCAAGCACATAATAAAGAAGTTAGAGGCGCCATCTATGAAAACTAAAAGTTAGAAGTGCAAGCGGGGTGGTGTACCTGCAAGTGCAAGCCTGCTGCAGCCACTGCGCCTAGGGAGTCAGGCAGTCAGTGACTCCATGGCCGACGGATGGCGGCAGTTACCATCACTGAGGATGCCACGGTGGCGGATCGAGCTCCAGTTCCGCCTCCGCTGCCCCTCAGCTTCTGCCCACCTGCCGCCGCCGCCGATGTGTGACTGCTTTTCTCCGAGCAACAGGCGCAGGGCATACATGGGCACATAGGCTGCGAGTAAAGGCAGAAGACCATGTTGGCGGGAACGAATCTGCGGTGCAGATACAGAGAGTATGATTTTGTGCTCGCCTGTGTCGATTGGCAGCTCCGGCGGCCGGAATCGAGGAGCAGACTCGGGGGCAGTAGCTTCAGGAGAGAGCAAGAAGAAAGGGGAACGGATGTGACTTTTTTTTTGCAAACAGATGTCGGAACCAGGAGTGCTATGCGTCCGTGTTGCGGTTTGGCAAAGGATTGCTCCTGGGTTGTTTGGTCTTTCTGTTCTATTTAAGGGGCCTATCTGTACAAGTGGAGTAGCGGACAGTGCCCTTCTTTTGAATGTATCTTTGTGCTATAAACCTATTGTCCAATGTATCAGAAAAAAACATCGTGTGTGTGAGACTGTGATGCTGATGCGTGTCTCCGGATCACCGTGTGTGAGAAAAGGATAGGGCCCGCGTGTGATTTGTGTACATTATGTGTATGTGTTTCAAATGTTAAAATCAAAATTATAATTTCAGATAAGATAAACCATTCTAAGTCCATTGATAAATTTGCTTGCACTAATTCTTAAATTCTGTTAATAAATCCCAACAAAATATTTTTGTGATGGCAATCAGATTTTCCAAAATGATTATTCGATATATTTTTTAATCTACGTACCTTCTAATTGTGTAAACAATAATACTTATTCATTGTTTCTGCGATGGCTATCGCATTTCTCCAAAAGAAAAATATGATTCTACAATAAATATATCGATTTCCTTGTGTGTAAAATAAGAATGCTTATTTCAGTCTAACAAACATGATTTGCGAAGAACAAAATGAGTTTCATGATAAAAATGCAGCCATCTTATTGTGGTGCATTTAATTGAAAAATAAGATCTATCTACATTAGCAATGAATAGTCAGCAATAAAAATGGATGTACTTCTTTCAAATTTATTTGTTTATTTACAGCCGTGAAATTCTTGCAGAATTTTACGCGGCAATGAGCCCAAGCCCTAGGTTCCTTCCGATGAACAAGTCGAGCTCATCCTGGCTCTTGACTTTCCTGTGCAGCCCTAGACACGGAGCAACAACGATGCCATCATTTGACATGTTCTCACTTTTCTAGGGACAAAGGTGTAGACTAAAACCACTAGACAATCTATCCTCATGCAACTCTATCCACTGTACAATGAAATCCAGTAGGAACATGTATATATCGCCGCTGTCTAGCTCAGTGCCAGTACGAATAAACATCAACATTGTTTGGCTCAATAGTAGGAATACGCACCAATGCAGTTTCGCTCACTCCAACAGGAACATGTATAGGCATCCTGTCTCTCAGTCCGGTGTAAATATTTGTCGGTATCGTCTAACACAGTACTATCCACCATGTAATCCAGTGTAAATATTATCCTCTTTCTTAATGTCGTCCCTTTATATCACCTAGCTTATCTTACTTCAAAAAAATGTCTAGATCGGTATACAAAATTTATCCTACTATATTTCTCAATTGTCACCGTTCCGCAAACACTCAAAAGAACTAAGAAAGTTAACCACGCATGCTAAAAAGGTTCTACCACGGCGCGGCGGCACGCCGCGCCAATGCATCCTAGTCATCCGATTAAAACGGGTCTTTTGCAGGTGTGGTTATATTCCAGGATCATTAGTGATTGACCCCATGTTTAGCCCCTGAAATATAAGTTTTATTACGACCCCCCCCCCCCCCGCCTTCGCGCACCGGGCGACCAAACCCTAGCCGCCCAAGCCCCTCCTCGCCTCTCCATCACCGGAGGATGCCGGGCGAACCAGGGACGGTCAGATGGCTGTCACGTTGGATCTTGATGCGTTGGCACAGTGGGGACATGTGATAGAGTGATGGAGATGCAGCCTTTCTGCCTGCGCGGGAGGTCGAGATGAGATGTCGCCGCGGAGGCCGTGGCCTGCAGATAGCGGCACGCGAGGTGTGGGCACTGTCGTCGTGGTGAACAGACAGATGCCATAGGATGGCTTAAGTTGGGGGCGAATGTGCGCTAGAGGATTCGGGGGAGGGTTTTGGTTACACAAGGGTGGATTTTGGATGGAATACCGGTATCTTATTGATGAACTTGGCCTTGGCCAGAGGTTGAAGAAGAACAGTGCAAGCTTTCCTACAAATGTGTCTCTTTTCTCCAGCTAACCATCCGTCCCGCGCAGGGGTGTGCTCCCTCTCCTTATATAGGGGAGAGGGTGGCTTACAAGGGAAGGAACCCTAATGGCATCTTTGACTAGACAAACTACTTTACAAAGCCTCTTTGGCCTCAAGTGACGCCGGTATGTCTTTAATCAAGGAACGATGACATCCTCCGGTAGCTTTTACGTCATCTTCTGCTTTGGCGCCAGGGCTTCGTTTAAAGCTGATCTGCTTCGCTCATCCTTGTCCTCTAGTTCTTGAGAGAATCTTTGACCAGACTGCCGACGTGCTACAGTGTAGCTCGTGCCGGCACTCCGGTATCTTCTTGAGTTTAGCATATTCCGGTATACTCCTTCTGGGATACCGGTATACTTACACTTCGCCATAAACTTAACTCTATCATCCGGATTAAACTTTAAACCGGTATGATACGGTGAATCCAAGCCAATCCACCTAAGTTGATGCCCGATCTTTCACAGCGAGAACCTGGGGTAGTAAATCCTCCCAACAACGCGATGAACGCAGCCTGGAGAAGAGGGAACGAATCCAGCAAGCAACGGATCGATGAACGATACGCCTCAAACCAAGAGCTAGATAATCCTTGATGAACACAAGAACCTTCGCAGCGGATATAATATAGATAAACGGCAGCGCCGTACCCCCGAGGGATGATACACGTGATCACACGCAATAGGGAAACCCTAATCTTTTAGACTAAACTTGATCTATCCTAAACCCTAACCGTGCCATCTCCTTATATGAGAGGGAGAGCTGGCCGGCCGGCCCCCTTATTGGGCCTAACCTAGTTCAACTTGGACAGGCCCAAGTCAAACAGACTCTATTAAAACCCTAGATGGCCCACAACATGACCTAGCTACATTATTATCTCCTAATAACAAGATTATAATAAACTACTGGTACAACCTTAGACCCAAATATCATATCAATGGCTGTCCTAGAGTACCAGGCCCGGATATCCATATCATCTCTCCCCTTCTTCAAGAAGCGTTGTCCCCAACGCGTGAGGGTCTTCTGGAAAAAGGTGACGTGATATGAACATGACACGTCCTTGCCGTCCTCAAGTCTTGCTTGCCTTCCACACCACATCCTCCCTCGCGGCCTTCTTGACTTGATACAGCACTTGGCGCCTCCTTTCTTTTCCACATGAGCTTGGACTTCGGCGCTAATTCCTTCTTCTTGCGAGGTTTTGATGGATCCTTGTGTCGCTGCACATGACCCTGCACAAGATGTGTAATTCCTGGGCCACATAGATGTCTCACACGTCCATCCTTGCCACGATGCATCCGCGGTGTCGCGGAAAACTGGACAGTACTCATAGCACGGTAGTGCCGCTGCCCACCATCTCCACTGACGCGCTCCGCCACAGCCGGTCTAGACGCCGGTTGACCGGGTATGCGACCGGTCGGTCCGGTTATGACCGGGTCTGGGACCGGATCCTGACCGGGACGTCGCGACGTCTCACAGAACACGCTCCGGTCGGCATCAGCGCATAAGCCGGTCTGAACCGGGCTCACCCGGCGCCTGGTCCGGTTGGACCGGCCCTGTGACCGGGCTGAAACACCATCAGCACTGGCTTCGCTAACCTTCTCGCCTCCCACTCCTCCCACGCGCATCTGCGCCATATGTACTGGAACATCATCAGCACAAACATCATCGATCCGTATACTAGCATCAACACAAGCCGGAACCGTAGCACATGCCGCAACATCCACATCAACAACAAGTGTAGCTTCATCCGGCTTGTCACCAACAAGAACCGGCTTGTCATCTACGAGCATGGTTGAAACATCACCAACATCAATGCTCGGAACATCATGCACCTCTTGCTGCACTTTAGGCTTGTGCAACTTCTCTTTACGCACCACTAACTCCACATCGGACTTGATATGATCATCACCCATAGGCTTCAAAGTCCGCTGTTTGTCACCATGCATAAAAGAATATGTATTTGCTCGTCCAGCATGTGTCACATTGCGATCATACTGCCAAGGACGCCCAAGTAGCAATCCACACACCTCCAATGGCAACACATCGCAATCGATCTCATCAACATAATCACCAACTGTAAATGGCACACGCACATTGTGAGTAATCTTCAGCATACCACAGCTATTCAACCACTCAAGACGCTTAGGTTCAGGAAGACGCCATGTAGACAACCCCAACGCTGCCACCATCGCCTTGCTAATGCCATTAGTACAGCTTCCACCATCAACCATCAACTTGCAAACTTTGCCCTTGATAATGCACTGAGTCTGAAACAAACTCCACCGCTGAACCTTGTCAACTGTCTTGCAAGCATCACCTTGTACCCTCTTGAGTTGCATATTCAGCCCGCTCAATGGTACATCTTCTTCAACGATCACGAGTAGTGCTCTTGGTATCGAGCCAGGTTTCCTCTCCTCGGAAGATATCACCTTGTCCTCGGTGATCGTTGGTAGTGGAGCAACCTTCTTAATAGGAACTACGCACTTGTCCACTGCCTGCCTTACCTCTGCCAGGCACTTGTTCACTTCCTCCAATGCATGCCCAACTCCGGATGACTGCTTACGATCCTTCAATGGTAACTCGAAACCACCACGAAGAAAATTATTGAAGTCTGCCCAAGTATAAGCATACTCGCCTCTATCAACGGCATTAAACCAATATATGTCCAACTCCTCATCCACACGCCGGTGAGCGAGAATGCAAGCATCATAATCAGTGAACTTCCCTTTGTAGCGACGACATCGTTGGAAACCTAATTCCATGTACTTCTCCCAATCCTCGTCATTGCTCAATTGTCGCGTAACGGCATAAATACCACTTCAGTTCTGACACGGGACGCTGTACTCCCTTCCGGATGTCAAGGAAATCATTGAATATATCACCGGATTTCGTACCACGCGAACACCGTATGCCATGTACATCGTCGGAAAACGAAGCAACAACAGTAGTAGCATCCCCGGAGATGAAACAGGAGCAGCAGTAGCTAGTATTGCCGAAGAAGCAAGCGCAGTAACAGGAGAAACCGCCGGAGGAAAAACCGCAGCAGTCTGAGCCAGCCCAGCCCAGGGCCCGGTTAGACCGGCCTCCAGACCGGCCAGCCCGGTCCCTGCCCCGGTTGACCGGTCGCCAACCGGATGCCTCGTACCGGGGCCAAACCGGACGAATTTTTGCGAACTTCCCGGTTTGCCGCCCGGTTGACCGGATTCCACGCCAGGCTGCCCGGTCACTGGCCCGGTTGACCGGATTTCAGACCAGATTTTTCCTGGTCGCGAAATTTCGTCTTCTTCCCGATTCTGGTCGCGATGTTTTCGCGATTTTGACCTCCGAAACAGCCATGGATGACCTCCAAACTGCACCAAACAACACCAAACTTCCTCCAACCAACCTCCTTCGACCGAGAGTCAAACTCCTCCGATCTTAGAGCTAATCTTCTCCGATGCAAACCGATCAAAAAGATCGATCAACAACACCTCGCCGTGAGCAACCCAGAAAGCTGATACCACATGATACGGTGAATCCAAGCCAATCCACCTAAGTTGATGCCCGATCTTTCATAGCGAGAACCTGGGGTAGTAAATCCTCCCAACAACGCGATGAACGCAGCCTGGAGAAGAGGGAACGAATCCAGCAAGCAACGGATCGATGAACGATACGCCTCAAACCAAGAGCTAGATAATCCTTGATGAACACAAGAACCTTCGCAGCGGATATAATATAGATAAACGGCAGCGCCGTACCCCCGGAGGGATGATACACGTGATCACACGCAATAGGGAAACCCTAATCTTTTAGACTAAACTTGATCTATCCTAAACCCTAACCGTGCCATCTCCTTATATGAGAGGGAGAGCTGGCCGGCCGGCCCCCTTATTGGGCCTAACCTAGTTCGACTTGGACAGGCCCAAGTCAAACAGACTCTATTAAAACCCTAGATGGCCCACAGCATGACCTGGCTACATTATTATCTCCTAATAACAAGATTATAATAAACTACTGGTACAACCTTAGACCCAAATATCATATCAATGGCTGTCCTAGAGTACCAGGCCCGGATATCCATATCACGGTACCTCAATAGCCTAAACAAGGCGAACTTGTCATGCCTTTGGTATACCGGGGGTCATCCCCCCAACATTAGTCCCCGAAGCTGGTATAGTCCGGCGGATTCTATCCGACGGTCCATGCCAGGTTTCCACCTTAATACGTACCGGTTTAATCCTTCCGGTTTCCATTTAAACTCTTCCGGCTTCTCTGCCGGACCAAGATCATCTTAGCATTCTCAGTCATATTATCTGGTATCATATTCCGGTAGCTTCACTATAGAAGTCTCCTCGGCGAAGTCGAGAATATCTCGAGAACTGCGCCTGACAAAGACATGCGCACTGTGTCTGGTGCACCAGTGTCAGGAGTCAAATCGTTTCGACTCCCGCGCACGCAATTAATACGCCGCACCGGATCCGTGCTGCCGCACCGGATCACTGTGACCACCGTGTGGCACCTTGTTTTTACGCGTGTACGGCTGCGCCACGTGGCGGCCCACAAGGAAAGTGAGCGGGCCAGGCCGCACCGCGGCCCATTAATCCTTCGCTATAAAGGGGCGCGACGGTTCCTCGTCGTCTCCTTCCTCGCATTCACCCACTTCCTGAGCAGTTGCGTATGGTGCCCTTTGCGCTCTTCTCACCGTCGTTTGCCGTCAAGCGCTTGCCCCCCGGGGAACCTTCGCGCGACACCCCCGCGGAGTTTGCTCGTCGATCGGAACTGCACGCGCCTCCTTCGTCTCCGGCCCAGAGAAGCAGTACGGCTTCCTCTTTCTCCTCCGCGCTTGCCGCCGTCATTTGACTCCTCACCGAACTCCGACGAGTAGTTGACTCCGTCGGGCCTCCAAGTATTCACCGCCGCCCTCAGGTCAGCTCCTTCGGCTCCACTTGTTTTCCTCTGTGCAACATTGTTCTTGGGCCGGTAGATATTTATTCCCCCTTTTCTTTTGTTTTTTTCTCTTACTCATAGATCTTCACGAAGGGATAGATTTGGGGAAACTTGTTTGTAGCTAGGTTCCGCACTTAGCAAATATGTCTTCAGAGGACTCTCTTCCAGAACTCTCCGCTAGCACCCATCATAGCGAAAGCCCCACTATCTCTTCCGGAGAGGAAACTCCGGTTGACCTGGCTGCCGATGGGCTCGAGGAGAACCTCGCCCCAACTGAAGAAGATACCGGTAGCTCTGCCCAAGCTACCGATGTCCAAGGAAGAGGAGCCGGTAGCTCGAGCCAGGGTGCCGGCATAGATCTGGACTCATATACATGCGGGGCCTAGATGGGCTCCGACGTGACTCAAGCGGAGATCGATTGCTCTACCGGTCCCGCAGGATACCGAAAAATGTATTCTGCCGGATTCCCGGCAAGGAGCGAGAGCATGTGCCTCGTCCAGGCGAATATGTGGTCTTTGCCGCCCATTTTGAGCGCGACTTAGGCCTTCCGGCGTCGGACTTCTTTCGGCGCTTTTTAGACTTTTACGAACTTCAGCCCCATCATCTCCCGGGAAACTCCATTTTCTACCTTTCTTCTTTTACTTCTTTCATGGAGGGATACACCGGTATCACTCCCTCCGTAGATAATTTCTCCTTCTTTTATTACCTTCGGAAGAATTCTATCCAAGATAGGAAACTTCCGCACCCCAAACCCTTCGTCCGGTGCGGGGGCTGCATCCTCTCGCCCCGTCAAGGGAGCAACTTCTACAAACTCTCCGGTCTGGAATCTATCCGGACCTGGCAGAGATCTTTCTTCTACGTCCGGAACGGTGGCCCGTAAGATTTCATCAACCTTCCGGAATATGTTCCCGGGCCTCCGTCCATGAAGAATTGGCTTCACAACCCCAAGGACCATAAGGAGTCCAAGCGGGTGGCCCTTTTTGTTGAGACGAACAAGGAGGAGATCAACCTTTGCGTGGAAGACCTCGTCAGAGTTTTTCTCTCGTGCAGGGTGCTGCCCCTTCAGCGCCGCGCCCATAAGATCGGCCAGATGTCAGGCCCAAAGGACCCGACAAGAATTACGACTCATACGCTGAGCGCCACTGACTTGGTCCTTAAGGCCAAGCAGATCTGCCAGAACCCGCTGAGTCCCAGCGGAAAGTATGGGCTGCTCCCTTACAGCCGCAACAACTCTCCTCCGCCCCGAGTAAGACCTCGGGATCTCCGGTATAGCTGTGAAACTTTTACCGGTGCAGCTGTGAATTTTTTGTTTTGACTTATTCTTTGGTGTTGCAGAACTTCTCCCGGATCGCCAGGGACGAGCCGCCCTCTTACGCCCCCAACCGGCGTTTCCACGACGACTCAGACGTTGACCCCTACGTGAAGGGGAGGCACAAGATGGGTCCAACGCATGTCAAGCGCCCCGGTAACTTTTCAACTCGTCATCCGGCAAATGATCTCGATACCGACGACGAGGTCGTTATCCTCGAGGTATATTGTCCATCTCTTTTTCCTTATAAACTGTTTTTCTGTAGCTCCCCCTTTAGCCGGTGAAAACCCTCAGGTCGTGGAGCACGCGACCCCTCTGGCGGCCGAGGTTGGCCAGGAGTTCTTGGACAACCTGACCTCCCGGGGGCGGAAGAACAAGGGTCCGGCCCCTGAAGCCGGCCCCAGCGAAGCTCCGCCCGCTAAGCGCCACAAGAAGAAGGGGAGCGCTGGGCCTCAGGGAAGGAAGCGCAGGCATGGGATGCCTATCGCTACCGGGTAAGACTCCGGACTTTTTCTTATTTTCCGGTTGAGATTCTCTTGTTGCTTCTTTAACTAAATTTCACACTTTTTCTTTTCCAGGGCTCCCCTGGTCCTTACCAGGAGTGCGCCCGGAATGAGGCCGGAAGCCTCCGCGGACGCTACCAGGACCTCTCCTCCTCGCCAAGCAAGTCCAGTACCTTCGGGTGCCGGCAAATCTCCAGCCTCCCCTCGGGGAGGAAACACAAGTTTGGGGCGCGCGGCCCCTGAACCTTCAAACCCTCGCGCGGAGGAGGATTTCACTTCCCCTCCAGATATTGAAGACACCGGCGCCAGCAACATAGGCGCCGGTAACGAAGATGCTGAGCGGGCGGAACCTCCGGTTCCTCCCACTCCCAAGAAGAAGAAGAAGACCGTTGCTTCCCCCTCCAAGACTGCGCCGGAACCTTCCGCGCCAGCAACCTCCTCGCTGGCGAAGGATGCGCCGTCACCGCCTCCGGCACCTCCTACCGGCAAAGCTACCACCGCCCCCGAGCCACCTCGCCCGGAAGGCGCGACTCTCACCTCTCAGCAGCTTGCTGCAGCGGTTACCGCAGCAACTGCGCCCCCTTCCGGCTCGCAGTCGTTGGTGCTGCACACCGGGCGCGCCGCAATTGTTGCCGGCGAAAAGGCTTCAGCTCAGCTGGGCCAGATCGTCGACCTCAGCCGCGGCGAGGCTGACCTGGGCCCTCTGCGCGAGTACGCGGAGAAGTGGAACCGGGCGGACCTGTCCGCCGCCACTCGCGGCCCCGGCAAGGACAAGCTGCCGGTCGTGGACAACTCCGGCCCGCGGAGTACGGCGCAACATCTCAGCCGGCTCAAGCGCGCCGTGAAGGAGTTCGACACGACCTGGCACGATGCCAGTGCCAACGTGGTGGTAAGCTTCTTTACTCCAACTTCAAACTTTTCTCTTTTACAACAATGCCGGTTTTCAAACTCCGGACTTATAGATATATCCTCATAGTCCCCGAGTTTCGGGTTAAGCACGTAGTACTTAGCGTGAAACTTTCGTGAAACAAAAGACCGGCATAGCCAGTCCCCAAGTTTCAGGTTAAGCACGCCGTACTTAGCGCGAAACTACAAAAAACCGGCATAGCTTAACCGCAATTTTCAATTTGTACAGGGCACCCTCGACCTCCGGAAGCAGCTCTTCGAGGAGTTGTTGTGGGAGCACCGGCACCTCTTCGAGGCCTTCGCCAGCCTCGAGCTCGCCCACGGCAAATGCCAAAGTTAGTTTCTCTTTGCCGGTGTATTTTGTACCGGTTTATCTTTGGCAACTTTTATTCATTAGCTCTTTGTGCAGCTGCCCTTCCGGAAGCCTCGCTTGAGGACTTCTCCGGCCAAATCTCCGCCCTCAAAGGTAAACCTTGCTTGTTCATTTTCATCTTTTCATTTGAGCACTTTGGCTTCTTTTATTGAACTTTTGTTCTTCCGTATCGCAGCTGAGAAGGAGCAGCTCGCCCTCGAGCACCGCAAGGCTCTGGATGCTCAGCGGAATATCGCCGCTCAGCTGAAAGACAAGCTCATCCAAATTGAAATCCAGCACACGCGGGAGCCCAAGGAGGCCAAGGCTGCCGGCGAGGCCAAGCTTGATGAGGCCCTAAAGGACTTCAGCGACGCTAGCGGGCAGCTGCAGAAGGAGCTGAAGGAGGAGACCAGGCTGCTGAAGGAGGCCGAGGACCGGAACGCCACCCTCGCGTCGGACCAGTCCCAGTTTGACCGGATGGTCATCCAAGCCGACGAGCTGGCGCTCAGTAAGTTTTTCTTCCTTCTTGCTTATTAGCTTTATGTCTTCCGGCAGTGTGTCCTTACACCGGTTTGCTTTCTTTTTCCTTTTCTCTCTCAGAGCTTTTCCCGGACTCTCAGCCGCACGCGCACAAGAGGGTGACAGAGTTGCGGGCTGAACACGCCGCCAGCAACCCAGATGCCCCGTGGACCGCATGCGATCATCTCGCTGCGCTGCACGCCCGGATCTCCCACATGAAGGCTATCGACCGGCACCTCGGCGACGTGCCGGAAGTGGCCATGCAGGTCTTCAAGTTCCTGTGGCCCGGGGAGGCTATACCGGAGAACCTGACCCTACTCGCCCAGCGCCTGAGAGACGCCGCTAAAAGGTTCAGCGAGTGGAAACGCTCGTCTGCCCGTGCCGGAGCTGATGCAGCGCTTCGCGATGCCTGCTCCTGGTATGAGGAGCTGGACCTTGATGCCCTCCATACCTTGCGCGGCGGGGCGCCTACCGATACGGACCCCGCCAAGACCGCCAAACGCAAGGATCGCGCGTACCGGGTGGCTCAGTGCGTCTCTACCAGCACCTTCATCCCTCCTCCCGCTGACATGGCGGATGAAATGTCTGAGGATAGATACACCATGGAATCCGTGATGGATCAACCGTGCTGGTGGCACACACCAAATCCGGCGAGACCAGCAAACCATTTGACGAAAGATTGCTCCTGGACCAAAAGGTTGAAGGAGAGGAGCATGATGAAAGATGCCAGGGACCAAGGTTCCGGAAGATTACCACCATCACCACCACTTACCGGTGCAAATGCACAACCGGTACAGCCGCAGCCAAACCGGTAGCAGCAAGAAGTGCATCAGGTGGGGGATGGCAACGGCCAAGGACCACCACCGGCACCTTTGGGCCGGAACGTTTATAAGGATCCACACCTATGTTGTGTTGTGTTTGTCACTGAACCCACAGATAAGCAAAGTATGCATCGCCGTTCCATGGAAGTGAACGCAGTGATGCCGGCAGTTCCAAAATACATGATGTGGTCAGATCAGGAAATTATCTGGTCATTCAAGGATCATCCAAAGATAATGCCAAACCCGGGTGGGTACGCTCTAGTTGTGGATCCAATCATGCATGGGCCAACGACAAGAGTCAAATTCAGCAAAGTGCTGATAGACAATGGAAGAAGCATAAACATCATGTACCGGCACACTATGCGAACGCTGGGCATAACCGAAAATATGCTGCAGCCAACTCACACAACTTTCCACGGAATTGTTCCGGGCTTGTCCTGCTCACCTATGGGAAAGATCCGGGTGGATGTGTCCTTTGGAGGACATGACAATTGCCGGGTGGAGAATCTTCTGTTCGAAGTGGTGGATTTGGACAGTCCTTACCATGCACTGCTGGGGAGACCGGCATTGGCGGCATTCATGGCCTCAACCCATACCGCGCATCTCAAGATGAAGATGCCGGCACCTCGTGGACCCTTAACTGTGGTGGGAAACTATAAGGTCTCGTTGGAAACCGCTTCCGCCGGATCGAACCTGGCAGAATCGCTGGTGATAGCGGAGGAAAAGAAAAGAATGCAAACTACTGTGGCGCTAGCTCAGTCCTCACAGCTGAGCTTAGCGGCGATGAGCGGTAACTTGGGCGCACCGACATTCAAGCTGACAAAGGAGACAAAGGACATTGTGCTGGACCCAGCATACCCAGAGCAAAACAGCAAGAGGAAGCATGACTCACATTTTGGTAATGGTTGACAAATTTACTAAATGGCTTGAGGTGAAGCCTATTGCAAAATGCGATGGGCATACGGCCGTGAAGTTCTTAAAAGATGTTATCCTGCGGTATGGATACCCGCATAGCATCATCACCGACAATGGGACAAACTTCGCCCAAGGAGAATTTAAGCGATTCTGTGAGGACAACAACATCCGGTTGGATTTGTGTTCAGTGGCACACCCACAAGGCAATGGCCAAGTGGAAAGAACAAATGCTCTGGTGCTTTCCGGTATCAAACCGAGGCTCATTGAACCACTTGAAAAAACACCGGGATGCTGGCTCGATGAATTGCCATCAGTACTGTGGAGCATAAGAACAACACCAAACCGGTCTACCGGATGCACACCGTTCTTCATGGTCTATGGAGCAGAAGCGGTAATACCAACCGACATTATACATGACTCACCACGGGTTCAGCTCTATACCGAAGAAGAGGTAAAAGAGGCCCGGGAAGATGATGTCGATTTACTGGAGGAACAAAGAGAAATGGCTTTGGCGAGGTCAACCATATACCAGCAAAACCTCAGACGCTATCATAGCCGGAAGGTTAATCCGAGAGTGTTCCGGGAAGGAGACTTGGTGTTACGCCTGGTGCAGCGCACTGAGGGACGGCACAAGCTCTCACCTCCGTGGGAAGGGCCATTCATTGTGAGCAAGGCTCTGCACAATGATGCCTATTACTTGATCGACGCACAGGAATCAAAGAAGGGAAAGGCGGACAGGTTCGGAGAGGAAACCAAGCGTCCATGGAACATAGCCTTGCTGCGCCCTTTCTATTCCTGAATATACGATGTAAGGCGTTCCTTTTTGTACCTTATTTGCTATGAATAAAAGATGCCGGCACCTCGAATGAAACTCGGGGACCGCCTCTACCGGAATTGCATGCAATATGTTTATTTTTTCAGTATATCGGTTTGATTGTTGGATATTTTCTTTTTTCCGGTTTAGTAGCGTGCTAAACCTACCGGAGTCTTCGACTTTGCTGCTGTCCGAAACCCGGCTTCATGGCAAGCAAGATAAACCGGAAGGATCCAAACACGTGAAAAACGCAAAGAGAAATCGAAAACAAACAATCCGAAGAAAGTTTAACTAACCCCGGTTATGCTGGTTTTTTGTGAAAAATTTCGAGTTATTTCTAAGTTCAAGAAAGTGCTTGCTTGGCAAAAGAACTTTGTGACTCATACGCCAAAACACCCAGAGAGGTAGGCAGAGCCAAAGCAAAAGAACCAAGTGTGCATCAGATTGGATGCGGAAACAATTCCGGAATCTTCACTGTGCAAGATCAAAGCAAACAATAAGGACAAACTGGTAAAGTTGCACACCAATATAACATAATAAGCTACCGGTATATAAGGTAGCACACCCAAAAGGACTTAATGTATGATATTACATCACGCACCCGGCATACCAGGGGAATTTTACGATAATTGTTTTATCCTGAGACAGGCAGGTGTGGCACACAGGCATTAAGATATTTTAAGCAACAGGGGGCTCGGGGGCAGCTTCAGGCGCTTCCGGAGCTTGTTCTGGAGGGGCATCATCTTCAGGGGCCTCCTCCTCATCCTCGCCGGCGTCCTCTCCTTCCTCATCCTCAGACATTTCATCCGCCATGTCAGCGGAAGGAGGGATGAAGGTGCTGGTAGAGACGCACTGAGCCACCCGGTACGCGCGATCCTTGCGTTTGGCAGTCTTAGAGGGGTCCGTATTGGTAGGCGCCCCGCCGCGCAAGGTATGGAGGGCATCAAGGTCCAGCTCCTCATACCAGGAGCAGGCAACGCGAAGAGCTGCATCAGCTCCGGCACGGGCAGACGAGTGTTTCCACTCGCTGAACCTTTTACCGGCGTCTCTCAGGCGCTGGAAGAGAAGGGTCAGGTTCTCCGGTACAGCCTCCCCGGGCCACAGGAACTTGAAGACCTGCATGGCCACTTCCGACACATCGCCGAGGTGCCAGTCGATAGCCTTCATGTGGGAGATCCGGGCGTGCAGCGCAGCGAGATGATCGCGTGCGGTCCACGGGGCATCCGGGTGCAGCGCACTGAGGGACGGCACAAGCTGCGGGCGATCATCTCGCTGCGCTGCACGCCCGGTTGATCCATCACAGATAGCGACACGCGAGGTGTGGGCACATAGATCGGGCCATGCGCGGGCCGGTGGCACCCGCTCCCCACAACAAACTTCTCCCTCCTCCCAACTATCCTAGCGATCTCTAGTGGAGGATGCTGGCGGGCGAGCAAGTGAACAACTCGACCATAGTGGCGGTGGCTGCTCTGCTGCACCCCGGCAGACCCGGCGACGAAAGCTCCAAGCCAGTGCGGTGGCGGCCATAGTTCGTGGCAGCGTTGTGCTGGTGGTTGTGCGTCGCCTAATGACGCACCCCCAAAAGTGGCTAGCATGCTAGCATGCGCACACCACACACAACACACACACACACATGATATTGCCATCGATAAGGAGGTGTCTTCAGTGAACTCATCATTTTACGGTGTTTGATTAATAAACATTTGTTTATGCTGCTTTTCATTTGAGAATAATTTTTTCTACATTATTTACATGTTTGATTAATGAATATTTCACGCGAGACTTCAAAGTTTTCCAAAGAGGATAGAGTGTATTAACTACTAGTAATTATAGGACACCCTGAAGAACTAACCTCATTTTTCACAAAAAATAGATTTTTTGGAGAAATTAGCCACGCGGGAGGTGAAATTGTACAATTGGGGATTTGTGGTCGATTGATTGAGAGTGGGGCACTTGCTACCGTGATAGGTTGGGTGTCTGGCGATATGTGTTGGGGCAGTGGGCAGTAATCATAGGCGCGGCCTCGTCGGCAGCCTGTGTGTCAGGAAGCTTTGGTATTAAAATCCGGGTGCCATCCAACATATCACCAAAAGGAATCCAAAAATAAGACAGAATTTTATGGACAAGAATTTCTTTGGTAGGATTTTGGACAAGAATTTGATTGTGAGCACACACAAAATGCCCAATTCTTATTTAGCAACGCAGAGAAAGGAAGAGGAAAACTCTGTGAGGCTTTTGCATCTAATCCTTCTAAAGGATGTTCTTTAAGCATTAGAAAAATAGTCACTAATGTACGTCCATGCGGGGTGGCTGGAGACCTCTGGAGAACATGACAAAATGATGGTAATACTAGGAACCTACAAAAATCCATCACAATAAACACTTAATATATGCCACAGAGAAAGCAAATGTGAACCAGTGAATGGAGCCCCAAACATGCGTTCCTGCTATAAGTGAATGCTATCAAAGACTCAAACGATGGACTTGCATGTAAAAGCGAACAATTATGTATCTATGCATCCAACATGATCAATGTCTTGAAAAAAAATATGTTGCTTCATCTAGACAAATCCTGAGACCAAATTGAAGTTATGGGCGAGTGTGGCGTTTTGGAGGCCGAGCTACATGTAGCTTTTTATTTTCAAACACTCAAAATTCGTGTTTCAAAGTTACAAAAGTATTTCCGATTATGTATGCTACAATGGTGTGAAATATCAATTCAAACTAATTTGTATTCTAGGCTACACGAAATTAACAAAATCTGACAAATTTTATAGTCTTGAAATGTGCACTATTCATTATAAAATTCAGAATTTGTTATTTTTGTGTAGCCTAGAATATGAATTAGTTTGTATTGATATTTTACACCATTGTAGTATACATAATTAGCTATCTACAGAATTTTGATTCAAATTTTTTGAAACTTTGAAACACGAATTCTGAGTGCTTAAAAATAAAGGGCTACATGTAATTCGGCCTCCGTTTGGAGTTTCCCCTTCTTTTTCATGGGTTTCACTTTATTCTCTTGTTCTCAAAAACAAACTTCTTTCTTTTACTTGTAGAGCATTCAATCAACATTATCGAAAAAGCGCATTCGATCATACTAGGCTTTTGTTGACTCCACGTGGCTTCACTTTTCTTTACTTTGCTTGACTTTGTCCACGTAGGCACCATGTAGGTTTTGGTATGACCTCTCGGGGGTTATTATTAAGGGCTTTCTATTTTCGTGCCCTCGGGTACTTAGTTGTACTCAGTTCTCCCTATCTTCTTAGTTTTTCCTCAGTTTTCCCCAAGCCCTTGTCTGAAACCCGCAGAAGGAGCTCGGACGGGAGTATTCCCGTTTAGTTGACCGTTCCGTGCTGACGTGTGGGGCCGCGTCGCGTGGGGCTGGTAGAAAGGGACCACGTGGGACAGGACGAGACCGCGTTTGGTTGTACGTGAGCAGGAGCTGGGTTCTGTCTCTCTCGGTCCAAATTGGCATTTTTAAGAGCATCTTTTTTCCCTCTTTCTCTCTGTCTTTTTTCACCAAATTAGTATCAAATCTAGAAAATCTTGCATTTCTGTCTTTCTTCAATTATTTGTGCCTTTTGGCCCTCGTTTTTGCCCAATATGGCAGCAAATCTAGTACTCCCTTTGGTCCATATGTATCTAGTTAAATCTAGAAGTAAATCTCGATGCTAATGTACGATAAATTCACACCGTCATAGTAAATCGAGAAAACAAAGTAGGGCCAATAAAATATAGTAGGATAGGGATATATAATAGAAATCCCTAGATAATAAGTTGCATACAGCAGCCAACATAATAACAGGTTCGAGGTTCTTCACAACACCAACATACTAACAACAAAACAACAAGGGATCCCTAACAATAAAATAAAAGCTGCTTTGCAGCAGCAGCACACGTCCTGGACTTCGCCTACCCCATCTAGCTCTTCCTCCAGTTCTTGCTCCCCTGTCCCTTGATCTTGGGCACCTTGGGCTTGATTGGAGGCATGCGCCCGGCGGCGATCTCCACCCGCTGCAAGTTGCAGAGGTGAATGCCGAGTGCCTTGTGCTTGGCGCGGAAGGAGTAGACGTTCACTGTGACCTTGGGAAGGTCCTTCCGATGTTCTCGGCATGCGTGAGGAGGCAGTTGAAGTCGGTGCCGCCGAGTCTCCTAGTGTAGAAGGGGCACATGTAGACACCTTTGGTGAAGTAGGAGGTGTACTGGCCGACCTGCAGCCTCCGCAGCACCTGCCGAGCCTTGGTGTGCTGATCCTCCTCGTCGATGCCGACGTCGCTGCCAGACACCTGATACATATCAAACGGAAACTATGAGTGAATGAGTTGCAACGACGACGTAACATGCATGATAACAAAGTTAGGAAAAACAGAGACAGCCACAGTTAGAGTGAACACAATTATATATCTACAAGGACGGGGTTAGCGAACCAAAGCTCATGCACAACAGATTTGTACACAGCAATAGTTCGCTGAACCCGCCCTGTAAAAATTTGTGCCCAACGATTAATCATAGGCAAAGAAACAGATTCCAGATCTGAATTTGAACACATTCCAGATTATTTGCAAAATTAAACGACTAATATCTTTTGATTCGTGCATAAAATAACTGATTGAGATCTCATGATTACTTGCATAAATTAACTGATCGAGATTCCATTATTACTTGCATAAATTAACCGAACGGCCGAACCCCAAATCTTAAACGAAATCAAGAAGGGATCAAAACTAAATGGAATAAAATTGGCGTAAATATTAACCCAATACTCATCCTACCTATAGATCGGCACTAATAGTTAGTAGGGAACCAGCAAAAATAGGGTTGAAAAAGGAATGGGGAACAAAAAGGGAGCAAACCGTAGTTACCTCGTTCCAAGGGTCGTCCATGCAGGTGTCGTAGGGGTTCGACGACGAGATGTACGGCACCTCCTCATAGGTGTTCCATTCCGGTGGGATCTGACCGCCACCGGTGGCAGCCTCCAATCCACCGGCGGGAGCCGCCAATGCACCGGTGGAGGCGACGGCCGTAGAGGGGACGGTGTCGAAGAGGGAGGCGTCGCGCTTGGAGTCGACGGCATCGAGAACGATGGGATTCGCATTCTCCTTGTCCATCACCGGTAGAGGAGATGGAGAGGTTTTTTTTTGCTTTGGAGAAGATGATGGGACGTGACAGGCGCCGTTGCGTGAGGGAGTGAGAGTGACAGAGATAGTGCGAGGAGGCGAACAGGGAGAGGCATCTATAAAGGCGAGGGGTCGTTAACGCGACCCGCGTCCTACGCGTCCACTATTGCACGTCTGCATGTCTTGCACTTATGCACCGCGACACGTTTCCACGATTGCACGTCTTCGAATTCTGCACCGCGACCCGCGTCTACGCGTCAACAATTGCACGTCTTTCACTTCTGCACCGCACCCGAGTCTAACCCTGAAAATTTAGATATACTCAGGTATACCCTCGAGTCTTATGCTAGCATTTTTTGTGTGCTCAGTTTTCCCCTTGAGTGCTAATACTGGCTAGTGCAATATACTCAGTTTTACCCTCAATTGGATGGTCAACTGAGAGTCAACAAATGAGATTAAGCTAGTTAAATGAGTCATTTAATGTGCAAAAAAGTCCAAAAAACATAAAACCATAGTGGCACTTACTCATGGAGTCTTCTGATGCGTGCAGTTAACACACGTCCGTTGGGAACCCCAAGAGGAAGGTGTGATGCGTACAGTAGCAAGTTTTCCCTCAGTAAGAAACCAAGGTTTATCGAACCAGTAGGAGTCAAGGATCACGTGAAGGTCGTTGGAGACGGAGTGTAGTGCGGCGCAACACCAGGGATTCCGGCGCCAACGTGGAACCTGCACAACACAATCAAAGTACTTTGCCCCAACGTAACAGTGAGGTTGTCAATCTCACCGGCTTGCTGTAAACAAAGGATTAATTGTATAGTGTGGAAGATGATGTTTGTTTGCGAAGAACAGTAAAGAACAATTGCAGTAGATTGTATTTCAGATGTAAAGAATGGACCGGGGTCCACAGTTCACTAGTGGTGTCTCTCCCATAAGATAAATAGCATGTTGGGTGAACAAATTACAGTTGGGCAATTGACAAATAAAGAAGGCATAACAATGCACATACATATATCATGATGAGTACTATGAGATTTAATCGGGGCATTACGATAAAGTACATAGACCGCTATCCAGCATGCATCTATGCCTAAAAAGTCCACTTTCAGGTTATCATCCGAACCCCTTCCGGTATTAAGTTGCAAACAATAGACAATTGCATTAAGTATGGTGCGTAATGTAATAAACACAAATATACTTAGACAAAGCATCGATGTTTTATCCCTAGTGGCAACAGCACATCCACAACCTTAGAACTTTCTCATCATCGTCCCAGATTCAATGGAGGCATGAACCCACTATCGAGCATAAATACTCCCTCTTGGAGTTACAAGTATCAACTTGGCCGAGCCTCTACTAGCAACGGAGAGCATGCAAGAACATAAACAACATATATGATAGATTGATAATCAACTTGACATAGTATTCAATATTCATCGGATCCCAACAAACACAACATGTAGCATTACAAATAGATGATCTTGATCATGATAGGCAGCTCACAAGATCTAACATGATAGCACAATGAGGAGAAGACAACCATCTAGCTACTGCTATGGACCCATAGTCCAGGGGTGAACTACTCACACATCGATCCGGAGGCGATCATGGCGATGAAGAGCCCTCCGGGAGATGATTCCCCTCTCCGGCAGGGTGCCGGAGGCGATCTCCTGAATCCCCCGAGATGGGATTGGCGGCGGCGGCGTCTCTGGAAGGTTTTCCGTATCGTGGCTCTCGGTACGGGGGGTTTCGCGACGAAGGCATTAAGTAGGCGGAAGGGCGGAGTCGGAGGGCTGACAGGGGCCCCACACGCTAGGGCGGCGCGGCCCCACCCTTGGCCGCGCGGCCCTAGTGTGGCGGCGCCTCGTCGCCCCACTTCGTGATCCCTTCGGTCTTCTGGATGCTTCGTGGAAAAATAAGACCCTGGGCGTTGATTTCGTCCAATTCCGAGAATATTTCCTTTGTACGATTTCTGAAACCAAAAACAGCAGAAAACAACAAGCGGCTCTTCGGCATCTCGTCAATAGGTTAGTGCCGGAAAATGCATAATAATGACATATAATGTGTATAAAACATGTGAGTATCATCATAAAAGTAGCATGGAACATAAGAAATTATGGATACATTTGAGACGTATCAAGCATCCCCAAGCTTAGTTCCTACTCGCCCTCGAGTAGGTAAACGATAACAAGGATAATTTCTGAAGTGACATGCTATCATAATCTTGATCAATACTATTGTAAAGCACATGAGATGAATGCAGCGATTCGAAGCAATGATGAAGACAATGAGTAAACAAATGAATCATATAGCAAAGACTTTTCATGAATAATACTTTCAAGACAAGCATCAATAAAACTTGCATAAGAGTTACTCATAAAGCAATAAATTCTTAGTAGAAAGCTTTGAAGCAACACAAAGGAAGATATAAGTTTCAGCGGTTGCTTTCAACTTCAACATATATATCTCATGGATAATTGTCAACACAAAGTAATATAACAAGTGCAATAGGTAAACATGTAGGAATCAATGCACACCGTTTACACAAGTGTTTGCTTTTCTGAGATAGAAAGAATAGGTAAACTGACTCAACAATAAAGTAGAAGAATGGCCCTTCGCAGAGGGAAGCATGGATTACTATTTTTCTGCTAGAGCTTTTCATTTTGAAAACATAGAAACAATTTTGTCAACGGTAGTAATAAATCATATGTGTTATGTATAAGACATCCTATAAGTTGCAAGCCTCATACATAGAATACTAATAGTGCTTGCACCTTGTCCTAATTAGCTTGGATTAACATGGATTATCATTGCATAACATATGTTTCAACCAAGTGTCACAAAGGGGTACCTCTATGCCGCCTGTACGAAGGTCTAAGGAGAAAGTTCGCATTGGATTTCTCGCTTTTGATTATTCTCAACTTAGACATCCATACCGGGACAACATAGACAACAGATAATGGACTCCTCTTTTAGTGCATAAGCATTTAACAATAGATAAAATTCTCATAAGAGATTGAGGATTTGTGTCCAAACTGAAACTTCCACCATGATTCATGGCTTTAGTTAGCGGCCCAATGTTCTTCTCTAACAATATGCATACTCAAACCATTTGATCATGAAAATCGCCCTTACTTGGACAAGACGAACATACATAGCAACTCACATGATATTCAACAAAGGTAAAAGTTGATGGCGTCCCCGAAACATGGTTACCGCTCAACAAGCAACTTATTAAGAAATAAGATACATAAGTACATATTCTTCACCACAATAGTTTTTAAGGCTATTTTCCCATGAGCTATGTATTGTAAAGGCAAAGAATAGAATTTTAAAGATAGCACTCAAGTAATGTACTTTGGAATGGCAGAGAAATACCATGTGGTAGGTAGGTATGGTGGACACAAATGGCATAGTTTTTGGTTCAAGGATTTGGATGCACGAGAAGAATTCCTCTCAATACAAGGCTAGGCTAGCAAGGTTGTTTGAAGCAAACTCAAGTATAAAACGGTGCAGCAAGACTCACATATGAACATATTGTAAGCATTATAAGACTTTACATCGTCTCCTTGTTGTTCAAAAACCTTAACCAGAAAATATCTAGACTCTAGAGACCAATCATGCAAACCAAATTTTAACAAGCTCTATGTAGTTCTTCATTAATAGGTGATAAGTACATGATGCAAGAGCTTAAACATGATCTATATGAGCACAACAATTGCCAAGTATCAAATTATTCAAGACATTATACCAATTACCACATGCAGCATTTTCTGTTTCCAACCATATATCAATGAACGAAGTAGTTCAACCTTCGCAATGAACATTAAGAATAAAGCTAAGAACACATGTGTTCATATGCAACAGTGGAGCGTGTCTCTCTCCCACACAAGGAATGCTAGGATCCGATTTTATTCAAACAAAAACAAAAACAAAAGCAAACAGACGCTCCAAGTAAAGCACATAATATGTGACGGAATAAAAATATAGTTTCACTAGAGGTGACCTCGATAAGTTGTCGATGAAGAAGGGGATGCCTTGGGCATCCCCAAGGTTAGATGCTTGAGTCTTCTTGAAATATGCAGGGATGAACCACGGGGGCATCCCCAAGCTTAGACTTTTCACTCTTCTTGATCATATTGTATCATCCTCCTCTCTTGACCCTTGAAAACTTCCTCCACACCAAACTCGAAACAAACTCATTAGAGGGTTAGTGCATAATTGAAAATTCATATATTCAGAGGTGACATAATCATTATTAACACTTCTGGACATTGCACAAAGCTACTGAAAGTTAATGGAACAAAGAAATCCATCAAACATAGCAAAACAGGCAATGCAAAATAAAAGGTAGAATCTATCAAAACAGAAAAGTCCGTAAAGATGAATTTTTCTGGGGCACTTAACTTGCTCAGATGAAAAATTCTCAAATTGAATGAAAGTTGCGTACATATCTGAGGATCACGCACGTAAATTGGCAGATTTTTCTGAGTTACCTACAGAGAATTCTACTCAAATTCGTTACAGCAAGAAATCTGTTTCTGCGCAGTAATCCAAATCTAGTATTGACTTTACTATCAAAGACTTTACTTGGCACAACACAGCAATAAAATAAAGATAGAGAGAGGTTGCTACAGTAGTAACAACTTCCAAGACTCAAATATAAAACAAAAGTGCAGAAGTAAAATAATGGGTTGTCTACCATAAGCGCTTTTCTTTAACGCCTTTCAGCTAGGCGCAGAAAGTGTGAATCAAGTAACATCAAGAGATGAAGCATCGACATCATAATTTGTTCTAATAATAGAATCATAAGGTAACTTCATTCTCTTTCTAGGGAAGTGTTCCATACCTTTCTTAAGAGGAAATTGATATTTAATATTACCTTCCTTCATATCAATGGTAGCACCAACGGTTCGAAGAAAATGTCTTCCCAATATAATGGGACAAGATGCATTGCATTCAATATCCAAGACAACAAAATCAACGGGGACAAGGTTATTGTTAACCATAATACGAACATTATCAATCCTCCCCAAAGGTTTCTTTATAGCATTATCAGCAAGATTAACATCCAAATAACAATTTTCAATGGTGGCAAGTCAAGCATATCATAGATTTTCTTAGGCATAACAGAAATACTTGCACCAAGATCACATAAAGCATTACAATCAAAATCATTGACCTTCATCTTAATGATGGGCTCCCAACCATCTTCTAACTTCCTAGGAATAGAAGTTTCAAGTTTTAGTTTATCTTCTCTAGCTTTTATGAGAGCATTTGTAATATGTTTTGTAAAGGCCAAATTTATAGCACTAGCATTGGGACTTTTAGCAAGTTTTTGTAAGAACTTTATAACTTCAGAGATGTGACAATCATCAAAATCTAAACCATTATGATCTACAGCAATGGGATCATTGTCCCCAATATTTTGAAAAATTTCAGCAGTTTTATCACAAGCAGTTTCAGCAGTTTCAGGCAATTTTGCACGCTTTGCACTAGGAGTAGAACATTGCCAACACCAATTATTTTACCATTGATAGTAGGAGGTTTAGCAACATGTGAATCATTATCATTGCTAGTGGTGGTAATAGTCCAAACTTTAGCTACATTATTCTCTTTAGCAAGTTTTTCGTTTTCTTCTTTTTCCCACCTAGCATGCAATTCAGCCATCAATCTAATATTCTCATTAATTCGAACTTGGATGGCATTTGCTGTGGTAACAATCTTATTATCATTATCCTTATTAGGCATAACTTTCAATTTTAAAAGATCAACATCAGAGGCAAGTCTATCAACCTTAGAAGCAAGAATATCAATTTTATCAAGCTTTTCCTCAACAGATTTGTTAAAAGCGGTTTGTGTACTAATAAATTCTTTAAGCATGGCTTCAAGACCAGGGGGTACACTCCTATTATTGTTGTAAGAATTCCCATAAGAATTACCATAACCATTACTATTAGCAGAAGGATATGTCCTATAGTTGTTACTAGAATTATTCCTATAAGCATTGTTGTTGAAATTATTATTTTTAATGAAGTTCACATCAACATGTTCTTCTTGGGCAACCAATGAAGCTAAAGGAACATTATTTGGATCAACATTAGATCTACCATTCACAAGCATAGACATAATCACATCAATCTTATCACTCAAGGAGGAGGTTTCTTCAACAGAATTTACCTTCTTACCTTGTGGAGCGTGTGCCATTCAGAGTAATTTGTCATCATATCATCAAGAAGTTTTGTTGCCGCCCCCAAAGTAATGGACATAAAGGTACCTCCAGCAGCTGAATCCAATAGGTTCCGCGAAGAAAATTTTAATCCTGCATAGAAGGTTTGGATAATCATCCAAGTAGTTAGTCCATGGGTTGGGCAATTCTTTACCAAAGATTTCATTCTTTCCCATGCTTGGGCAACATGTTCATTATCCAATTGCTTAAAATTCATTATGCTACTTCTCAAAGATATAATTTTAGAGGGAGGATAATATCTACCAATAAAAGCATCCTTACATTTAGTCCATGAATCAATACTATTCTTAGGCAAAGATAGCAATCAATCTTTAGCTCTTCCTCTTAAGGAGAAAGGAAACAATTTCAGTTTTATAATATCACCATCTACATCCTTATACTTTTGCATTTCACAAAGTTCAACAAAATTATTAAGATGGGCAGCAGCATCATCAGAACTAACACCAGAAGATTTAGTAGAGCAGGTTTAATTTCAAAGAATTCTGCTGCAGTAGCAGGTGGAGCAATAGGTGTGCATAGGAAATCATTATTATTTGTGTTTGTGAAGTCACACAACTTAGTGTTTTCAGGAGTATTCATTTTAACAGTAGTAAATAAAGTAAACTAAATAAAGTAAATGGAAGTAACTAATTTTTTTTTGTGTTTTTAATATGGAGAACAAGACAGTAAATAAAGTAAAACTAGCAACTAATTTTTTTGTGTTTTTGATATAAAGAGCAAACAAAGCAGTAAATAAAATAAAGTAAAGCAAGACAAAAACAAAGTAAAGAGATTGGAAGTGGGAGACTCCCCTTGCAGCGTGTCTTGATCTCCCCGGCAACGGCGCCAGAAAAAGTGCTTGATGCGTG
>NC_061511.1:235238214-235408152 GCF_022539505.1 Lolium rigidum | reverse complement strand
TCTCCAAATAATCATGAAACATGCAAAATAGATGAAATAACATAAGTATTGTGTTCCAATATGAAATATATCAATGAATAACAGCAAATTATGATATAAAATAGTGATGCAAATTGGACGTATCAGGGCCACCATCCTCTCTCTCTCTCTGTCGACGGCTAGCTTTCACCCTCTATGTATGCTAAATACCCAGTTTGCCACCGGATTCAGCAAGTTTGGTTTTCTGTATTATTTTTCACGCGCTAAAAATTATAAACTCTTTTAGGTATTACTTTTCACGCAAAAAATGATAAACCAACACCGATTTGGTGTAGCCATTACTTTTCACGCAAAAAATGATAAACCATCACCGATTTCTTGTAGCCATTAATTTTCACGTAAAAAATGATAAACCATCACCGATTTGTTGTAACCATCCCTCCGGTCTTATTTAATTGACTCAGATTTATTATAAAGTTGTACTGAATCCGAGTCAATTAAAAGAGACCGGAGGGAGTACTTTTCACGCTAAAAATGATAAACCATCACCGATTTCTTGTAGCCATTACTTTTCACGCTAAAAATGATAAATGAAATAATCTATCTATCTCTGTATTTGAAGTTTGGGAGGATTCACCATCTAGTTATGTTAACTTTCGAGGTTTTGACCTGAAAATCAACTGGGTATTATAAAGGAAAATAAAAGTTCAAAAAAAATATAAAAGAAACAATCTACCTATATTTGTATAGAAGATCGTCAGTATGATTTTTTAGGTCATTTAGAGAAGGTCGAAAAAACGTAACTTGTTACAAAAGCTGGTTTCAGTGAGACCTAACCAAGTTTGGCATACATGATGCCATCCCTATAACAACAAGGAATATCTAGAAAGTTCCACAAAATTTGAAATTTAGGGTGAAAATCATGCCATACATGATGCTGTTTTTCGAGGTTTTGACCTGAAAATCAACTGCGTATTATAAAGGGAAATAAAAAGTTCGAAAAATATAAAAACGAAACAATCTATCTATCTCTGTATAGAAAATCATCTGTATGAAATTTGAGATCATTTAGAGAAGGTAGAAAAAAATCACCTTGTTAGAAAAGCCGGTTTCAGCGAGACGAAACGGCATGCGCTTAAGCAAAGTGATTTTTTCGAATATCTCCAAATGACCCCCAAATTTGCCATACATGATGCCATACGTGTAACAACAAGGAATATCTAAAAAGTGTCAAAAACTTTTGTCGAACGTATAGCTCTATCAAAAAGAACCTCACCATGGTGCTAGTCACTACAAGAAAAGTTGTCATGACTGACGAAGTTGAAGTCGCGTCGTGGTTGCTGGTGCACCATGGCCAACGATTTTTGGTCTCTCCGTGGTGCATGTCAAAACTTTTTTTTCTCGTTTTTGAGGCCACCTAGCCCGACGAAAACGGCCAAAACGTCGCGTATGGTGGCCCGGGACGTGGTGCATCTCGAATTCTCGGGTTCGCCGGCCAAGTCAACGCAAATCCGCACCGCCCAGGGATGTAGGGCCCAGATGGCAGCCTCTCTGGCATTGTTTTTTTCTCGATCGCGCCATCTCGTTCAACGCTCTCCGATCGAGCTGTTTACGATGCAGAATCATGGGTCCCGCATGTCATCCTCTATGAACCAAAATTCTTTCTATTCTTGGATTTTTTTTACCCCCTGATTTCTGGCTACTTCGTTTTTCTTTTGATTCCGTGCCGTCTTGGAAACGTTGAGACCGCTGCTGCTAAATGGGACCCGCATGTCATCCTCTATGAGCAATCAACTTTCTTTTCTTGGAGTTTTTTTGTGCACCTCATATTTGGTCACTTGCCTTTTTCTTTCGATCCCCTGCCGCCTCTCAAACGGTGATACCGCTGCTGCTAAATGGGACCCGCATGTCATTCTCTATGTACTATAAAACTTTCTTTTCTAGGATTTTTTTGGCACCTCATATTTGGTCACTTTCCTTTTTCTTTCGATCCCGTGCCACCTCTCAAACGGTGATACCGCTGCTTCTAAATGGGACTCGCATGTCATCCTCTATATATGTACAATCAAGTTTCTTTTCTTGAATTATTTTTGGCTCCTGATATTTGGTCACTTGCCTTTTTCTTTCGATCTCATGCCACGTTTGAAACGTTGAGGAACCTGCAAGCTCATGGGACCCGCATGTCATCCTCTATGTACTATAAAAGTTCATTTTTTTGGTTTTTTTCACCCTCTGATTTTTGGCTATTTCCTTTTTCTTTTGATCCCCTGCCGCCTTTGAAACGTTGAGGACTCTGTCGGCTCATAGGTCCCACATGTCGGCCTCTATGTACAATCAAGTTTCTTTTCTTGAATTATTTTTGGCTCCTGATATTTGGTCACTTGTCTTTTTCTTTCGATCTCATGCCACGTTTGAAACGTTGAGGAACCTGTTGGCTCATGGGACCCGCATGTCATCCTCTATGTCCATCAACTTTCTTTTCTTGGATTTTTTTACCCCCTAATTTCTGGCTACTTTCTTTTTCTTTTGATCTCAAGTCGCATTTGAAACATTGGGACCGCTGCTGCAAAATGGGACCCGCATGTTATCATGTATGTACAATAAAAGTTTCTTTTCTTGGATTATTTTCCACCCTCTGATTTTTGGTCACTTGCCTTTTTCTTTCGATCTCATACCGCCTTTGAAAACGTTGAGGAACCTGCTGGCTCATGGAACCCGCATGTCATCTTCTATGTACTATAAAAAAAATTCTTGGATTTTTTTCTTTTGATCCCCTGCCGCCTTGGAAACATTGAGTAAGCTGCTGACTCATGGGACCCGCATGTCATCCTCTATGTACAATCAACTTTCTTTTTCTTTTGATCTCAAGCCGCATTTGAAACGTTGAGACCGCTGCTGCTAAATGGGACCCGCATATCATCCTCTATGTACAATAAAGTTTCTTTTCTTGGATTATCTTTGGCTCCTGATATTTTGTCACGTGCCTTTTTCTTTCGATCTCATGCCGCCTTTGAAACGTTGACTAAGCTGCTGGCTCATGGGTCCCGCATGTCATCCTCTACGAACAATAAAAGTTTCCTGTCTTGGAGTTATTTTTTGACCCCTAATTTCTGGCTATTTGCCTTTTTCTTTTGATCCCCTGCCCCCTTTGAAACGATGAGGACGCAACGGTCCGATTTTCTGTGGCGGAAGGGCGCCCAAGCACGACGGACCAAAAAAAACGTCGTAGGACTTTGCCTGACGCAGTTTCGACAACATAACCCATATCGTCGGGTTAGGCCCATAGGCGACGAAAAATGGCCCTTAGTGGACGATTTTGGGACGTTGTCTATCAGAACTTTTCTTGTAGTGAGTAAACTTTTTAGTTACAAACTTTCGTATTTTACCTAACCTTCAACAGGAAACGTGTTTCAAATTCATTTTGGCGTACAAGAAACAAATCTCACCTTGATTCGAACACCACAACCTCCAAACGATGCCGATGCCGATATCGGCATGGTCAGAACGGCCATGCTCGCTGCCACTGCTAGGTCACCATCGGCATGCACCCTCAATCCCGTCCTCTCATTCGATCACTGACACACCAGAGATACCGCCGAGGCCAATGCCGAACGTACATGCTGATGCCAATGCCGAACATGCACGCCGCTATGGGCACGGCCACGCCGCCCAGCTATGTTGGACGCCACAGACCACCGCGAGGTCTTTCCCTTCGCCACCACACTCCCCTAACACCCATCTATACACGCCAGAAAGGAGAGACACTAGTTTTCTCTACATTGCTCGCGTTCGTGTCCGACACCGTCAGTCAAAGTGTTGAGGTAGTCGTCGATGTCCTCTACCATTTCTTCTCTTCTTTGCATGGTTAAACGCATCTAGTTCATATCTATCTAATGTGTCTGGTCTCGCCTCATGCAGTTCTTTGTGGACATCGATCTCATCTCGGCACCCCGCAGGCCACCTCCTCCGTGCCATCGTTGTAGAGCTCCTTTAAAAAATCTAATCCTACCCGTGTATTGCCCCTTGTATCAGCGTCATGGCCCCACTTGTCATTCGATATACCGAAGACTTGCGTGTATTGCCATCGTTGTAGAGCTCCTTTAAAAAATCTAATCCTACCCGTGTATTGCCCCTTGTATCAGCGTCATGGCCCCACTTGTCATTCGATATACCGAAGCCCCACTCATTCGCGTTTTGGTCAGGGATACGGCGATGCTTAAGGTCAAAAAAAGATGGATGGTCTTGCGTGTCTTTGCGGGCTCTACGTGGCCCCACTAGTCAGAAAATAACGGTCAAAGTTGTTGACCCGTCGGGCAACTGGCCGTTACAGCACGTGTGAGGGTTTCAGACAAGGGTTTGGGCAAAACTGAGGAAAAACTAAGCGGCTGGGGAAAACTGAGCACAACTAAGGACCCGAGGGCAGGAAAGAGAAATCCCTAATATTAATTCTTACAACATGAGTCCCCTTGAGATATAGCCACAAAAGATAAACTTGTGTTGGCTGGTCAAATTTCTCCAGTTCAGATTTTTTTCGTGATGGATCTTGCATTCTTCATGTGGACTCATCATCCATCTTCTAGGATTGTTGGAGGAAGGTGGTGGTCTTGAGATTCCCTTGTCAAAAAAATCGAGGAAGTTTGTGGTTTTTGAGATCCATCCGCCGGAGAGAAGGAAACACCTAGGAGGGGTCCAAACGAAAATCTTTTAGGGGTTCGGAGGTGCAAATAGGTTTTAAAGAGTCTCCCTAATTTCCTATTCTTTTCTCCCTTTTTGCAATTATTGTTTGGGGGGAATTTTCTCCAATTATCTTGGAACTTCAAGGAGCTCCAAGTAATTTCCTATAAAATGTTGTCCTTTCCATAAATTTTGCAATACTTTAAAGCTCCCCTCTTCATTTTCCGGGAAAGGCAGGGCAACTTTTTGCGAAATAAAATCTTGGTAGAAACAACCCTTCTACAATTTCCATGAAATGCAGGGTTGTTTCCGTAAGATTTGATTGGCAGGATGAATGCATCTACTATTTCATGAAGTCAGTGGTTGTTATTTTAAGTTTTCAACTATACAATGCTAGTTTGGCAATCATTTAGTTTCCGAGGTGTTTTCTGCAAATTCTTTAAACAACTGCGGAGAAGAAAAAACCCAGCCTACAATCCTAACGGGCCACATCGTGAACCTAAGGCCCCTAACTACACATCAACTGTCTTTCAAGCAAAGTTTTAAATAGCCGGCTATAGGCTATAGCGGGCTATAGCCTTTTGTGAGACCTGCCGCTGCGGCTATGCCAGTTGTAGGCTAAATGAGAAAAAAACCTCTAATAGCCGGCTATAGCCATATTTAGCCCCCATTGAGGAGAGTGGTGTTTTGGCACATGGGAGCATATGCTCCCTTTATTTTGAAATGCAAGTTAGACACATTTTAAAATTTCAAAAAATTTGAAACAAAAATTCCGCACGTAATTCTTCATGTGCTAACCGCTCACAAAGTCGTTTCATGAAAAATTAAATTGTTGTGTAGCGTGTGTAAAAAAGATAAAATTCGGTGCTAAAACAAAAACTTGTCACAAGATAAAAAAATTCTTTTTCACGTAGACTACAAAAAATATCATTTTTTCGTGAAACTTGACAAACACACATATATTATGGAGATATACATGTAAATTTTTCGGTCAACATTTTTTAACATTTAGAAATATGTTATTATGGTAGAGGGATCATACGCACCCGGGAGCCGAATTGAGTTTCTGCCTATTGAGCCTCTAATTTAGCCTCTAAACCTCCTACATTTTGAATTTCTCTTCTCTTTTCTTTTTTATTTCTTGTTTTCTGAATTTGCGTTCAATATAATTAGATAAAACTTGTGAGTTGAATAATTCAATACTTATTTGCCTGGAATAGTTGAATAAGTTGTATCACAAATCGTATTTGAGTTATAGTTTTTCTCTTTTTTTTGGTAAGATGTGACTAAAATATTCAATTTTTAAAAAAAAGGCTAAATGGAATAGCCCGCTATAACCCGGCTATATCCTTTTATAGCCTTCAAAAAAATCGCGGCTAAATGAGATAGCCGGCTATTTTAAACTATGCTTTCAAGTGTACCAACTAGTTAGGCTGGTCTTCTCGGGAAAAACCGAAGCAGAGACACTGGAGGCCCCGGCGTGTCGAGAGGCAATAGCTCTAGCATATATGTACTATACTATTTGGTAACAAGATTCTTTTTTCTCATAATTTTTATTTATTTTTGGGATTAATGGCAGGTTGACACGTACATGATTCAGGGGTTGATTCCACTCTGTAATTATTTGTGTGCACTTCGGGCATTCTCTTGCATTTTTTGTTTTTTACTTTTCTTTGTTCTGTGTTGGGTTTTCTTTCATCATGGGTGGATGTAGCATTTTAGTGAACCGCTTTGATTTTTTCTAGAGAGGTTGTCTGACCGTCCCGTCCTCGATTCCTCCCCACGCTCTCTGTATCTTTTTTCTTCTCCACCGCCCCATCTTCTCCGGCTCAGGGCTGGGCGCGGCGTCCTCTTTTTCCTCCTCTGGCGTTCTACACGGCGGCCCTCCGGCGAGGCACGTCCCTATCGCATGCTTCCCTGGTGGGATGCCTCCCGGCTTGCTCTGCTTGGCAGGGAGGATGCGAACACGGTGTCGGTGCTTCTGAGCGGCTCAACGGAGCTCGAGAAGGCCGGCAGCCACGGCGATTTTCGGACGGAGGAGGCCAGCAGCCGGTCCAGGATTCCGTGCGCGGGTATGGCCTCCTTCGTATTTGCTTCATCCTATAGCCACCGCTACTCCTGCGACTTAACCGACCGGACGCCGCAATCTTTTCACCACTAGAACGGAAAGGAGAGGCCGGATCCATGAGCATCGCTGGCAATACCAAGACGTCAGGAACGGCGCGGCAATCTGGCACACCAAGTTTTCGTCTGCCATGGAGCACTGGTGTCGATGCCTTCAGATCCGGTCAGCCACAAAATATTTGGGGCGACTCCAGGGCCATGGGCAGGTGGAGCACGAGCGTGGTGGCGATCCGGCAACCACCTGCGTTCAGGTGACAAGTTCATCTGCCTGCCTTTCCTCCTTCCCCTCAATCTGATTTTCCCTCTTCAATTTTTTTTTCAGTTCGATCAAGTAAGTCAGGCCGAGCAAGGCAGCGCGTGCTGCTGCTGCTTGATTTTTTGGGGCGGCCAGCGCACAAGTCGTTTTCGCTGGTGGGTCATCGCGGTCGGCCGGAGGTGCAGTCACGCTATGGCCTATGGTCTTGATGGGCGGCAGCATGGGCCATCCCTGAAGAGGGGCTTGAACCTCCGGAACCATAAGAAACAGAAGTAGAACAAGTAATTACCTCTTCTCTATATTGATGCATTTGCACATCTCTGAATTTTAAAGTATACTTGGCCTGTGCTCCTGCTGGGAACGAAGAAAACTGTTAGGCTTGGCTCTGTGAAGTGGCAAACAACGAAAAGACTAACTGAACCATGTTCAATCTGAAAAGAAGACAGAAGACACTCATTTACACATAATCAGTATTCAGTATAGTCAAGTAAATAGGCGAACTTCAGTATTTTATGCTCATATTTCAGGATAAAGCTGTATCCCATGTATCCCAGGGACACCATCTTCAGGCTTTTTAGCACTGTCCATACTTTGCCTTATACTATTAAATGCAGAGTGTAGAACCATGTTGAACAAGATAATCAGGTTTCAGTCCAAATACTCTTTGGCAACGACCTTTATTAATAATTTCACCATGCCACTTAATTAGTACTTTAGGAGTTCCTTTTAGCACCGGTAATTGTTTGTACCAGGTGTAAACAGGGCACTAGCATACCATCAGATTCTTACTACCTGACTTTATTTGTTAATGAAGGCTACGGAAAATAGACAGAGAAATCATTTTAATTAGAAAGATGGCGTATCTAACATTATAAGCGAAATGGAAAACTAACTTAGCTCTCTTATACTCTACCAAAATTTATTCTACAAGAATTGTCACCTTACCTTCGTAAAGCCTTTTTATTTGTTTTAAAGTTTTCCATTTTTATCTTTGCTACAGTTAATTGTGACAAACCAAGATGAAATTACTTTTCATCTTCATTTTATATCCTTTCATTATATAATGCTAGGTGCGACGTGTGTTGTTCTATGCTCAACTTTACATGTTATTTGCTCAGATCACAAGTGACTATTTCAATATATTCCAGATTTTGTTCTTTCTTGTGTTCTGCAAGATACACTTACCACCATTTCTGATATCATATGAAATATAAGGTATCAAAGCAGTACATCTTTTATACATCGGATTTGGGATAATTTTCTGATGCTCATAAAACAGTATTGTGCTATTATGTGCCTTACATGATTCTGGCATATTTTCTTACTAGATTTGCATCCCTGGAGTTAAGGAATTGATGATCGCCCTTGCAGGATTGTATGAGTTGTTGTAACCATCTTTGATTTAGAGGAGTTTCAAGTTATCTGACCACTTCGTGAGACAGTGACAGACTTCACCAGAGTTTTATCAGTGAAAATTCATGGTGCAAGAATGCTATCAAGGTTAGGTCTTTGTTTTGGTTTTTATTGAAATATCTATGTTGCTTACCCTCCATATCGTTTTTCTTTCAATAAATCATTAGCTGAAAGAGTTGGCATCTATACTTATATTGCTTCTTACTATTATTTTGGGGTTCATTTCTGTTGTCTAAATGATTGGCACATTGTGTGCGTATTTTCTTGCTCTCAGGTATTCTCCACAAAGGTGTAAATTATAATGCATGATACAAATGATAGAAAATGACATGTAGTGTATTTTTTCAGCTTACACTAACTTGCAGCCTATGTTATCTCCAAACTTTCATTTTCTCACTCTTACTGCATCAACATGTTTGAGTTAGCTTCTCAAATTCAGTTACTCTAGCTTTCATTGTCAATACAAATTTGCTTTAATTCTGCGATTAGATGTTTTTGATCCATAGGATTGTGAAGTTTTTGTTGGATATTATCTCTTGTGGCCCGTAGTGGAAACGATGAGGACTGTCTCTGGCTCTTCTTCTTTTTTTCCCTAATGATCTGATGTTCCTTGCGTAAAGTGTCGCGGTTTTGGGCGATCGGGATTTGCTTTGCAAGGTGTTGCACTGCATTGTGACCTAGGTTTTCTTTGGTCGGGGTTCAATTTGCGTCGTCATCTAGCCGGTAAGTTTTCCTCTTTCCTCTTTTCTGCTTCTTTGCTCAGGTTACTTGGGTGTTGCTTTTGGATATAAAAAGATCCCCCCCCTGGTGCGCGTTGTTGGACTAGGCTGCTAATTTTATAAGTAATCCATATTTTCCTGGTCGTCATCAAGGTGTCTCTCCTTCTGCCTCGAGTTGGTCTATTGGCCTTACTGATTCTGAATTCAGACTGTTGTAGAAGATGCAGAGTTTCAGAGATAATGTCTAAGGTCACGGATTATTTTTTTCGAAATGGGGAAGCCCCAGCCTGTGCATATGATTGCAGATTTGCTTCTCCCCTTGCGGTCAGTTCATGTACCACAGCACCCCAATCTGATTCCATGTGGACTGGTTTAACAACAATAGCAATGATAGATTTAATTCGCTCCTGATGATGATCAATAACTCACCATGCTGACAAGATTGTTCTACCATTGTCATCTCTAAGAACAGTTACCAGGCTTCACAATATTCTTCAATAGAATAGCTGCAAGCTTATTCCATCCTTCATGAGCTTTCCTCCAAGATTCCTTTATTTATTTTTGCTGTTTATAAAATTCATTGCCGACGAAAACAATGGCCTTTTTTTCCTTATTATGTGAGTCTTTTGTTCAATGTTTTACGTTCCTGAAAACAAGGCTAAGTATCATTCCAGAAACAGGGCCAATTATTCAATTCTGCATTTCGTGTCACCAAGATAAGAGCTATTTTGTAAGTGCCAACATCTCCGCCAAAGAGAAGCTTTGAAATCAGTTTTTGTCCATAGACAAGGTCCAAGGTGATTTCAAGTAGTGTCAAAGACATCTAGCTTTTTTACAAACCACCCTGGCAAGATGAGTAATCTCCCGGTCCATCCCACAAGTGATAAGCTTTCACGTCGTTTGGTGAGTGATGCGAGCATATTATTGTCTTGCAAAGTGCTTGGCACAGAATTAAGCATTTAGAGTTCTTCAGTTGTAGGCTCTAGGTAATAATATTATGTTTGCTTTGCATGCCGCAGTATATATTAGTAGCCAATTTTTTTTTAGAGAAACAAGACTGAATTAATAGCTAAATCAGTTTTTATTTTGCAGGGCTAAACGTAGTGCTCTAAACTATTTATGAATTTCTGCTAAAAGTCGGATCTTCCCCATGCTTTTCCATTTCCATATGTGTATCTATCTCTGAACCTAATGGATTCACTTGCACGCAGGTTAGAGTGGCAATTTACACTGATTCATTTAAGGAGGTCTTGCTTAGAGCCCATCAATGGAACATATTCTATGCCCATCAGCGGCGGCGGCTCTGCGCGTCAACGAACAATTCAGATTAGAATTGCAGATGATCTATCATCCCCTCTATTGTTTAGCTCAAGCCAATCTACAAACTTGCACGAACCTCTATCGGCGTCATTTGTTTCAGGCCAGTAGGAAGATGTATGGTCCAGTCAAACCATGTAATGTTGTTGTCTGGCCCAGTCCACTGAACCGGCATATTCTCCGTATAATCCAGTGTGAATGACCTTGTCCATCTAAGTATCCCTGCTTATGAGGACTTTTACAGTACCCCCAAGTGAACAAGGGTCATCTATTTTAGTCCATCGGATGGCTAACGAGCGCCCGTACTCCAGGACCGGGGCACAGAGTACCAGCAAAAATTTGATCCAAAACTCGCGGAGTACCTCCACCGGAGGGTCAAAAAATAATTTCTCCTAGTTGTTTCCCCCGGGTAGGGGTGTTAACATGTACTTTCTTTGGGTGAGGATGTTTTTGCGTTTTGTACCCAGTTCGTCTCAAAGTATCTGATTTCCTGGACGAACCCTACGTTCTGGCGGCGTTGGTGGCGATGGAGGTGGAGCCGACCGGGGGTGCATCCCCCGACGGATGCGCGCAGGTGGAGGCGACCTGGTAGGGCAACGAGGCGCCGCCCGGGCGTGGCATCCAGGCCGGGGAGGTGGGCGAGGCGCCGACTGCAGTTCCGCCGTCGGCTCCCAGACGAGGCACTGCTCCAGCGTGACATCGAGGCCCCCGCGGATGGGCGCAAGATTAGCCGCCGGGGAGGTGGGCGAGGCGCCGCCCGGGAGTTCCGCCGGCGGCCCCCTGCGGCGGCGTGGAGGGGCAACGATAGGAGATTAGCCGGCAGAGGAGGTCAGCGAGGCGGGGCGTGGCCGTGGCGTCCGGCCCTCGGCTCCCTACAGCGGCGAGCTGGTGCAAAGGTAGGAGCAGCCATGGCGTCCAAGTCTTCAGCTACCTCGATGGATTTGCTGTGACGGGTGGGCGGGAGTGATGGTTGGCTCACATCGCCGGCGAGGTGGGGGAAAGGGAGCAGCGGCCGTGGCATCTAGGTGGCCGGCTTCCTCGACGGCACGTTGCAGCACCACTTCAAGCTGAACCGAGATGAGCATTGACAAGTTCAGAATGTGACTATTTGAGGATCATCCCAATCCCTCTTCTTTTTTTCCATTCGATGTATTGCTTAGCTATGGATGAACTTATAATTGATGTTTGAGCCTGTCTCTGTTTTGCTTTCGTAGGTGCCAGTTTCAGTTTTAGAATTGATGTTCGGGATTTAGAATTTGCTGTTATCCTATTGATTTTACATGAGGTAGGATTCTTTTTGCGATACTAAAAGCATAAATAACAAACCCTGAAACTTGGATGTCGGTATTACTATGGTTTTATAGGGCATGTCATGAATTTCTGCCAATACTTTAATCTCTAACAGCTAACCTGTTATGTGTTCATGATTGCTGTAATCAAAAGTACTTTAGTTCGGCTCTGCCGAATTCGTCATCTAGGACGATCGGTAGATAAAGAGAATGCTTTGTGCTTTGTTGTGGCGGCCGAAGGTAGTAATTTAAGAAAACAAAATCATGAGATCGGCAAGGGTGCACCCTCGTCCTGTCAATGCCATTGTCCATAATGCTGAAACCAAAAGGAATGCATGCACCAAATTTAGCGGACATTAAAATCTAGCTGAATGAGTACATGCACCAAGGCCACTGAATGCAGACATACAACAAATATCAAGTTTACAGAATTTCTATCACACAATACTTATTTGCTGGTACACACGGACTGAAGGTTCAACTATTTCAAACTGAAACATGTCTCGCTACCAACACAATGAATGACTGGTATCTATTATCTTTGTCCATTAGCTTGACTGAATGTAAATATGCAGGCTGAAGGTCCAAGCTTTTAGAACTGAAACACACAGGCAGTTTGTAGATAATCTTTCTCCATAAACTTGACTTGATGAAAACACACATGCTTATCAACCTCTCCTATAATACAAAAATTAACACAGACCAGTTCAGAAATGTGGCCTAAGGTTCCAGCAGAAGAAAAACAAAATGAAATACTTGTACAATCCCCAGATCACGACATTTGCAAATGTCATGGTTTAGACTGCCATATTCGCTGCAGCGCCTGGATCTCCTCTTTCGCCCATTGGACTACCTGAGTGTCTCATGAAATGGCTCCGTTCTCTGGATCCGTACCAGCAATATGATGGATCTCAAGCATAGCTTTACATCCACAACGAGTCAGCGCCCGTGGCTCCCTCGTTTGCTCAGTTTCATCGTCGGTACCATCCATCATCCAAATCTGCCATTATCAAAACCATCAATCTTAGATACATCTGTATGCCATATCTGCCCAAATTATAACTGAACTAATTAATTAAAACATCATGAAACATCAACTGTCCCTATTGGCTCCAAATCGAATGAGAAACCTCATATAATTTTTCTAGCACCAGTTTGTCTTTTTCAGCATGCAGATATAAAGTTTCAGAATTTGGAAATAGCATGTACTAGCAAAAGGTATCAGCCAAAGATACTGAAGATTATTCAGTGGCCACCATTCAGTACGAAGCATGTTACAATTATACTGTTGGTACTACTAACGATTATGCATGGTTAAATTTCAGGAAATCTCTAGATGACAACAGTCAGAGAACTACAGGGATCAATAATAACTAGAACTTGCTATCATCAGTTAACTAGAATACCAGGATCATCAACTAAAATCTGGGCAACGAAACTGTACTGCATGCCTGCATGGCCACTACTGCTAGTAGTCTAGTACGCGAGTACTAACCAGCTCACAGCCAAACGGATCGGAGACACCACGTCGTTTGACCAGGATGCCGGAGGCAGCCGCGCGTCGCTGCCAACAAAGAAGCGGGCTGCGCCAAAGCGACGGCAATCAGCGGAGACGATTGATCTGGGCGGGTGCGCGCGTAGGGGAAGAAGGGACCTTCAACCACGACGCCAGAGGCGGCGGCGCCAGGCGGTCAACAAGGGAAGAAGCGCGGTGACGCAGTGGGATGCTAGATCACGGGATGCAGCGGCGCGGAATCGAGCGGAGATGAGTGAGGCGCCGCAAATCAATCTCAATCGGGATGCTCGTGGCTTCTATCGGTAATCAGGAAGTAGGGTTAAAGCGCAAATCGGTTTAATTGCACTTTTGGCACTCTCAGAAAGATAATTTTAACGCTAGTCCTCAGTCACGAACAGTTAGATGGGTCTGGTACTCCATCCCACAGTTTTGGAGTACAGGGTACCGTAAAAATTCCCGATCATATATACCAAAGATGTATATGCATGGGCACCGAACCACCTATTTTACATGGGCCAAAACAGTAACCACAATTATTTTAGGCACTGTAGAAGCCCACAGGTATTTACTAGCCCATCCATTTTTGTTAATTCGATTTATTATACATATATTAGTATAATTTAAGTGGTGTATCATTTTTTCACCGAAAACAACATCAGCTGTACTGGCGCGGCGTGCCGCCGCGCCCATCTTTTGCTAGTTATATCAACGCCCGGTCGGTTAGGGTGGCGAGCGACTGCGCAGGGAACTCTGGGAGTCTATGCCCACATTAGGCGGGAGATCAAGGTGTCGAGTTTAGAGTTTCAAGCTGTCGTTTTCTGCCATGAACGATGGAACTCCAATAAGGAAGCTCAGCGCTTAGCGAGGAGTGTAGTTGTAGATGATCATGGCCACCAAGTCTGGCTTTTAGCTCCGCCTGAGAATTTATGTATTCCGAGTGTTCTTGCTTATTAATAAAGACGGACACTCTAAGAAAACCAATTAGTTAGGCTATATGTCGGCAATCTGTAACATCGTACGTGCCACAAATTTGGTGTAGGTTCTCTGTATTTCAGTGCGTAGGAATACATGCATAGAACACCGGAAGCAGCCGCTGCATAAGCATATGCAGTGAACACAATACGGACGATGCAGAACCCTCAGTTTTACAACCAGTAAACCGAGTCTGTGCACATATCAAAGCGAGCTGTCACGCCATCACACGATGTAGAGCGCGGCGAGCGAGGCCAGCAGCAGCAGCAGACTCTGCAAGCAAGCTGAACCTGCAGATGTACATCGCAGTTAGTTCCACGCTTGTTTATGCTGGCTCGAGATGGAAGAAAGGTGCAAGTAAAAGCTGTATGTATATATGCGATGTTGATCTCGACGGGAGAGACAGGAACGGGGGCAAACCTGGTGAGGCTGGAACAGTTGGACTCCCTTTGGAGCTGGAGGAAGTAGAAGAATCTGTGCCATTATCAGGTGGGGCCGTTAACGACGCCGGCGGCGGCGGTGGCGGTGGTGGCGGTGGAGGGTTCGGAACCGGGCAGCCGTCCTTGCCGATGGCACCTAGACGCACGAGCAGCAGGTGTCAGGTTAAAAGCCATAGAACAAGAATTTCTTCAGGTGCGGATCTTACAGTTTTTAGTGCAAGGGAGGGAAGGGTTGTTGAGCATATTGGTTGCGCCCGGGTTGCACTGACAATGGAAAGGTTTGCCCTGTTCCTCCACGCAGGTTCCTTCCCGGCCACAGTCCATGACTAAGCAGGCTGAGACGGAGAAAGAAGAGTGAGATCAGGCCATTGCCGTTGCCAGATAAACAAGTCGAACACCGATCAGATTTGGGTTGTGTAGATTCAGAAAGCTTACGGTGAAGTGTTACATTGCTGCCAAATGGAGGCAGCTTGAAGGTAGGGCTGTAGCAGCTGAGATCCGACTTGCCTTCAATGCAATAAACGAGACAATCCATTGAGCGGAGGTTTAAGCAGTTTTTTGGGTCTGAAGAAGCATACTATAAAATGCACGGTGTGATCCATAGCTTTGCTTACAGGTGGGGATGAAGCAGGGAGTGAACAGCAGGGCGGGAACGATCCGTGCCCAGCCGGCTTCGCAGTCGCACACGTAGGCCATGCTTTGGGGTACCGGTACCGGGGTCGCCGGCAGCTCCCTGCACGTGCCGACGCCGCAGCTCACCCCGTCGCACGCCGTGCCTCCTGCAAGAGCAGACCACAACGTACATTTACATAAGCTAACAGCAAAACCGCTGTGCACCAGCCGCCTCACCGGCCGCGTAACTTGAGCTTGCAAGGGAGGCAGAGGCCGTAGGTAGAACTCACCGGCGACCACGGCCGCGGCGCAGACCAAGAGCACCACAAGCAGCGCGGGCACCGCCGAGCCGCCGGCGGAAACTCTCGCCACGGCCATTTTGGTGCTATCTCTCGCGCCGAGCGCAAATTCAATGTATATGCAGGCGTATTTGTGCGCACGTAGCGTTGGCGGGCCGGCTTCGGAGGACGGCGATGCTCATGGTGTGTTTTGGTTCTTGTTCCGGGTCATAGGTTTCATCACCTGTCGCAATGCTATGTACGTGTTGCGTTCCGTCATTCTTGTCTTCAGCACCTTCTCTTTTTTGGACACATGAAAGAAATGGTCTAAAATATTTCTTTTCTTTCTAGCAATACATCGTACAAGAGGTGTATGTGAAAACATAGAATACGGGAGAACATTTTGATCCTGTCGTATTGCAAAATTTGCAATACCTCCCTCATCATAAATATCAATGGCAAAAACCAAATATGTAAATATCAACTTCTTTGAGAAAAAAGGAAGATCAGCGCAGGATGATGCATAGACCTAAATCAAACTAAAAGTGATATTTTGTTGATGCAATGTAACTGTTGATCTATTGATTTTTTTCGAAACAAAAAAGATATATCATGAGATTGACCACCATTGTCATCAGTTCTTCGCGATCAAAGCGACTCCTACTTCACCGCAAGAGACCGCCAACAAAGCTCACAAGTGAAGGGCCACGAGAACCCACACGAAGATTGGTGCCAAGAAGTCAGCCACACACAACGACAACATGGCAGCTCAGATTGTGAGGATGGGCTACAAAGGGGAACTATTCAAGGTATGCGCAGAAGACCACCGAGCCAACCACCCTCGCTTACCATCAAAATCACCTAGACTCCGCCCACTAATACATAATAAATCTATGGCATGGGTCAAAAAAACCATTCGACGACTCTATAATAGAGTCGTTGCTTGAGCCTTGTAGCTGATGTGAATTGTTCTTTGGCCAAGGAGGTAAAATGTGATTCCGATGAGTCGTTTAGTCACAAAGGGTCTTTCACTTTTATCTATCTCCTCAAAGAATGGCTCATCTGTCCCGCTTTTTCTGCTTCTACTTGTTTGCACTGTGCATTTTTTGGGTGTATAACATGAAAATATATTTCATAGCACATTCAATATTTCAGGGCACAAGTAATAAAACGACAAAATATTCATTCATAACATAAACCAATGTCATCATTATATTTATACCATATTATGACTAATTACACATTGTCGTGCTTATACCAATAATATCTCACTAAACCTATCATGCAAGAATTAGCTATTTCTTCCCTGTACCCTTTTTTACCAATCCCTACCGGAGCCCGTAATAGGAAGAATCTAGTATTCTAAAGTTTTCAGGGTCTAATTAAAGTTCAAGTCTTTTTTGTTACTATTTGGATTTGCATTCCAGCCTCACGGATTATTCGGTCATAATAGTACTACTGATTGAAAACTGCAAACTTCGGTAAGTGCAATATTTAAGGCCTCTTTGTATTGAAAATCTACATACAATTTTTAGGGGATCTTTGGATTGCAGGGTTGAAAAATATAGGGACAAAAAATACATGAATCCCACAGGTCGTCCTGTGTAAAGCAGTGGATTGTAAAATACATTAAAAACTGCAGGAATAGTGGTTTGGATGAAACATAGGACAAGTGCCTTGATCCTACGCGCTAGAAAATTTCCAAGGCTCACGAAAACTATGGGATTGAATCCTACAAATGAAACAACCACCATTGGAAAATTTATAATCATATGATTCTTCCAAAATTATATGCATATCTTTTGAGGCAATGAATCCCGCAAATTTATGTGGAATTGAGGCATATGAACCTAATCCATTAGAATTTGGGTACCACCATTCTTTTAATCCAAAGGAAATTCATAGGAAAAAAAATTTAAGATTAGAATCTTACAAAAAAATCTTATGAAATTCGTAATCGAGAGTATTATAATCCACAATAATTTTTCCTATGAAAACCCTTTTTATAATAGATTAAGATCATAAAATTCATGTGGAATTGATGCATAGGAATCTAATCCATCAAAATTTGGTAGCAGCATTATTTTAATCCAAAGGCAATTCATAAGAAAAAACCTCAACATTATAATCCTACAAAAATCTTACGAAACTCCTAAAGGAGAGCATTATATTCCAATACACATGATTTTTTTTTCCATGAAAACCCTTTGGGTCATAGCATTAAGATCATCAAATTCCCGTGAAACCGAGGCATAGGAATCTAATCCATAAAAATTTGGGTAGCACCATTCTTGTAGTCTAAAGGAAATTTATAGTAGTAAAAAACCTTAAGGTGAGAATCCTAAAATAATGTATGAAATCCCTAATCGACAGCTGACGAGGCAGTTCCTCGGCAATGCCCACCATGAGGGGCTTGGGTTTAGAGAAAGGCGACGACGGAAGTTCTGGGAGCGAGGCGGTACACGACATACCCAGGTTCACGTCTCCGCGGTGGAGGATCGCTACGTCCTGCTAGCAATACACTATATGAATATATGTGTCCAGGGGGCCGCCATAGGCGGAGTTGTTGGATCTAGTTTAGTTCTAGTTCGCGGGTTGCGATGTCTAGGCATGTCGCCTCTACAATTATGTTTCTGAATATGCGTGTCCCTAAGGGGTGCCCCTGCCTGGCTTTATATATCAGCCAAGCTAGGGTTTACAAGAGTCCTAGTAGGATTCATATTGGAGTCTTCTTTCCTTGTAGTCCAAGTTGTTAACGCTTGCAGGTCCAGCTTGTCGAGTCCTTGTGCTGGTCCATCTTGATAATCTGCACCGGGTATGGCAATGTCGAGTATCCAAAGGGTTATGCCCACATCAGTAGCTCCCGAGTATCTGGCCGAAGTGAAGTTTCGGGCAGGGACTAAAGTTGCCATCGTCCGAATGTCTTGATCTTCTACTGAGTCTTGAATCTTGTGCTTGATGCAGAGTCGAAGTTTCTTTTTGTCGGGTGCGCGAAGCGCTCCCGATGGGAGTAGCCCCCGAGTCTATGGGCGGGTGCTTGCAGCCGCGCATAGACTCAAGTTGTACTACTCGAAGATCTTGGTGTTGATGCCGACGTCTTCTGGTTTATTCTTCTTTGTCGACGAAACTGCCATTTTTTATCGGGTGCGCGACTGATACGTCTCCGACGTATCGATAATTTCTTATGTTCCATGCCACATTATTGATGATATCTACATGTTTTATGCATACTTTATGTCATTATTATGCGTTTTCCGGAACTAACCTATTGACGAGATGCCGAAGTGCCAGTTCCTGTTTTCTGCTGTTTTTGGTTTCAGAAATCCTAGTAAGGAAATATTCTCGGAATCGGACGAAATCAACGCCCAGGGTCCTATTTTCACACAAAGCTTCCAGAAGACCGGAGGAGATACGAAGTGGGGCCACGAGGTGGCGCCACACTAAGGCGGCGCGGCCAGGCCCCTGTTGTGTGGGTCCCTCGTGACTCCACCGACCTTGCCCTTCCGCCTACTTAAGGTCTCCGTCGCGAAAACCCTATCAGGTTCGACGAAACCAGAGAAAACCTTCCAGAGCCGCCGCCATCGCGAAGCCAAGATCTGGGGGACAGGAGTCTCTGTTCCGGCACGCCGCCGGGACGGGGAAGTGCCCCCGGAAGGCTTCTCCATCGACACCACCGCCATCTTCATCAACGTTGTTGTCTCCCATGAGGAGGGAGTAGTTCTCCATCGAGGCTCGGGGCTGTACCGGTAGCTATGTGGTTCATCTCTCTCCTATGTACTTCAATACAATAATCTCATGAGCTGCCTTACATGATTGAGATTCATATGATGATGCTTGTAATCTAGATGTCATTGTGCTAGTCAAGTGGATTTTACTTATGTGATCTCCGGAGACTCCTTGTCCCACGTGTGTAAAGGTGACGAGTGTGTGCACCGTGTGGGTCTCTTAGGCTATATTTCACAGAATACTTATTCGCTGTTATGAATGGCATAGTGAAGTGCTTATTTATATCTCTTTATGATTGCAATGTGTTTTGTATCACAATTTATCTGTGTGCTACTCTAGTGATGTTATTAAAGTAGTTTATTCCTCTTGCACGGTGTAATGGTGACAGTGTGTGCATCGTGTAGTACTTGGCGTAGGCTATGATTGTGATCTCTTGTAGATTATGAAGTTAACTATTGCTATGATAGTATTGATGTGATCTATTCCTCCTTTCGTAGTGTGAAGGTGACGAGTGTGCATGCTATGTTAGTACTTGGTTTGGTTATGTTGATCTGTCATGCACTCTAAGGTTATTTAAATATGAACATTGAATATTGTGGAGCTTGTTAACTCCGGCATTGAGGGTTCGTGTAATCCTACACGGTTAGTGGTGTTCATCATCCAACAAGAGGGTGTAGAGTCTAGCATCTATCTATTTATTCTGTTATGTGATCAATGTTGAGAGTGTCCACTAGTGAAAGTATGATCCCTAGGCCTTGTTCCTAAATACTGCTATCGCTGCTTGTTTACTGTTTTACTGCCTGCAATATTGCTACCATCAACTGCACGCCAGCAAGCACTTTTCTGGCGCCATTACTACTGCTCATATTCATTCATACCACTTGTATTTCACTATCTCTTCGCCGAACTAGTGCACCTATTAGGTGTGTTGGGGACACAAGAGACTTCTTGCTTTGTGGTTGCGGGGTTGCATGAGAGGGATATCTTTGACCTCTTCCTCCCCGAGTTCGATAAACCTTGGGTGATCCACTTAAGGGAAACTTGCTGTTGTTCTACAAACCTCTGCTCTTGGAGGCCCAACACTGTCTACAAGAATAGAAGCACCCGTAGACATCAAGCACTTTTCTGGCGCCGTTGCCGGGGAGAAAAGGTAAACGGCACTCACACACCGGATCTCGGCAACGAAGCACTTTTCTGGCGCCGTTGCCGGGGAGGAAAGGTAAAAGGCTCTCATACTCCGGTCCCAGGTAAAGTACTTTTCTGTTGCCGCTGTGTGTGTGCTCGAAGCTATTTCCTTTAGATCCTGCAATTGCATCTTTTTGTTTCTTGTTTACACTAGTTAGGCATAATGGACAACAATGAGCTTCTTATTCTATTTCCTGATTTAAGACATGGATGGTTTGATGCGAAAATTAAAAAACCCATGGAACATATTAGTATGAACACTTTGAATACCATTGTTGCTAATGATATAGAAAATTCTAAGCTTGGGGAAGCTGGCTTTGATGAGCATGATATTTTTAGTCCCCCAAGCATTGAGGAGAAAATTTACTTTGACGATACTTTGCCTCCTATTTATGATGATTATAATGATATTGGTCTTTTAGTGCCGCCTACTATGGAGAGTAATTTTTATGATGATAATACTATGCCTCCTACACTTGATGAGAATAATAATGATAGCTATTTTGTTGAATTTGCTCCCACTACAACTAATAAAATTGATTATGCCTATGTGGAGAGTAATAATTTTATGCATGAGACTCATGATAAGAATGCTTTATGTGATACTTATATTGTTGAATTTGTTCATGACACTACTGAAAGTTATTATGAGAGAGGGAAACATGGTTATATGCATCTTAATAATATTAAGTTTCCCTCTTTATGTTGAGAATCTTGAAGTTACTCGTGTTTTATCCTCTTATGCTTGTCACTTTGTTCTTCATGAATTCATTTGTGTACAAGATTCCTTTTCATAGGAAGCATGTTAGGCTTAAATGTGTTTTGAATTTGCTTTTTGATGCTCTCTTTTGCTTCAACTCTTATTTCTTGCGCGAGCATCATTAAAACTGCTGAGCCCATCTTAATGGCTATAAAGAAAGAACTTCTTGGGAGATAACCCATGTGTTTATTTTGTTACAGTACTTTTATTTTGTATTTGTGTCTTGGAAGTTGTTACTACTGTAGCAATCTCTCCTTATCTTAGTTTTGTTGCATTGTTGTGCCAAGTAAAGTCTTTGATAGTAAGGTTCATACTAGATTTGGATTACTGCGCAGAAACAGATTTCTTGCTGTCACGAATCTGTGCCTAATTCTCTGTAGGTAACTCAGAAAATTATGCCAATTTACGTGAGTAATCCTCAGATATGTATGCAACTTTCATTCAATTTGGGCATTTTCATCTGAGCAAGTCTGGTGCCACTTTAACATTCGTCTTTACGGACTGTTCTGTTTTGACAGATTCTGCCTTTTATTTCGCATTGCCTCTTTTGCTATGTTTGATGGATTTCTTTGTTCCATTAACTTTCAGAAGCTTTGTGCAATGTCCAGAAGTGTTAAGAATGATTGTGTCACCTCTGAACATGTGAAATTTTGATTATGCACTAACCCTCTAATGAGTTTGTTTCGAGTTTGGTGTGGAGGAAGTTTTCAAGGGTCAAGAGAGGAGGATGATATACTATGATCAAGAAGAGTGAAGAGTCTAAGCTTAGGGATGCCCCCGTCGTTCATCCCTGCATATTTCAAGAAGACTCAAGCATCTAAGCTTGGGGATGCCCAAGGCATCCCCTTCTTCATCGACAATTTATCAGGTTTCTTCTCTTGAAACTATATTTTTATTCCGTCACATCTTATGTACTTTACTTGGAGCGTCTGTGTGCTTTTATTTTCATTTTGTTATTTTCATTCTCTGAATAAATACATGCTTGTGTGGAGAGAGACACGCTCCGCTGTTGCATATGAACACATGTGTTCTTAGCTTTACTTTTAATGTTCATGGCGAAGGTTGAAACTGCTTCGTTCATTGTTATATGGTTGGAAACGGAAAATGCTACATGTAGTAATTGGTAAAATGTCTTGGATAATGTGATACTTGGCAATTGTTGTGCTCATGTTTAAGCTCTTGCATCATATACTTTGCACCTATTAATGAAGAAATACATAGAGATTGCTAAAATTTGGTTTGCATAATTGGTCTCTCTAAGGTCTAGATAATTTCTAGTATTGAGTTTGAACAACAAGGAAGACGGTGTAGAGTCTTATAATGTTTACAATATGTCTTTTATGTGAGTTTTGCTGCACCGGTTCATCCTTGTGTTTGTTTCAAATAACCTTGCTAGCCTAAACCTTGTATCGAGAGGGAATACTTCTCATGCATCCAAAATCCTTGAGCCAACCACTATGCCATTTGTGTCCACCATACCTACCTACTACATGGTATTTCTCCGCCATTCCAAAGTAAATTGCTTGAGTGCTACCTTTAAAATTTCTATCCTTTACCTTTGCAATATATAGCTCATGGGACAAATAGCTTAAAAACTATTGTGGTATTGAATATGTACTTATGCACTTTATCTCTTATTAAGTTGTTTGTTGTGCGATAACCATGTTCCTGGGGACGCCATCAACTACTCTTTGTTGAATATCATGTGAGTTGCTATGCAGGTTCGTCTTGTCTGAAGTAAGGGCGGTTTTCACAATCAAATGGTTTGAGTATGCATACTGTTAGAGAAGAACATTGGGCCGCTAACTAAAGCCATGAATCATGGTGGAAGTTTCAGTTTGGACATAAAACCTCAATCTCTTATGAAAATATTATCTCGTTGTTGAATGCTTAAGCATTAAAAGAGGAGTCCATTATCTGTTGTCTATGTTGTCCCGGTATGGGTGTCTAAGTTGAAGAATGATCAAAAGCGAGAAATCCAATGCGAACTTTCTCCTTAGACCCTTGTACAGGCGGCATAGAGGTACCCCTTTGTGACACTTGGTTGAAACATATGTTATGCAATGATAATCCGTGTTAACCCAAGCTAATTAGGACAAGGTGCGGGCACTATTAGTACACTATGCATGAGGCTTGCAACTTGTAAGATATAATTTACATGATACATATGCTTTATTACTACCGTTGACAAAATTGTTTCATGTTTTCAAAATAAAAGCTCTAGCACAAATATAGCAATCGATGCTTTCCTCTTTGAAGGACCTTTCTTTTACTTTTATGTTGAGTCAGTTCACCTATCTCTCTCCACCTCAAGAAGCAAACACTTGTGTGAACTGTGCATTGATTCCTACATACTTGCATATTGCACTTGTTATATTACTTTGCATTGACAACTATCCATGAGATATACATGTTATAAGTTGAAAGCAACCGCTGAAACTTAATCTTCCTTTGTGTTGCTTCAATACCTTTACTTTGATTTATTGCTTTATGAGTTAACTCTTATGCAAGACTTATTGATGCTTGTCTTGAAAGTACTATTCATGAAAAGTCTTTGCTTTATGATTCATTTGTTTACTCATGTCATTACCATTGTTTTGATCGCTGCATTCATTACATATGCTTACAATAGTATGATCAAGGTTATGATGGCATGTCACTCCAGAAATTATCTTTGTTATCGTTTACCTGCTCGGGACGAGCAGGAACTAAGCTTGGGGATGCTGATACGTCTCCGACGTATCGATAAATTCTTATGTTTCATGCCACATTATTGATGATATCTACATGTTTTATGCATACTTTATGTCATTATTATGCGTTTTCCTGAACTAACCTATTGACGAGATGCCGAAGTGCCAGTTCCTGTTTTCTGCTGTTTTTGGTTTCAGAAATCCTAGTAAGGAAATATTCTCGGAATCGGACGAAATCAACGCCCAGGGTCCTATTTTCACACGAAGCTTCCAGAAGACCGGAGGAGATACGAAGTGGGGCCACGAGGTGGCGCCACACTAAGGCGGCGCGGCCAGGCTAGGGCTCGCGCCGCCCTGTTGTGTGGGTCCCTCGTGACTCCACCGACCTTGCCCTTCCGCCTACTTAAGGTCTCCGTCGCGAAAACCCTATCAGGTTCGACGAAACCAGAGAAAACCTTCCAGAGCCGCCGCCATCGCGAAGCCAAGATCTGGGGGACAGGAGTCTCTGTTCCGGCACGCCGCCGGGACGGGAAGTGCCCCCGAAGGCTTCTCCATCGACACCACCGCCATCTTCATCAACGCTGCCGTCTCCCATGAGGAGGGAGTAGTTCTCCATCGAGGCTCGGGGCTGTACCGGTAGCTATGTGGTTCATCTCTCTCCTATGTACTTCAATACAATAATCTCATGAGCTGCCTTACATGATTGAGATTCATATGATGATGCTTGTAATCTAGATGTCATTGTGCTAGTCAAGTGGATTTTACTTATGTGATCTCCGGAGACTCCTTGTCCCACGTGTGTAAAGGTGACAGTGTGTGCACCGTGTGGGTCTCTTAGGCTATATTTCATAGAATACTTATTCGCCGTTATGAATGGCATAGTGAAGTGCTTATTTATATCTCTTTATGATTGCAATGTGGTTTGTATCACAATTTATCTGTGTGCTACTCTAGTGATGTTATTAAAGTAGTTTATTCCTCCCGCACGGTGTAATGGTGACGAGTGTGTGCATCGTGTAGTACTTGGCGTAGGCTATGATTGTGATCTCTTGTAGATTATGAAGTTAACTATTGCTATGATAGTATTGATGTGATCTATTCCTCCTTTCGTAGTGTGAAGGTGACAAGTGTGCATGCTATGTTAGTACTTGGTTTGGTTATGTTGATCTGTCATGCACTCTAAGGTTATTTAAATATGAACATTGAATATTGTGGAGCTTGTTAACTCCGGCATTGAGGGTTCGTGTAATCCTACACGGTTAGTGGTGTTCATCATCCAACAAGAGGGTGTAGAGTCTAGCATCTATCTATTTATTCCGTTATGTGATCAATGTTGAGAGTGTCCACTAGTGAAAGTATGATCCCTAGGCCTTGTTCCTAAATATCGCTATCGCTGCTTGTTTATCGTTTTATCGCTCTGCAATATTGCTACCATCAACCGCACGCCGAGCAAGCATTTTTCTGGCGCCATTACTACTGCTCATATTCATTCATACCACTTGTATTTCACTATCTCTTCGCCGAACTAGTGCACCTATTAGGTGTGTTGGGGACACAAGAGACTTCTTGCTTTGTGGTTGCAGGGTTGCATGAGATGGATATCTTTGACCTCTTCCTCCCTGAGTTCGATAAACCTTGGGTGATCCACTTAAGGGAAACTTGCTGCTGTTCTACAAACCTCTGCTCTTGGAGGCCCAACACTGTCTACAAGAATAGAAGCACCCGTAGACATCAGCGACCAGCGCTCCCGATGGGAGTAGTCCCTGAGTCTGTAAATGAATATGAAATAGTCATGTATAGGGTGTTAAAAAATGCTGAGTCGAATACCGTAGACTTTTTCAAGTTCCGAGAACTTGATGCCGATGACTCTGATGATATTCCAGAGGAGCCGATGATTGAGATGATGGCCCAGAGGAGCCGATGATTGAGATGATGGCCCAGAGGAGCCGATGATTTGGATGATGGCCCAGAGGAGCCGATGATTGGGGTGATGGCCCAAAGGAGCCGATGATTGGGGTGATATCCCGGAGGAGCCGATAATTTTATCGGGTGCGCGTCCAGCGCTCCCGATGGAAGTAGCCCCCGAGTCTGGGCACTGATGCTTGCAACCGTGAGTAGACTCAAGTTGAGCAACCCGATGTTTATAGTTTTCTTCAGGTGCCGTTGACACATTGTTGTTTATTTCAAGGGGCAATTCTTAATGCACCTTGAGCATCGTTGATGCCATTGTTTGTAAGTTTATCGGCAGCAAATTATTTGAGTGATCAGCTCATGTTGCAGGTCTTGCTAAACCCGTTGTATGTGCAACTTTGCTTTCAACCGATGCATGACTTGACAGCAGCTCCCGAATAGATCTGTGGCACTAGATCTGCCGATGACTCCGTCGCTCTTTTGATACTTCTGTAATTTAAAGTATCGAACGTGGGTCATTTTCGTACGTGTTTCATGATCCTTGCTATTTGCGGCACTCTTTAAGGCATCTATAGTAAAGGAAAAGAGTAAGGTCCCCGTTAATCATTGCTATTTGCGGCACTCTTTGAGGCATCTATAGCAATGGAAAAGAGCAAGGTCCCCGTTGATTTTGCATCATAGCACCCGTAATTTCAGAGGCTTTTTCGTGATCCTTGCTATCTGCGGCACTCTTTGAGGCATCTATAGCAAAGGAAAAGAGCAAGGTCCCCGTTGATTTTGCATCATAGCACTCGTAATTTCAGAGGCTTTTTTAGAGTGCAATCTCCGGGAGTATTTTCCATCGCACCGATGTTCGTTGTATTATACGAACAAAGTTCCTGACGATGTAGTTCGGGTATCCCGAATTACTGCAATTCTTCAAAACTTGAGTCTTCATATCTTCTTGAATTCCAGCGAACCAGCGCTCCCGATGGGAGTAACCGTAATAGTTCGAAGATATTCCAGGAGCCCCCGAGTAATTCCAGCGAACCAGCGCTCCCGGTGAGAGTAACCGCAATAGTTCGAAGATATTCCAGGAGCCCCCGAGTAATTGCAGCGCTCCCGTCAGGAGCGCAGCGGGTCAATAATATGATATCCATTGAATATTTCAGATGATGAATCTACCAACCCGAGAGTGCATCGGGAGGAGATATATCCAGAGCCGAGGAAGTCAGGTCCATTAGCTCGGCTGCGGCGAGGCCAAGATGGAAGCAGGCCGCAATGCGGACGCAGGCGAAGTAATCAATCTGAAATAGTTGAAGTAGCGGGCGTAGCCGAAATAGTTGCGCCACCAAAGATAGTCCATGCGACGGGCGCAGCCGAAGTAATTGCGCCATTCAACATAGTCCATGCGGCGGGCGCAGCTGAAGTAATTGCGCCATCCAAGATAATCCATGCGGCGGGCGCAGCCGAAGTAATTGCGCCATCCAAAATAGTCCATGCGGCGGGCGCAGCTGAAATAATTACGCCATCCAAGATAATCCATGCGGCGGGCGCAGCCGAAGTAATTGCGCCATCCAAAATAGTTCATGCGACGGGCGCAACCAAAATAATTGCGCCATCCAAGATAGTCCATGCGGCGCCTGGCTGACGTGGCCGATGAAGAGGACGCAGTTGACATGGCCGATCCGCAGCGGGTGAGCATCTGAATATATTGAGTTCATAATGTCGGTCCGTAACACGCAAGCCCCCGAGTACGGCAAGTGCGCGACAGCGGGCGCGGTCGTCCGAACAGAGTAGTCGAAGCTTAGCCCGATCTGCAGTTATATTACGGCGCAAAAAACTGCGGGAAAATAATAGTACGAGCCAAAAAATATATTTGACCAAATAAATTTTGCGAAATAGTAAGATGGCACCTGATTATTTCTATCGGATGGTCGTCGTTGATGAATTTTTTGTTGGATGACTAGTCGGTGAGTGTATGAAACTGCAATGAACACCGTCGCAGTTGTCCGTGACCATGTCTTGTTCTTCAGATAATTTTGGTCCTCGCCTTCGCCGCGGATAATAAGTTCTCGGAGAGCATCATCCTGAATTTGACGTGGGGCTGTGTCCCCTGAATAAATTTATTTTCCTCTGTCCTTTGCTTGCGTGAAGTATGAGCTCAACGATTTATTCCTTTTCGCTGAGATCAAATCACGTGGGCTATGGCTTTCCTGTAACTTGACGGGTCAGTTTCACGGACGGATTGTTACGCCAAGCGCCTGAGACATCTTGAATTCCTGCAGGGATTGCATTGAGGCAGCTGCCGCTAGCCGACGTGTTGTCGAAAACGGGTGGAGACCTCGGTCGTTGATCAACTCATGCTTCATGACCTGGTCCACGTAGACCATTGTAGATCATATCAGAGATCTGAAGAGCGTCGTTGCTGAGACGACGATGCAGGCACCGGTTACGCCGAAGGAGACTGGCTCGGGTGAGACAGGTGAATAAGTTGTCGGTGAAGAGGTCTCGCCCGTATCCTTTGATCTGGCGCGACAATGGAGCAGCCGCCACTGTTGATGATGATGGAATCCTCTTGTTGATGAAGTTTAACACGCCGCTGATCTTGGCTATTGTTGACCGTGAGGGATCTCGCCCGGATGACGAAATTCAGTCGTCGCACTTCCCCCAGACGGCGCCAATTGACGAGGTGGTTCCTCGGCAATGCCCACCATGAGGGGCTTGGGTTTTAGAGAAAGGCGACGATGGAAGTTCCGGGAGCGAGGCGGTACACGACGTACCCAGGTTCACGTCCCCGCGGTGGAGGATCGCTACGTCTTGCTAGCAATCCACTATATGAATATATGTGTACAGGGGGGCCGCCATAGGCGGAGTTGTTGGATCTAGTCTAGTTCTAGTTCGCGGGTTGCGATGTCTAGGCGTGTCGCCTCTACAATTATGTTTCTGAATATGCGTGTCCCTAAGAGGTGTCCCTGCCTGGCTTTATATATCAGCCAAGCTAGGGTTTACAAGAGTCCTAGTAGGATTCATATTGGAGTCTTCTTTTCTTGTAGTCCAAGTTGTTAACGCTTGCAGGTCCAGCTTGTCGAGTCCTTGTGCTGGTCCATCTTGATAATCTGCACCGGGTATGGCAATGTCGAGTACCCAAAGGGTTATGCCCACATCAACAGCATTCCAATCGACAAGAATTTTTCCTATGAAAACCCTTTGGATCATAGGATTAAGATCATCAAATTCCTGTGAAATACACTCATTTTTTATGAAGGAAATATATAATATCCTAAAGATACAAATTATACCCAACTTCTACACCAACAAGATACTCTCCTGCTGTCAATTCTCAACAAAAAAAAAAGATACTCGAAGGCATCGAGGTCGCACACAAGAAAATTAGAAAAAAAATAACCTGCCATGGTGATCAATTGCTCGCAGCAGTAATACTTTAACCACCACAGAAGACAACACCCAGACTAAGAAAGAGGTTCTCCATACGCAACACCTCCAAGAAAGAAATAGTGCACGAGCGTTATCTTCACCTTATCGAAGATCTTAGGTTTTCACTCTAAAGAAAAGCTGAATTCCAAAAACTATGCCTTCAACAAGACTATTAATTGAGAAATACAACTAATATATGCCTACTCGTGGGTTTTCATTCTGGAAATCACGACTCGGTACTCGAGGAGCACCAACAAAGCTGAAGTCTTCCAGTATTGTTGCCCCCACTTGCAAAAGGCCGCTGTTGGAGATCACCAATCACCAAACTCGCAGGCACCGTGTGTGCTATTTGTGTCCAGCAGCTAAGATCGTAACGTAGTCCATGAAGCAATGTCTTCATCCCATTCATGATCCCGCATCCGCTGTAACCAGGTCTTCCAGTCGTCGACGTCTTGACATTCCCCGCATCTGCCAACACCATGCAGACGCAACTTTGACGTGTCACATGGTGTCAAATGAAAGTGGAGATTCGCAACACACCCCATTAAGCCAACAACATCCCGATATCCGCTGCACCCAGCCACAACTCCAAGCACCCCTCATGGCCTACCAACACCGCCGCCGTAGGGAGTTGCCACTCCGACGTCCTCGCTCTGCAGCAGTCCCCAGCCGCGTATGTTGACCTCACCGTATTAGGATGCACGGGGGGGGGGGGTGGTGGCGGCGATCGAGCAGCCGGAGGAGGCCGCCTGCGTGCCGTCTAGGGTTCGCCCATGTGTCACGGGGGAAGTGACAGAAGGAACGCTGTCGAAGCGGTTTCGTGAAATACACTCATATGTATTTTATAGAAATCTCAAAATGTGCTCAAACCTCATTTTACTTTTCACTAATCTCTCTTTTCTCTGTTCTGAATCCTGTAAAATCCATGTGCCTCTGTGGTATGTGCTCTGCAACATCCCAAAAGCAGATGTTACAAAATTCAGTTTCTTCCTATTCCACCGCTACCCGATCCAGTCAGCCGTTAGTATGAAATTTCAGGTGTTCAAGATTCTGAATATTGCAGGATTGCAGTTCCAAATATTACGAATTCTGACGGGAAAACGTTATTTACATATACAGCAACTTACGTAACACAAACAGTGTGGTTCCTAATTCACCGCCGCTCCCGCTCGTGTCGGCCTGAGTGTTCCGGCCGGGTCGGCCGCGGCAGGTCGACCGTTGACGTGGTCGAACCAGACCTGGCGGAAGACCTTGACAATGCAACCGTGGTGCTCGTCGGCGTTAAGCGCGAGATAACACGCCAACAGCCGCTCCAGCTCCTCCGGCCGGCCGCCGCTGCTCGCGATCATCTCCGACATGGACTCCCGGAACGCGCGCTGCGGGTCCCGCGTCCGCCGCACCACGGCGAGGCTCTCCAGGTCCGGCCCCGCCCGCCGCGACGACCGCACCTTCACCCTAAGCATCGTCCTCCCGGAGAACGACGACCGGCGGCCGCCGCTGAGGCTGCGGCGGTGCCGGCGGCCACGGCTGCGACGCCTCAGCCGTGCGCTCCCGGCGTCCGTGTCCGACGGTGCCGTCTGCGGCGGGGGAGGCGGGGCAGGGGAGCTGGCGAGGGAGAACGGGATGAGTTTGCCGAGCGGCGCCAGGATGTCGCGGTCGCCGCCGATGGAGTGGTGGCGCCGGAGCCTGCAATGCCGACCGGTGAGGACGGCGTCGGCACTGTCGTTGCTGACTGATAGCCGGCGCTGGACGACTTCTTCAACGGCGTCAACAGGAGAGCGATGACGCCCGCGCGCGGCGATGGCGTCGGCGTTGTCGTTGCCAACGGAGAGCCGCCGCGCGACGAACTTGACGGGAGAGCGACGCGGTGAGCCTGGCCGCCCCGCCGGCGCGATCATCTCCGCTGCCCGGCAAGCGCGCTCGGGGACGCGCGACGGGAAGGCTGGGGTGGCGCCGCCGTCCTCGTTCGTGGACGCCGGCGCGCGCTTGGTGTCAGCCTTATGCTTCGCGCCGAGCTTGGCGAGCCACGAGAGCGGCGAGAAGGAGAAAGAGAACGCCTTGCTCTGCTTCCCATTGCTCTTGCGCCCGGGGGTCTCGGTCACTCGCTCCGGCGCGCACGGTGGCGTTCCGGGCTGCTGCTGCTGCTTCCTGCTTCCCCACCTCATGGCTTCTCGCTAGCTACCACTACCGTCCACTGATGATCTACTCGTGTCACCCTGTGGAATGAGGTGTTGTCTGCGAATGTGTGTATGCTCGCCGCGACGGAGACGATGGCAATTTAAAGCCGTGGCAACATGGGAGAGTGCCGAGTGGAACAAAAGCCGGCACGATGAGTAGTGGCTAACGGGGAGACAGGAAGACAGGCGTGATCTGAACTTCTGAAGAAGCCTATATCTGCATGCATGCAGCGAGGGTTTTCGAAAGCCCCTGGCGGCAGGCAGCCATGAAAGTTCAGAATTCATAGGCCCCATACGCTCATGATTCAACAATTCTATTCATTCAGTAATCAACTCCACACTTGTGCTTCTCTTTTGTACTTTCTTCTGCCATCTATCTCCATCTCTGCCTTAATTCAACAGTGCCAAATGCTAAGGGGGAGCAAAGGAAAGAGACAAAGCAAAGGAGAAAGTGGATCGACACTCCATGGGTGAAAGGATGTGAGCTGAAACAAAGGAAGGTTGGCTTGCTGTGTGCTTTTGCTTTCCGGCCTGTTCATGCTTCTATTTTCCTAGCTTTGCTGCAAACGTTTGAACAAAAGTCCCGCCGTTTTTGTGCATTGCCATTGTTCCACTTCCTGCTGGGATCAGGCAAAATTTCTAGCCCCTTTTCCTCTCGGTGGAGAAACTCAAGAAAACATGCCCTATAGCTGTAAACAACAACAAAAAAAAAAAACTTCACATTTTGACTTCCTCTTTTCTTCTTAGCCATGGACATCCTTCTGTTTCTGACTCGAAAAAAACAGTGTCTGAACTCTGAAGTCTGAACTTCTTTTTTCCAGAAATTGCAGCGAACTTAACCCGATTCTCAATCTCTTCCCCACAAGGGCATGATACAGAACAAGTGAACAATAGCTAGCAGGTGAGTTCCTACTTCGTGCCCGCAAAGAGGAATCCGTGGATCCTAGCCGCCCAAAGGAGGGCAAAGTTTAAAGAAGGAGGAACACCGAAGCAAAAGCCTAGGCGGTTAGGCCCGAATGGCACTGTTATCTTCTCGACGAGACGGTTAGCCTGCAAGTTTCTAAATTCTAAACTGAATAAGTTTCCCCTCTTTTGGTTCCTTCCTCTCCTATAACAGCATCTTTGATACCAGGGAGAAGAGATCGATATAATCCTTTTGAAGTTCTGCTCTATGTATTTGCAACATATATAGTCCCCCTTTCATGTTCAGATATTAGTGTGTTTCTGCTGCAGTAAGTTTTTAAATGCGACATGAGTTCCTAGACGTCCAGAATTTATATAGGGTTGTCTCAAGGTTACAGTGCAGGGAACAAAGTAGAATTTCAACCTTGAACTCTGTGTGGAATTATATTCAATCTTAATCTCTTAAATAGTTTCGTCGCCAACCTCTAGCTCTCAAAACCTTAACTATCAACCCCCAGTAGTGATCAGGTCAGACAGCCTGAGGTTCAAATTCCACAGCCACTGTTTGAACCTGAAAGCTCTGAAAGAGAAAGGGAACAACCTAAAGGGAAAAAATCTAAAGCCCAAAGGAGGTCCCTCCAAAAATCAACATCAGCGTTTAAAAATGGAAGGACCCCTCAAAGCGACGGACTGCGATTGCTATCCACATCGCACATGGTCGATGAGTGTAACTGTCAACTCTCCTGCCTCAAATGTCAAATAAAGCAAACAACGCTTCACTTTCACTAGCCCCATCCATTTGCTTTTTTGCCGATCGTGACGGTGCCTAAAGATAGGCTCTGCTTCAAATGGCAAAGGATGGAAACAGCAGTCCTAGACTCGATGTTCAGGCATCGCAAATGGACAAAATCATTTGTTCTTTCTCTTGAATATTAAGTAAGCTAGGTAAAGATATCGTTTGTTGAAAATAAACTCTTTCAGGACAATTAGCTCAGATTCTGCTATCTGAAAACACAAAAGGAGGTATAGTAAAAGGAGAAAAACAAAACAGCTCAAAAAGGAGATTAAGCTGATAAATGGTGTCCATGTACTACTACTATTCAACATGGTTGACAACCGTGACCTATGGATTGATTCTCCATCAACATAGACATTTTGCAGTTTCTTGAAGATTATTTATATTTCACAAAAAAAAAATCCTCTTTAGTTGGACTCGTCATGATTGTGTGTATCTTAGGGCATCTCTTGTGGCTCGACCCATGTTGGAAACAAAATGTGTTCGTTTTGCTTCGCTTGGGTTGCGCTGCGGACACAAATTCAGTTGTATCCTCCTCCGCGCCTTGTCTGTTTGGGTCACATGCAGGCTTAGGAGCAAGACTCGTAATTATAATATTTTATATATTGACAACTTAATTTACATGGGGGAATCCAAAATAAAAATGACATAAAAAGAAAATTAATAGATAAAAACCTTGTCTAGGGTTTGCGGCAGCCGCCGCCTACTCCTCATCGTCGCTGGTGAGGTCAATGTACTGATACATGACCATTGGCGCCGAAGCTGGGGCCGTAGTCACTAGAGGGGCCGATGCAGGCATTGGCCACTCACTATGGACTATGTCGACGTTGGAGGTGTAGGGATTCGTAGCATAGAAAACAAAAAAATTCCTACCGCGAGAACGCAATCCAAGCCAAGATGCAATCTAGAAGATGGGAGCAACGAGGGGATGAACGAGACTAACCCTTGAAGATTTCCAAAGCCTACAAGAGGAGGCTCTCGTTGCTGCGGTAGACGATCACTTGCCGCTTTCAAAAGCGCGTAGAAGATCTTGACGGTGCCACAATCGGGCAGCACCTCCGTACTCGGTCACACGTTCGGTGTTGATGACGACGTCCTTCTCCCCGTTCCAGCGGGCAGCGGAAGTAGTAGATCCTCCTCGGAATCCCGGCAGCACGACGGCGTGGTGGCGGTGTCGATGGAGATCTCCGGCGGAGCTTCGCTAAGCATATGCAGGAGAAGTAGTGGAGGAGGGGCGCTAGAGTTTGGGGAGAGGGGGTGCTATGGGCGCCGGCCTCAAGGGGGCAGGGGTGGTGCGGCCAAGCCATGGGCAGCCCCCTCCCTCTCCTCCTCATTATATAGGTGGAACCCCAAGGGTTTGCCCAAAGTCTTCGAATAAGACCCCAACAGAAAAAGCTGCCTTATGGACGAAACCTAGAGGGACAGGGACTCTCCCCTTCCCCTTTACTTGGCCGGCCAAGGAGGTGGAGTCCACCATGGACTCCACCCTCCCACTTGGTTGGCTGGTTAGGGTTTGTGGAGTCCCTCCGGGACTCCTCCTTCCATAGTGATTTATTCCGGATAATTCTAGAAACCACCTTCCATAAATTCACCGGATCATTTCCAAACTTGGAAAGTGACTTCCTATATATGAATCTTATTCTCCGGACCATTCCGGAACTCCTCGTGATGTCCTGGATCCCATCCGAGACTCCGAACAAAACTTCGAACTCCATTCCATATTCCATATCTACTTAAACGACATCAAACCTTAAGTGTGTCACCCTACGGTTCGCGAACTATGTAGACATGGTTGAGACCTTTCTCCGACCAATAACCAATAGCGGGATCTGGAGATCCATAATGGCTCCCACATATTCAACGATGACTTTAGTGATCGACTGAACCATTTACATACGATACCGATTCCCTTTGTCACGCGATATTTTACTTGTCCGAGGTTTTATCATCGGTATCTCTATACCTCGTTCAACCTCGTCTCATGACAAGTACTCTTTACTCGTACCGTGGTATGTGGTCTCTTACGAACCATTCATATGCTTGCAAGCTATTAGACGACATTCCACCGAGAGGGCCCAGAGTATATCTATCCGTCATCGGGATGGACAAATCCCACTGTTGATCCATATGCCTCAACTCATACTTTCCGGATACTTAATCCCACCTTTATAACCACCCATTTACGCAGTGGCGTTTGATGTAATCAAAGTACCTTTCCGGTATAAGTGATTTACATGATCTCATGGTCGAAAGGACTAGGTAACTATGTATCGAAAGCTTATAGCAAATAACTTAATGACGTGATCTTATGCTACGCTTAATTGGGTGTGTCCATTACATCATTCATATAATGACATAATCTTGTTATTAATAACATCCAATGTTCATGATCACGAAACCATGATCATCTATTAATCAACAAGCTAGTTATACAAGAGGCTTACTAGGGACTCTTTGTTGTTCACATAACACACATGTATCAATGTTTCGGTTAATACAATTATAGCATGGTATGTAAACATTATCATAAACACAAAGATATATTATAATAACCATTTTATTATTGCCTCTTGGGCATATCTCCAACAGTCTCCCACTTGCACTAGAGTCAATAATCTAGTTTACATTTGTAAAGATATAACACCTTGGCCTTCCGGTGCTTTATCATGTTTTGCTCACGGGAGAAGTTTTAGTCAACGGATCTGATATGCTCAGAAACGTATGTATTTTGCAATTCATTTGCGTCTCAACGCATCACTCATTTTCTAAATGAGTCGGCATTAAATATGTTTGGTCTTCTGGTGGAACCTTAATTCCGCGGTCTGAAATATGTCACTAATATTGTCATACACAATATAGCTTCAAAGTTCCGACACTATCGGAACTACACCAAGTTCTCAAAGAACCTCTTGACTTAACATCCTCAGTCATTGTCAAAACAATGACATATTCTGCCTTCGTTTGTAGAATCTGTCACAACATTTAGAACTCATCTAAATCTAGCATAGACAAATTCTAGCTCATTGTGCTACCTTTTAAACAACACTTAGCCTAATTTGAGATTGAAATTTTATTTTTATATGTGACCAAACTAATATCGGTGCAACACCTTACAGCGATTTGTTTGTCATTACTCATACAAAACTATATATCCTTGGTTCTTCTAAAGCACTCAGGGATATTCTTACTGTTTATCCAATGATCATCACATGAATCATGCATTCTGGTATATGCTCCTAACCATTTAGAGCATAGGACATCTGATATTGTACATATTATTCGTGATCTAAAATCACTCATGTGTTTTTACTCATTGAGTGTCAAATACACTCAAGTCTTGTAAGACTTTCACATGAAAAGAACACCTTCTTTATATTGAACTACTTCAATATTCATTCTATGTACTTTTTAATTTAAACTTTTATGTGTTTCAATCCATCTTCATAGATCTTGACATTAAATATGTTTCAGTTCATATCCTTTCATTGAAGTTTAATTCTCAATGAAACCTTTTTAATCAATTATATAATTACTTTATTTATAATCAACGATATGTCACCTACATAAAGTATTACAAATATGTCGCAGCGCTCCCACTTAATTTCTTGCAAATGCAAGCCTCTTCATCGTCTCTGATGAAATCATAACTCTTTGATCATTTCATCCGGTGAAGATTCCAACTCTGCGATACTTATTTCACCCAATTGAAGTTCGTATACCTCTCTAGTATTCTACGGACTAGCAAAACTCTTGGTTGTATCTTGTATACACCTTTAATACACACTTCTGTTAAGTAATGTATTTTGCCATCCTACTAGCATATCTCATAAAAGAAATATGTAGCGATTACTAGAATAATCCACATAGACTATAATCATTGCTACGGAAGATCTAATCTTATCGTAGTCAACTCTTTGAACTTTGTCGTAAACTATCTTTCGACAAATCGAGCTTATTCATGGATATTCCATCCAAGTCTATCAATTTTATAGATCCATTTATTTTCAAAAAGTATTCATCTATCTTGGATTTCATGGCATATAGCCATTTTAACGGAGTCAGGGCCCATCATAACTTCTTTGTTTGTAGTTGGTTTATCATTGTTCAAAATCAATCCTTTGTCCACAAATCATTTATTTGATCACAAAGTAAACCATACCTACAAGGTTCAATGTGTACTTCGATCTCCATGGCTAAAACACTTTGTAGTCATGAGAGCCATGATCGTCGTGGCCGCTTCCGGAACCAATTCTGATGCTGTGCTACTCTGATCATTATGCTCAGGTTTCATAAACCTTATCAAGTTCTATTGTCCTCCCACTCAAATATTTCGCTAGAAACAATTTCTCGGAAATACGAAACATTGACAAACACTTTTGACTTTGTCTCCATAGTGGAAAGAATTCCCAATTAATTCTTTGGGATAACCAACAAAGACATTCATCCGATTTTGGTTGTAAACTTATTTACTTATGCTATGCATACCAAAATTTAAGAAAAAGACTATTAGGGTTCATACCCATGCCATAACTCGTATGATGTCATTTCAAACGGAACATGATGATGCTCTATTCAGTGTAAAAGCGGTAGTCTCTAAAGCATAATCCACAAAAATATAATGGCATCAATATTTTATCTCATCATTGATCCAACAAGGTTTGGATACATCTCTCGGATGCTCCATCATCACTATGATACTCCAAGAAACGTGAGTTGTAGAACAATTTCATAACTCTCTTAGATGTTCGCTAAAACTCGTAATTCAAATATTTCCACCATGATCCAATCATAGATATTTGATTTTTCTATTATGATGATTTCCACTTCATGCTGAAATTTATTTGAATCCATTCAAATGTTTCAGACTTCTTCCTTATCGAATATATCCTCATATATATACTCAATTCATTGTTGGAAGTTTTCATGAAGTAGAAGAATCTCCCGCACACAACAATGCCTAGTGAACCATATACATCATCATATATGTTTCCACTAAGTTAGTTGTCCATTCAACTCTTGGCCTATGAACGGTATTTCAGTCATTCTCTTTTAGAAAAGATTTGCAAGCGCCAAATGATTCAAAAATCAAATGACTCCAAAAATCCATTTACATGGAGTTCCTTCATGCGTTCCTTTCTAACATGACCTTAAATGGCGGTTCCACAAATAAGTGGAATTCAAATCATTTGCCTTATGGCATTTTAGCGTCAGTATTATGTATGTGTGTTTCACCATTAAGATTTATAATAACTTATCCATCGTACATGGAGTAATGTCATAATATGAACAACTCATTGTTTTAATTTGACCAGAGCAAAATAACAATTATTAAGTTCTTTATTATAAATTCTAAGGGCTAGATAGAATGCCAACGATAAACATAATAACACTTTATTTTTATTCCAGACGTGCATTCCTATCATATTCCTTGTCAGTCACTTAGGCCATTGTTTTCTTGTATTGTGTTGTTTTGTATGACACTTCATACCAACCAATATGGTACTAATACCCAAGAATTTCATTGTGTGACCAAACTAGGAATACAACCATAACATGTATATTATGTATATACACCTGAGCTAGACTTTCTAGTCTTTTCTTTTCTTTCTGCCAACATATTTTTTGTAGTTTCTCTTTTAGCTTTCCTCATTATTCAGAAAACACTTCACCTTCAATAACTTCTAGGTTTGTTGGTCAAATACCAATAACCTTGAGGTTCTTACTTTGAAGTTGATCATCATATGACAAGTGTTTCAGATTTCACTATTAGTAACTTTTTTTTAATATAATGAACAATTTCACTCATAATTTTATCCATCATATCATGACGACTTTCCGAGACCATGTTTGTACATGCTAGGCTCGTAAAGTTTAACCTCAGTATTCGCATGTGCAAATCTGGCTTGCACCCGTTGTATGCACACGTAGAATCTATCACACCCGATCATCACGAGATGCTTCGAAACGATGAGTCTTAGCAACGGTGCATACTAAGGACCAAGGTTGGAAAAAGCGTTAGGCGTAAGCGAGGCGATTGGCATTCGCCTAGTGCCTAGGCGGTGTTTAAGCGTCCTAGGCGCATCCTAGGCGGGCATTTAGTTTGTACTATAAAGTGTGTAAATAGGTTATCATATGTGAATACACATAAATATAGAGCATGTTAATGAGTAAATTACTATCAACTACCATTAGAATATGGTCCATATGTCTCGACAATGAAATATGGCATGATTTCTTCATGGAGAAGACAATTTCATGGTTGCCCCACCTAGACTTCCGCTTATGTCCTGGGCAAGGCGTTTGTACATCGCCTAGTGCTTAAGCGTGAGTAAGCGTCTCCTAGGCGTTGCCTTTTCCAACAGAGCTAAGGACGATCACTTCATGGATATGCGAATATCGTTAGTGCCCCAATAGTTGGAGGATTGGGACGCCTTGCGTCTTCAACCTTCCTACGTTCCCATAAAACTTATGAGTTTGTGTAGTCTCACCAAATTATATTCTATCATCTTGCAATAAGGTCTTAGATATCACATATATCTCATACCTTGATTATTTCTAAAAACTAAATTTTCAGCTCCTTACTTTTCAAACAGATTTGAATTTCAAGTTTCACGGAGACAAGATAACTTTAGGTACTAATTGAAACCATAGCTCTCTGAATCAACAATGTGAGGTTTACTAAAAGTTTGCAATAGGACTTAATCATTTCTTGATTCTTTAACAATACGGTACCAATCCGTAAAGTTTCTTGTCAGATTTTAACAGTATTTCTATCTCAATAACAAGACTAGCGCATTGTAGAAAACGGATGCCAATACTACAAAATTAATTCAAAATACTACTCAGACTATGTTTATGATAATTAGTTCATGTTTTAATCTAATTACTAATGAACTCCCACTTAATACAACATCCCTCATAGTTGTTAAGTGGTACACGATCCACATCCACTACACCAAAACCGATCATCACGTGAGATGATGTAGCTTCAATGGTGAACATCAACATGTTGATCATATCATCCATATGACTCGTGTTCAACCTTTCGGTTTCCGTTGTCCCGAGGCCATGTCTGTACATGCTAGGCTCGTCAAGCAAACCCTAATATTCTGCGTGTGCAACATGGCTTACACCCGTTGTATGTGAACGTTGAGTCTATCACATCCGATCATCACGAGATGCTTCGAAACGACGAACTATATCAACGGTGCATACGAGGGGAGAACACTTTATTATCTTGATATTAATGTGAGGGATCATCTTATAATGCTACCGTCGCGTTCTAAGCAAAATAAGATGCATAAAGGATTAACATCACATGCAATTCATATGTGATATGATATGGCCCTTTAGTCTTTGCGCCTTCGATCTTCATCTCCAAAGCACGGACATGATCTCCATCATCAACGGGCATGATCTCCATCATCGTCGGTGTAGCGTCAAGGTCCATGGCGCCGTCTTCATGGTTGTTCACCCCATGTAGCAACTATTACAACTACTTTGAAATACTACTCAACATGAAATTTAAAGACAACCATAAGGCTCCTGCTGGTTGCCACAATACAATAATGATCATCTCATACATATTCATCATCACATCATGGCCATATCACATCACCAAACCCTGGAAAAACAAGTTAGACGTCTCTAATTTGGTTTGCATATTTTACGTGGTTTAGGGTTTTCGAGTAAGATCTAATCTACCTACGAACATGAACCACAACGGTGATACTAGTGTTGTCAATAGAAGAGTAAATTGAATCTTCACTATAGTAGGAGAGACGAGACACCCGCAAAGCCACTTATGCAATACAAGTTGCATGTCGAGCGTGGAGCAAATCTCATGAACGCGGTCATGTAAAGTTAGCCCGTGCCGCTTCATCCCACTATGCCACAAAGATGCAAAGTACTCAAACTAAAGACAACATAAGCATCAACGCCCACAAAACAATTGTGTTCTACTCGTGCAACCATCCATGCATAGACACGGCTCTGATACCCCTGTAGGGATTCGTAGCATAGAAAACAAAAAAATTCCTACCGCGAGAACGCAATCCAAGCCAAGATGCAATCGAAAAGATGGGAGCAACGAGGGGATGAACGAGACTAACCCTTGAAGATTTCCAAAGCCTACAAGAGGAGGCTCTCGTTGCTGCGGTAGACGATCACTTGCCGCTTTCAAAAGCGCGTAGAAGATCTTGACGGTGCCACAATCGGGCAGCACCTCCGTACTCGGTCACACGTTCGGTGTTGATGACGACGTCCTTCTCCCCGTTCTAGTGGGCAGCGGAAGTAGTAGATCCTCCTCGGAATCCCGGCAGCACGACGGCGTGGTGGCGGTGTCGATGGAGATCTCCGGCGGAGCTTCGCTAAGCATATGCAGGAGAAGTAGTGGAGGAGGGGCGCTAGAGTTTGGGGAGAGGGGTGCTATGGGCGCCGGCCTCAAGGGGGCAGGGGTGGTGCGGCCAAGCCATGGGCAGCCCCCTCCCTCTCCTCCTCATTATATAGGTGGAACCCCAAGGGTTTGCCCAAAGTCTTCGAATAAGACCCCAACGGAAAAGCGCCTTATGGACGAAACCTAGAGGGACGGGGACTCTCCCCTTCCCCCTTTACTTGGCCGGCCAAGGAGGTGGAGTCCACCATGGACTCCACCCTCCCACTTGGTTGGCTGGTTAGGGTTTGTGGAGTCCCTCACGGGACTCCTCCTTCCATAGTGATTTATTCCGGATAATTCTAGAAACCACCTTCCATAAATTCACCGGATCATTTCCAAACTTGGAAAGTGACTTCCTATATATGAATCTTATTCTCCGGACCATTCCGGAACTCCTCGTGATGTCCTGGATCCCATCCGAGACTCCGAACAAAACTTCGAACTCCATTCTATATTCCATATCTACTTAAACGACATCAAACCTTAAGTGTGTCACCCTACGGTTCGCGAACTATGTAGACATGGTTGAGACCTTTCTCCGACCAATAACCAATAGCGGGATCTGGAGATCCATAATGGCTCCCACATATTCAACGATGACTTTAGTGATCGACCGAACCATTTACATACGATACCGATTCCCTTTGTCACGCGATATTTTACTTGTCCGAGGTTTGATCATCGGTATCTCTATACCTCGTTCAACCTCGTCTCATGACAAGTACTCTTTACTCGTACCGTGGTATGTGGTCTCTTATGAACCATTCATATGCTTGCAAGCTATTAGACGACATTCCACCGAGAGGGCCCGAGTATATCTATCCGTCATCGAGATGGACAAATCCCACTGTTGATCCATATGCCTCAACTCATACTTTCCGGATACTTAATCCCACCTTTATAACCACCCATTTACGCAGTGGCGTTTGATGTAATCAAAGTACCTTTCCGGTATAAGTGATTTACATGATCTCATGATTGAAAGGACTAGGTAACTATGTATCGAAAGCTTATAGCAAATAACTTAATGACATGATCTTATGCTACGCTTAATTGGGTGTGTCCATTACATCATTCATATAATGACATAATCTTGTTATTAATAACATCCAATGTTCATGATCACGAAACCATGATCATCTATTAATCAACAAGCTAGTTATACAAGAGGCTTACTAGGGACTCTTTGTTGTTCACATAACACACATGTATCAATGTTTCGGTTAATACAATTATAGCATGGTATGTAAACATTATCATAAACACAAAGATATATTATAATAACCATTTTATTATTGCCTCTTGGGCATATCTCCAACAGGAGGGGCAGGTGAATGCGTTGGCCATTGGTCCCATGGCGATGTCGGAGGGGTAGGTGTAGGCACTGGAGGGGCTGGTGCATGTGTGCGCTCTAGAGTCCTTGGCGGCGCTGCAGGGCGCCCTGCACGAGCACGGACTCTCACGGGTACATGATGAGGCATTGCCAGTTGGCCGAGTACGTGAGCTCCGAGGCAGCGATGACCAATCGGAGAGCCTCGTCATCGTCCAGCTGGGGTGGTTTGATGACCTCGTCCTCCTTCACGGACGTTAGTTGCTCGTGTTCTGATGCGGGGAGGCTAAGGTAGTCGGCGGTGTTGTCCCGCGTCTCCACGCCCAAGATGTCCTCGTTGTAAAAGCGCTCCCTCTCAACTGCGAGCTCCTCCTCCTCCACCTTCACGGTCGAGGCCTCGCCTTACTCACACTCCTCTTCGCCGAGGAACCCGGCGTGACAACATGGGTCCTGACGCCTGTACATGTCCCACATTGGGGAGTTGAGGCCATAGGCTCCCACAAATCCAGTGGCAAGATCTGGCGGTGACGACTGATCTCGCCGCGCCGCGCCCGCATTTCATGCGGCACCAGCGGCATAGGCACCCTCTTAGCGTTGAGGAGCCAGCCACAGGGAAGGTCGACATGGCCCCACCCTGCGGACGTGTTGGTGCGGTAAAGAGCCGAGGCGATGTCCACATTATTGTTGTTCTTCGGCTTGGCCTATGAGGACCCTAACCTGTAGTTCTTCATCATCTTCCTAAACTATGTGATACGTCTCCAACGTATCTATAATTTCCGATGTTCCATGCTTGTTTTATGACAATACCAACATGTTTTGTTCACACTTTATATCATTTTTATGCGTTTTCCGGAACTAACCTATTGACGAGATGCCGAAAGGCCGATTCTTGTTTTCTGCTGTTTTTGGTTCCGGAAAGGCTGTTCGGGCAATATTCTCGGAATTGGACGAAATCAACGCCAAACCTCCTATTTTTCCCGGAAGGCTCCGAACACCGAAGGAGAGTCGGAGGAGAGCCGGGGGGCCCCACACCATAGGGCCGCGCGGGCCAGGGTCTGGCCGCGCCGGCCTAGGGTGAGGCCACCCTGTCGGCCCTCTGCGCCGCCTCTTCGCCTATAAAACCCCTTTCGACCTAAAAACGCGGTACGAATTGACGAAACTCCGGGAAAGACTCCGGGGCGCCGCCACCGTCGCGAAACTCCAATTCGGGGGACGGAACTCCGTTCCGGCACCTGCCGGAGCGGGGAAGTGCCCCGGAAGGCTTCTCCATCAACACCGCTGCCATCTCCACCGCCATCTTCATCACCGCTGCTGCTCCCATGAGGAGGGAGTAGTTCTCCATCGAGGCTCGGGGCTGCATCGGTAGCTATGTGGTTAATCTCTCTCCATGTACTTCAATACAATGATCTCATGAGCTGCTTTACATGATTGAGATTCATATGAGTTTTGTATCACAATTCATCTATGTGCTACTCTAGTGATGTTATTAAAGTAGTTCTATTCCTCCTGCACGTGTGTAAAGGTGACTAGTGTGTGCACCGTGTGGTTCTTGTCGTAGGCTATGATCATGATCTCTTGTAGATTGCGAAGTTAACTATTGCTATGATAATATTGATGTGATCTATTCCTCCTACATATGCATGAAGGTTACGGTGTGCATGCTATGCTAGTACTTGGTTTAGACTGTTGATCTATCTTACACTAAAGGTTACTAAAACATGAGCATTATTGTGGAGCTTGTTAACTCCGGCATTGAGGGTTCGTGTAATCCTACGCAATGTGTTCATCATCCAACAAAAGTGTAGAGTATGCATTTATCTATTCACATTATATGATCAATGTTGAGAGTGTCCACTAGTGAAAGTGTAATCCCTAGGCCTTGTTCCTAAATACTGCTGAGTTACTACTGCTTGTTTCTTGTTTTCTTGTGTTACTACTGCTGCAATACTACCACCATCAACTACACGCCCGCAAGCTATTTTACGGCACCGTTGCTACTTGCTCATATATATTCATACCACCTGTATTTCACTATCTCTTCGCCGAACTAGTGCACCTATTTGGTGTGTTGGGGACACAAGAGACTTCTTGCTTTGTGGTTGCGGGGTTGCATGAGAGGGATATCTTTGACCTCTTCCTCCCCGAGTTCGATAAACCTTGGGTATCCACTTAAGGGAAACTTGCTGCTGTTCTACAAACCTCTGCACTTGGAGGCCCAACACTTGTCTACAAGAATAGAAGCTCCCGTAGACATCAAGCACTTTTACGGCGCCGTTGCCGGGGAGGGAAGGTAAACGGCACTCACACATTGGCAAGCCCGGCAACTAAGCACTTTTCCTCCCTCGTCAACTACGCGCCAAGCTATTTTCTGGCGCCGTTGCCGGGGAGGAAAGGTAAAAAGGCACTCATACTTCGGTTCCAGGTAAAGTACTTTTCTGGCGCCATTGTGTTTGTGCTCGAAGCTATTTCCTTTAGATCCTGCAATTGCAACTTTTTGTTTCTTGTTTTACACTAGTTAGGCATAATGGAAAACAACAAAAAAATTGGTGAGCTTTTTAATCTTTTTCCTGATTTAGAATTGTTTGATGCGAAAATTAAAAAACCTATGGAACCTTATTTGCATGCTAGTAGCGATGTTATTAGTATGAATGCAATTACTTGCTAATGCTATGAAGAAGTCTAAGCTTGGGGAAGCTAGTTTTTGTGGTCTTTTTAGCTTCCCATCTTTAGGGGAGAAAATTTGTTCGATAATGCTTTATCTCCCATATGCGATAACTCTAATAATGTTTACGATATTTTAAATCCACCTGCTGAAAGTATTCCGTATAAAATACCCATGAAAATTATTGAACGTGTTATGGACAACCACTATAAAGGGGATGGAAGCTGTCCATCCTAGAGATCATTTCTTGTTTTTGCACGAATTATGTGGGTTATTCAAGTGTGCAGGTATCTCTATGGATGAAGTGAGGAAGAAGCTATTCTCGTTTCATCTGTACGGTAAGCGGCGCATTGGTATAAATTGTTGGAGAATAGGCATTCTCTTGGTTGGGAGGAAATTGCATCTCTCTTTTATTCTAAATTTTATCCTCCGCATGAAGTGCATATTGATAGGAATTATATTTATAACTTTTATCCTCGTGATGGAGAGAGTATTTCTCAAGCGTGGGGGAGATTGAAATCACTAATGCTCAAATGTCCCATTCATGAGCTCCCCAGTAATGTTATTGTTAACAATTTTTATGCGAGGATTTCGGGACAACACAAGGACTATCTGGACGCGTGTTCGGAGGGATCTTTCACAAGCAAGGAGGTTGAAGCTAGGTGGGACCTCCTTGATCGGATTGAGGACAACGGCTGAAGGATGGGAGAACAATGAAGGTAAAGAGTCGGGTATAAATTATGATTATGAATGCATTGAAGCTTTTATGGATACCGATAAATTTCGAAATATGAGTGCTACTTATGGTCTTGACTCTCAAGTTGCTGCAAATCTTTATAAAGCCTTTGCTTCTCATTTTGAATTACCTAAAAATAATTTTGATAAGTATCATGAACCTTTTAAAGAGGCTTGCATGAAGAATGAAATTGTTGTTAATTATTGCAATAAGCATGCTCAAACTCCTAAGAATGCTATTTCCTATAAGAATGTTAATTTTTGTGGAATACATAGACCTTGTGGAATTAATCAAATCAAAGATGAATATTGCATCCATCATGCTAATGAAAAAACTAGAAAGTGGTTTAGGGCTCTAGATGATCTTGGTAAAAAAGTTTGTGCCCTCTATCCTTTTATTTGTGAAGTTTGCCATGAAGTGGGTCATTTTAATTTTCAATGTTCCTCCAATGATAATTTGAACCCAATGAGTGCTGCAAATTTGTATTGTGATGATGAAATTACTCCTAATCAGCATGATGAACTTACTTTATTTTTAAAATCTCTTTGTTACATATGAGTGATCTTGATATTGATGATGTCCTGCATGGGTGTTTTTCTTATTGCATTGATAATAGCCATACAAATACTTACATACAAAATATTTTAGAAGATGACACCTTGCCAAAATATGATAGGACCGCTGTGTGTTTTCAACTAATTAACGAAAAGGAGGGATCCTCCCAAGTTTCTTCTATTGTTTCGAAAGTAAATCGGGTTATGCGGACAAGCCACCCTTCAAGCCTCTTCTTCCTGAAGAAGGGAACGAGGAGAAGGAAGAGAAAAAGAAGAAGAAGGGAATGAAGAAGAAGAAGAAGAAGAAGAAGAAGAAGAAGGGGAATAAAAAGAAAGAGGTAACATCATATCCCCGCGTATATGAGATAAGAATAGGTAACCAGTAAGTATGTTGCTCCTAATGATTATTGTGATAATGAATCTGAATATGATGATCTTCCTATGCCCTTTACATACATTAGCAATCATGATTTGAATGAGCACACTACTTTTGATATTGCAAATCTGCGGGAAACTAATTCGAAAATGATGATGATAATAATTGCCATAGTGTCGGTACTATCCATGCTTCCTCCCATAATGATATAGAAAGCTCTAAGCTTGGGGAAGAGGTGTTTGCAAATCCTTTAGCTACTGGTCATTATGTTCTTGATACATCTCCTTCTAATAACAATAATGGTGTGGACACGGATAAACCGATTGTGAAGGATAACTATTCTATTTCTTATGATGACACTATGCCTCCGATCTCTAATGATTATTATAAAGAATGCTATGATATAGGTTCTAACTATCCTTATGAAACTTGTCATAGTTATGATTGGATTACCAAAAACAATCCCCTTAATAGGCAACTTGTTTACCATGTTCAAATTCTTGATAATAATCTTGCTCCAATTACTATTAATGAGAATAACTCTTCTTATGCCAAATTTAATGATACTTCTATGCATATGAACCATGATAAGAATGTTTTAAGTGATGGGTATATTGTGGATTTCATCAATGATGCTACTGAAAGTTATTATGAGAGAGGGAAATATGGTTATATACATCTTAATAATATTAAGTTTCCCCTCTTTATGTTGAGAATCTTGAAGTTACTCGTGTTTTATCCTCTTATGCTTGTCACTTTGTTCTTCATGAATTCATTTGTGTACAAGATTCCTCTTCATAGGAAGCATGTTAGACTTAAATTTGTTTTGAACTTGCCTCTTGAAGCTCTCTCTTGCTTCAAATACTATTTCCAGCGAATGGATTATTAAAGCTGCTTGAGCCCATCTTAATGGCTATAAAGAAAGAACTTCTTGGGAGATAACCCATGTGTTATTTTGCTACAGTACTTTGTTTTATATTTGTGTCTTGGAAGTTGTTTACTACTGTAGCAACCTCTCCTTATCTTAGTTTTGTGTTTTGTTGTGCCAAGTAAAGTCTTTGATAGTAAAGTAAGTACTAGATTTGGATTACTGCGCAGAAACAGATTTCTTTGCTGTCACGAATCTGGGTCTAATTCTCTGTAGGTAACTCAGAAAATTATGCCAATTTACGTGAGTGATCCTCAGATATGTACGCAACTTTCATTCAATTTGGACATTTTCGTTTGAGCAAGTCTGGTGGCCTAATAAAATCCATCTTTACGGACTGTTCTGTTTTGACAGATTCTGTCTTTTATTTCGCATTGCCTCTTTTGCTATGTTGGATGAATTTCTTTGATCCATTAATGTCCAGTAGCTTTATGCAATGTCCAGAAGTGTTAAGAATGATTGTGTCACCTCTGAACATGTTAATTTTTATTGTCCACTAACCCTCTAATGAGTTGTTTCGAGTTTGGTGTGGAGGAAGTTTTCAAGGGTCAAGAGAGGAGGATGATATACTATGATCAAGAAGAGTGAAAACTCTAAGCTTGGGGATGCACCCGGTGGTTCACCCCTGCATATATCAAGAAGACTCAAGCGTCTAAGCTTGGGGACGCCCAAGGCATCCCCTTCTTCATCGACAAATTATCAGGTTCCTTCTCTTGAAACTATATTTTTATTCCGTCACATCTTATGTACTTTACTTGGAGCATCTGTTTGTTTGTTTCTATTTTTGTTTGTGTTTGAATAAATTGGATTACATCATGCTTGTGTGGGAGAGAGACACGCTCCGCTGGTTCATATGAACACATGTGTTCTTAGCTTTTAATTTTCATGGCGAAGGATGAAACTGCTTCGTTAATTGTTATATGGTTGGAAACGGAAAATGCTACATGTAGTAACTGGTATGATGTCTTGAATAACCTGATACTTGGCAATTGTTGTGCTCATGTTTAAGCTCTTGCATCATATACTTTGCACCTATTAGTGAAGAAATACATAGAGCTGGTTAAAATTTGCTTTGCATGAGTGGTTTCTCTAGAGTCTAGATATTTTCTAGTAAGGTGTTTGAACAACAAGGAAGACGATGTATAGTCTTATAATGCTTGTAATATGTCTTTTATGTGAGTTTTGCTGTACTAGTTCGTGCTTGTGTTTGCTTCAAACAGCCTTGCTAGCCTAAACCTTGTATCGAGAGGGAATACTTCTCATGCATCCAAATCCTGAGCCAAACAACACTATGCCATTTGTGTCCACCATACCTACCTACTACATGGTATTTTCTGCCATTCCAAAGTAAATTGCTTGAGTGCTACCTTTAAAATTCCATCATTCACCTTTGCAATATATAGCTCATGGGACAAATAGCTTAAAAACTATTGTGGTATTGAATATGTACTTATGCACTTTATCTCTTATTAAGTTGCTTGTTGTGCGATAACCATGTTCACTTGGGGACGCCATCAACTACTCTTTGTTGAATTTCATGTGAGTTGCTATGCATGTTCGTCTTGTCTGAAGTAAGAGCGATCTACCACCTTATGGTTAAGCATGCATATTGTTAGAGAAGAACATTGGGCCGCTAACTAAAGCCATGATCCATGGTGGAAGTTTCAGTTTTGGACATATATCCTCAATCTCAAATGAGAAAATTATTAATTGTTGTTACATGCTTATGCATAAAAGAGGAGTCCATTATCTGTTGTCTATGTTGTCCCGGTATGGATGTCTAAGTTGAGAATAATCAATAGCGAGAAATCCAATGCGAGCTTTCTCCTTAGACCTTTGTACGAGGCGGCATAGAGGTACCCCTTTGTGACACTTGGTTAAAACATGTGCATTGTGATGATCCGGTAGTCCAAGCTAATTAGGACAAGGTGCGGGCACTATTAGTATACTATGCATGAGGCTTGCAACTTGTAAGATATAATTTACATGATACATATGCTTTATTACTACCGTTGACAAAATTGTTTCATGTTTTCAAAATCAAAGCTCTAGCACAAATATAGCAATCGATGCTTTTCCTCTATGGAGGACCATTCTTTTACTTTCAATGTTGAGTCAGTTCACCTATCTCTCTCCACCTCAAGAAGCAAACATTTGTGTGAACTGTGCATTGATTCTTACATACTTGCTTATTGCATTTGTTATATTGCTCTGCATTGACAACTATCCATGAGATATACATGTTACAAGTTGAAAGCAACCGCTGAAACTTAATCTTCCATTGTGTTGCTTCAATGTCTCTACTATGAATTTATTGCTTTATGAGTAATTCTTATGCAAGACTTATTGATGCTTGTCTCGAAAGTACTATTCATGAAAAGTCTTTGCTATATGATTCAATTGTTTACTCATTGCATTTACATTGTTTCGAATCGCTGCATTCATCTCATATGCTTTACAATGGTATGATTAAGATTATGTTGGTAGCATGTCACCTCGAAATTATCTTTTATCGTTTACCTACTCGAGGACGAGTAGGAACTAAGCTTAGGGATGCTGATACGTCTCCAACGTATCTATAATTTCCGATGTTCCATGCTTGTTTTATGACAATACCAACATGTTTTGTTCACACTTTATATCATTTTTATGCGTTTTCCGGAACTAACCTATTGACGAGATGCCGAAAGGCCGATTCTTGTTTTCTGCTGTTTTTGGTTCCGGAAAGGTTGTTCGGGCAATATTCTCGGAATTGGACGAAATCAACGCCAAACCTCCTATTTTTCCCGGAAGGCTCCGAACACCGAAGGAGAGTCGGAGGAGAGCCGGGGGGCCCCACACCATAGGGCCGCGCGGGCCGGGTCCGGCCGCGCCGGCCTAGGGTGAGGCCACCCTGTCAGCCCTCCTGCGCCGCCTCTTCGCCTATAAAACCCCTTTCGACCTAAAAACGCGGTACGAATTGACGAAACTCCAGAAAGACTCCAGGGGCGCCGCCACCGTCGCGAAACTCCAATTCGGGGGACGAGACTGCGTTCGGCACCCTGCCGGAGCGGGGAAGTGCCCCGGAAGGCTTCTCCATCAACACCGCTGCCATCTCCACCGCCATCTTCATCACCGCTGCTGCTCCCATGAGGAGGAGTAGTTCTCCATCGAGGCTCGGGGCTGTACCGGTAGCTATGTGGTTAATCTCTCTCCATGTACTTCAATACAATGATCTCATGAGCTGCTTTACATGATTGAGATTCATATGAGTTTTGTATCACAATTCATCTATGTGCTACTCTAGTGATGTTATTAAAGTAGTTCTATTCCTCCCGCACGTGTGTAAAGGTGACTAGTGTGTGCACCGTGTGGTTCTTGTCGTAGGCTATGATCATGATCTCTTGTAGATTGCGAAGTTAACTATTGCTATGATAATATTGATGTGATCTATTCCTCCTACATATGCATGAAGGTTACGGTGTGCATGCTATGCTAGTACTTGGTTTAGTCTGTTGATCTATCTTACACTAAAGGTTACTAAAACATGAGCATTATTGTGGAGCTTGTTAACTCCGGCATTGAGGGTTCGTGTAATCCTACGCAATGTGTTCATCATCCAACAAAAGTGTAGAGTATGCATTTATCTATTCTGTTATATGATCAATGTTGAGAGTGTCCACTAGTGAAAGTGTAATCCCTAGGCCTTGTTCCTAAATACTGCTGAGTTACTACTGCTTGTTTACTGTTTTCTTGTGTTACTACTCTGCTGCAATACTACCACCATCAACTACACGCCCGCAAGCTATTTTCACGGCACCGTTGCTCTCTGCTCATATATATTCATACCACCTGTATTTCACTATCTCTTCGCCGAACTAGTGCACCTATTTGGTGTGTTGGGGACACAAGAGACTTCTTGCTTTGTGGTTGCGGGGTTGCATGAGAGGGATATCTTTGACCTCTTCCTCCCTGAGTTCGATAAACCTTGGGTATCCACTTAAGGGAAACTTGCTGCTGTTCTACAAACCTCTGCACTTGGAGGCCCAACACTGTCTACAAGAATAGAAGCTCCCGTAGACATCACTATGCTGACTTGCCCATGGCCGAACTGAGGGGGTTGCCTGTGGTCATGGGACAGGAAGGCCTCAATGTGGCAATGTGAGTAGTGTGTGGCTTCACGGGCGCTTGCCTTAAGAAGGACGAGGAAGCGGTCGCCATCAGTGATGGCGCTAGACTTCAAGCGCGCCTGACATTGATGGTGGCGCAGAAGGCCAGCGCTGCCCGCCAGTACTGCATGCGCGCTGAAAGCTGGTGTGTAGGCGTTGGTGATAATAAAGTGGTTGTTATATCTGAGAGTTCATGATAAATATTTACATCTTATGCTATAATTGTATTAAGTGGAAACATTGATACACGTGTGTTTTGGAAACAAACCAGAGTTGTTTAACTAGCTTGTTGATTAATAGATGATCATGGTTTCCTGATCACGAACATTGGATGTTATTAATAACAAGATCATATCATTGGGAGAATGATGTGATGCACAAACACCCATAGTAACCATAGCATAAGATCAAGTCATTAAGTTTGTTTTGCTATAAGATTTCGATACATAGTAACCTAATCCTTCGACCATGAGATCGTGTTAATCACTTACACCGGATGGATGCTTTGATAACATCAAATTCCACTTCGTAAATGGATGGTTATAAAGATGTCATTAAGTATTCTGAAAGTATAAGTTGAAGCGCATGGATCAAGAGTGGGATTTGTCCATCCTGATGACAGATAGATATACTCTGGGCCCTCTCGGTGGAATGTCATCCAATTAGGTTGCAAGCATGTGACTAGGTCACAAGTGATGACATATCACGGTACGAGTAAAGAGTATTTGTCGGTAATGAGGTTGAACTTGGTATAGAGATACCGATGATCGAACCTCGGATAAGTAAAGTATCGCGCGATAAAGGGAATCGGTATCGTGTGTTAATGGTTCATTCGATCACGAAGTCATCGTTGAATATGTGGGAGCCATTATGGATCCCTAGGTCCCTCTATTGGTTATTGATCGGAGAGGTGTCTCGATCATGTCTGCATAGTTCGCGAACTGTAGGGTGACGCACTGAAGGTTCGTTGTTGTATAGTAGACATGGAATATGAGATGGAGACCGATGTTCGGAGTCTCGGATCGGATCCAGGACATCACAAGGAGGTCCGGAATGGTCCAGAGAATCAGATTCATATAAGGAAAGTCATTTTCCGGGGTTCAGAAAAGTTTATGAATTTTCCGGTGTTTGACCAGAGGGTTTCTAGAAGGTTCCGGAAGGGCCACCAGTTGGCACATGACCTCGGGAGGGCCCACCTGAGCCGAGGGGGTGCAGCCCAACCCTAATTGGCCAGGCGCATCAGCCCTCAAGGCCCAAGTCGACCAAACCTCCTAGGGTTTAGGGAAAACCCTAAAAGGGGGAAGACATGGGTAGGGGGGAAAGAAATCTTCCCCCCTCCCCATGCGCCGGCCCTAGATGGGAGTGGGCCATGGGGGCAACCCTGGCCGCACCCTCCCTCTATAAATAGAGGAGAGGGGTGGTCGGCCACCAGCCTCTTGACCTAACCCTAGCCGCCATCTCTCTCCCTCCTTCTTCTTCCTTTGCAGGCTTGACGAAGCCCTGCAGGAATTTCTGCACTACCACCACCACCACGCCGTCGTGCTGCTGGGATTCCGAGGGGATCTACTACCTCCGCTGCCCGCTGGAACGGGGAGAGGAAGGTCTTCATCGACATCATACGTGTGACCTAGTACAGAAGTGATGCCGGATTGCAGCACCGGAAGGAACCTCTTCATCAACCACGAGATCAGATCTCGTTAAGGCTTTGGATCTTCGAGGGTTAGTTTCTCATCTATCTCGTTGCTCCGATCTCATAGATTAGATCTTTGCTTTTCCATAGATTGGATCTTGGTTTTATTCGTTTTTGCGGTAGATTTTTTTTTGTTTTCCATGCAAAGAACCCTGCAGTTTCCAGACGCGTCCTGGGCGACAATAGGAGGATACACTCGTAGTCCGCGCGGACGCATTCTTAGCCCAAATTTTTGGTGTGAATGGGTTGGTTCGTCCACTTCAGTCCATTTATGTTGGGCCGTTTGGATGGATTTTTCATGTCCTCTAGCCCACCCGAACTAAAACAGACCATTTCAATCCGTTTGCGTCGCGCGGCTGAAGATGTCCTTAGTTAGTTACAGTTGCTAGATGTAATGCTTAAATTTTTAAATAATAAAGTGCTCTCTGTATAAAAAAAGATGACCAATATACCAGTACCATTTTTACTCCTAATTATCTATGCAGTGCCAACAAAAATATCTTTGGCCCTACACATCCTCACCTGAAGATTCTATCAGGAAAAAAGCTTGACCAGTACACGCAACTTGCCTCTCGCTACATGGCCAATTGGCTATATATATCATCGGATATGCTTTACTCAAAACGCTCTCCTGGACCGACTGAACCTACTACCTGCATCCAACGGCAAAGGGCACCATGGGCCTTCACATTATCCGAATAAAATCAAATGGATATGCTGTGTGCTATGCTATGCTGCCCCCAGATTGTGATCATCATGATTTGTGCGCGCGGCCGCCTAGTAGAGCACTAAGATTTGCTTAAGGTTGCTTGTCCTTTTGCCTGGCGGTTGGGTTAGCTGGTTGTGTGGCGGAGTGGGATTAACAAAGCATATCCTTTGCGTGACACCCGTGCAGTGCGAGCCAGGGGATTAGGATGCCCACCTGGAATGATCTGCTGGGATGGTCGCCGTCGTCGACCTGTAGCGGCGGCCGACGTGGCGAGGAGCCACTACGCGGACGCAGATCAAGTTCGTGGCCAGCACGGCGCCGCGTCACGGACACGTAGACGGCGCCGACGTGGCGGCGCGCGGTACCGGACACGTGGTTCGCGTTTCGCTGTCGCTCGCTTGCGGAACGGCGAAGACCGACCGGGACGTCTCATGAAAGCGCCCGTCGGGCAATTAAAGCCCGGAGAAGGAAGGAATTATATATCCACACGCGGTAGGTCCGGCGGTGGCCCCTGGCCGTCCGTCGCGCGTACGGAGCAATCTGGGCCGTCTGTCCGTCCAGGTGGGCCAGCGCGTCGTCAGGTGGCAGCGTGACGCCAGTTGGCACCGGTGGGGCACGCACCATCTTATCCTCTTTCCCATCGCGGTTCGCTGCGCGCGGTCCACCTGCACCGGCCAGCTAGCAAGGACCGCGGGGCCCACAGGTCGGTGAGAGGCAGGCCCACGAGGCGAGCGAGCCGAATATACAAACAACAGTGTACTCGTCTTCCTCGTCGCCTCCTTCCTTCCCCATTTTCCACCCCGAACTCGAAACGGCGGATCGGGTCAAAGCCAGGCGCGCGCGGACCTGACCTAACCTAACCTAGGGTTTGCTCCAGACCTCCGCCCGCGCGCGGATCGATCCGCCATGATGTCCAGGTCCTACACCAACCTGCTCGACCTCGCCGCGGGGAACTTCGCGGCGCTGGGGCCGGCCGGCGGCGGGCGGCGCCGCTCGGGCTCCTTCGGGGCGCGCCGGATGCCGCGGGTCATGACGGTCCCGGGCACCCTCTCCGAGCTCGACGACGAGGACGCCGCCACCAGCAGCGTCGCCTCCGACGTGCCCTCCTCCGCCATCTGCGAGCGCCTCATCGTCGTCGCCAACCAGCTCCCCGTCGTCGCGCGCCGCCGCGCCGACGGCCGCGGCTGGGTCTTCTCCTGGGACGACGACTCGCTGCTCCTCCGCCTCCGCGACGGCGTGCCCGACGACATGGAGGTGCTCTTCATCGGCACGCTCCGCGCCGACGTGCCCGCCGCCGAGCAGGACGACGTCTCGCAGGCGCTCATCGACGGCTTCCGCTGCGCGCCCGTCTTCCTCCCGCCCGACCTCTACGACCGCTTCTACCAGACCTTCTGCAAGGGCTACCTCTGGCCGCTCTTCCACTACATGCTGCCCTTCGCGTCCGGCCCGCCGCCCAAGGACGCGCCGTCACGCGGCGGCCGCTTCGAACGCGCCTCGTGGGAGGCATACGTGCTCGCCAACAAGCACTTCTTCGAGAAGGTGGTCGAGGTCATCAACCCGGAGGACGACTACGTCTGGGTCCACGACTACCACCTCATGGCGCTGCCCACCTTCCTCCGCCGCCGCTTCAACCGCCTCCGCCTCGGCTTCTTCCTCCACAGCCCCTTCCCCTCCTCCGAGATATACCGCTCCCTGCCCGTCAGAGAGGAGATCCTCAGAACCATGCTCAACTGCGATCTCATCGGATTCCACACTTTCGACTACGCCAGGCACTTCCTGTCCTGCTGCAGCAGGATGCTAGGGATAGAGTACCAGTCCAAGCGTGGCTACATTGGCCTGGATTACTTTGGCCGCACCGTGGGGATCAAGATCATGCCCGTGGGGATCCATATGGGCCAGCTGCAGTCGGTGCTGCGTTTACCTGAAATGCAGAGCAAGGTCGCCGAGCTGCGACAGCAATTCGAGGGCAAGACCGTGTTGCTTGGTATGGATGATATGGATATATTCAAAGGCATCAATCTCAAGCTTCTTGCCTTTGAGTACATGCTCAAGATGCATCCCAAGTGGCAGGGGAGGGCCGTGCTGGTGCAGATAGTCAACCCGGCACGTGGCAAGGGAAAGGACATCGACTTCATCCGGGCTGAGATTCAGGATAGCTGCGACAGGATTAACAGGGAGTTTGGCAACTCTAGGGGGTACAGCCCCATTGTTTTCATTGACCAGAATGTGCCAAGCGCGGTGAAGCTTGCGTATTACACGGTCGCCGAGTGCGTCGTGGTGACCGCTGTGAGGGACGGCATGAATTTGACCCCATATGAGTACATTGTCTGCCGCCAGGGATTACCTAGCTCCGAGTCCGCGCCAGAAATCAGCGGGCCACGCAAGAGCATGCTAGTTGTGTCCGAATTCATCGGGTGCTCCCCTTCGCTCAGTGGTGCCATTCGTGTTAACCCCTGGAATACTGAAGCAACTGCAGAGTCACTGAATGAGGCCATCTCGATGTCAGAGCGTGAAAAGCAGCTGAGGCATGAGAAGCATTACCGCTATGTAAGCACACATGATGTTGCGTATTGGTCAAGGAGCTTCATCCAGGACCTGGAGAGGGCTTGCAAGGATCACTTCCGGAAGCCATGCTGGGGCATTGGATTGGGATTTGGATTCAGGGTCGTGGCCCTAGACCCGAATTTCGCAAAGCTTAGTTTCGATTCAATCCTAATGTCTTATGGGAGATCCAAGAGCAGGGCTATATTTCTCGACTATGATGGTACGTTGGTGCCACAGGCTTCTATCAACCAGAGACCAAGTGAAGAATTAGTGAGCATCATTAATACCCTGTGCTCGGATAGGAATAATATTGTTTTCATTGTAAGTGGAAGAAGCAAGGCTAGCTTGGCATCAATGTTCTCCTCGTGTCCAATGCTAGGCATCGCGGCTGAGCATGGTTACTTTTTAAGGTACAGTTTTTTTCATTACCACCAATCTACATTTTGTTTCAGATATGCACTAAAGCCTGTACTCTATCCCAACATCGTAGGAATAGGGGAAGTATAGGCCAATGTCCAGACATAAAGGCACCATGTTCCTGCTATCATCTAGTTCATCAAGCCAATACCAAGCTAGTTTGCTTTCATTGATTCTTCTTGTAACATTATGAAAATCTTCATGTATTGCTTAACAGACCACTACATGCCTTTTGTTTCCAATTAACTGCAATGAGTATAAGTATAAACACAACTTTATGGATCGTACAGCCTAGGTGCGTAGTGTAACTATTTTGGTGGAGTTAAGCAGAACTTAAAGACGTCCAGGCTCATATAATTTGTATATACAAATGTCCTGATTTTACTTCAGCATGGCATACACTCACATCAAAAGATGTTTTTATCCGTTCTTATTAGCTGCCAATTAATCTGTTTGGTGTCTTAATTACCTGGGGAGAATGGAATTCATTGTAGATGGATATTGATTTTTGGAACTGGAAAAAGAAATGGTTGATGAGATGATATGCTTCCATGTGTAGGTGGAATCGAGATGAAGAGTGGCAAATCAGTGCCCAGTCCCCAGATGTTGGGTGGATGCAAATGGCGGAGCCAGTGATGAATCTTTATACAGAAGCAACTGATGGATCCTACATTGAAACCAAAGAAACTGCATTGGTGTGGCACCATCGGGATGCTGACCAAGGCTTTGCATCTTCTCAGGCCAAGGAGATGCTTGATCACCTTGAAAGTGTACTAGTAAGTGAAGCAGTTGTAGTCAAGAGCGGCCAGTTCATTGTGGAAGTCAAACCTCAGGTTCGGCCATTTCGATTTCTTGCATTCTGTCATATTAGCTCACAAACTGTTGTGCCATCCATGGAGGACATCCTTCTTTGTTTTTTTTTGGCCTAAGTTGCTTCACTTATATTTACATAACAGCTTTCAACTAAATAAATTGGCATTCTTTATACGAGTCATATCATATATAGCGCATGCATGTTGCATATTGCAGGCACTCATTTCCCTCTGTAGATGCTTTAATTTTTTTTAAATACATTCTACCAGAAATTACAAATGAGCCATAACAATTTTACTTCACTGATCCTGGTTTTTAATTCTGATCTTTGCACTGGTGCTGAATTTTCATTATTTTGTTTGGTTATCTTTTTGTGCTGCAGGGTGTTAGCAAAGGTCTTGTAGCTGAGAAGATACTCACATCAATGAAGGAGAAAGGGCAACAAGCAGATTTTGTTTTATGCATTGGCGATGACAGGTCAGATGAGGATATGTTTGAAAACATTGCGGATGCCATGAAAAGGAGCATTGTTGCTCCGAAAACACCACTGTTTGCATGTACTGTGGGGCAGAAACCGAGCAAAGCTAAGTTCTACCTGGACGATACGTATGAAGTAGTCAGTATGCTGAGCGCACTAGCAGAAGCTTCAGAGCCAGACCCGACAGACTTGGCAGATGACTTGGCTACATCAGTCTCCTCATTAGACATTGGTGACGAACAAATACAGTTTGGTAATAGTATAGAAGGATCTTAGCCTGGGAGTGAATCTACATATAATGCTTTGACTCGCTAAAGGTTTTTTTTGTTGGATCTCTGAAGTGATGAAACCGTGCACAAGTGACCCATAACAGGGTAAAAAAGTATCTTACAGGTCTCGATTATTGATTTCTCGGACTCATCATTCATTGTAGAGAAGATAATGTGTTTCTCCAGGTGGACAAGGGATTGCAGTCTCGAGCTGCAAGTAGGACATGGATTACAATCTAGTTGATGCACTAGCGTCACTCTGCAGTTGGTTACTGTAGTCCATTGAGTTGTTGCATGGAGATTCATATGTGCATAACTGACCTTTCATGTTCCACCATGTTTCTCATTTTATCTCTGATATTGAGGATGTTGGTCTTAAACCTGCGAGGCGCAGCTTATGTGTTCTTGTCTATTGACTTGGTTAACGAAGAGATTATCTAGTCAAGAAAGCAAGTGGCAATTTGTTTTTCTTGAAATGTTGTGCAGGTGTCAAGGATATGATTTGTTTGATAATTTGACAAACTTCTCTTCATCCTTATACCTAGCTGCTAGCCTACTACCTCTGTTCCAAAATAAGTGACTCGGTTTTGTCTAGATACGCATTTCAATATGTCAATACATCCATATGTACTACCGCTGATTCATATTACCTGCCACTAGTATGGATGTGCCTAGAAGTAAAATATGTCTAGGTACATCTATATTAGTGGCAACTAATATGGTTCGGAGGGAGTAGAAAAAAATGAGTTGTACTTATTTCCGAATGGAGAAAATACTTATTATTGAGTTTGTTCTCTAGAGGGTTCGTATTGGAAATGATGCCTGGCCCTCCTCCCATATTAGTTTTTGCTTAGCAATGTTTTATTTGAACGGGCAGCAGATTGAGATCCACATTATCTCATTTACTCCTGTTACCATAGAACTGTATTCCATTTTTATCATTAGCTGAAATCAACTTCAGAAGCTGGTGCTCCTAATCGATGGTTCTTTGTCAAGGTTTTACTCATTATTCAGTCTGAGAAGCAATAGGTTTCACTTGTGTGTTCGAGTTGCTGATCCTCAAATTATCAACCGTACCTTTGTTAAAAAATGTATCAATATATCAGTAGAAGGCAGGGTACAAAGAATCTTTAAATAATTATCATCAGCCAGATAAATCGAGTGACAAACGTGGTAGCTTCAGTAGTGCAATACAAATGCAGTTAGGAGGAGGATTGCTCTTTATTTACTACAACGGCAAACGTCATAGCTACTGATGCTGCTCCTCCAGTCAAGTCCACGACTGATGTACCACTAAACTGTACAAGACACACAATACAAAAGTACACTTCCTCAAACATAATACAACAGTACAAGACACACAATACAACAGTACAAACTGTACAAGACTTGCAGTTGCAAGCATCGGCTCTAGTCTTACGAGAAGAGGTACACTTCCTCAAAGGATTTCCTACAAAGCAAGACACATTCGTTTACGTGTTAGGTATATGGAGAGCAGATGTTGCAGCAGGTATGCAAATTATATATGCATGACAACAGAGGCGGCTTACGAGGTTTTCCCGGAAAATGTAGGGCTGTAGTTGTAGATCAGGTTGTCCAGCACCTTGTCGGCAGGAGGCCTGTTGGGAGACTTGCGGGCTTGGCTGTATCATATCAGAGTGAAAGGTGAGATGAACACAGGAGCCAAAAGCAATACCACGGGAACCAGGGATTTACACCATAAAATAATTTTGGTACGGGCATCCGTGCAGCATGGTTTTCATCAGAGAATAAGTGTGGTCAATGCATATGTGAATAATCAGATGCCATGTTTCTTACAATGAATAAACATAAGTTCTTGGTTGCAAACCTGATAAAATAGTTGGCAAAATTTTGAGTAACCTGTACCGCATCCTCACTGTGTGGAATCATTGGTTTACGCCACTCAAAGATGGCTTTCTGCAGTAAGTTAACAAGATAATCATATTCTAACCTCTGAAGATATCATGTTTTCCTAAGTGGCCAGTGGCCACAGCCCACATGAACAATAATCACAGCCAGAACAATTTATAAGTTCTGAAATTTGATAGCAGACTAGAAATAATCGTAGCAGATGCCAGAAAAGGATAAATAGAATGCAAACATATACACATGCCTGTGAAAAGAGAACTGGATTAACAACTTCAAATTCAAAAATAAGCAGTAGCACTACAGTCAGCATACCTCAGGATGCCACTGAGTGCAAGTAATCGGATATTTCTGTGCATCTACAGTTGAGACGTAAACCTGATTTGGCAAAGGAAAAGAAATTAGTTTTGTTGTATCGCCCAATGACTTTCCGATCATTCACCAAGATCAAATTTTCGGAAGAATACTTGACAGATTCTTGATAAAAGTTTTCTTCTTAATACATTGATTTAGCACTACCTCTAAATTAGGCTGGTTGAATCCAAATGAGTTAAGTACTGTAGAAGATACAGGAAAGAAAAACCTCAGAGAGTGGATGTTGTATCTAGGGATTAAAAAATGACATTTTGTACCTCGCCATTTTCATCAGGGGATGTAGTCAGAATCCTGAAGAAACTTGATAAAGCACCATTCTCTCGCAGTCTCTTGGGAGAAATACCATACTTCGACCAATTGAGAAATTAAACCGTGTTAGGGAAAATAAGAAGATAAAGATAGTTATTCTGCAATATGCATAGTAAGGTGCTGCTTTAACATCACCAGCCATAATTTGGCTCAACTGAGTGTATCATGTAAAAGTTAATATCGACCTGACTCCTGAGGTCAAAGTTAAAATGTGAAGAGCTCCCAGGAATTTTCTTCTAATACAAAACGAAATGCATTTGGGTGTGTTCGAGAAAAAGAAGAGCGCCCTGGGATTCAACTTACTTTGTGATTTTGCATGACAAGACAACTGGTGCTGAGTTTCTTGATGAGGTCAGGATGAAACCTGTGTATTCATATCATTTTTTGTTAGACAGGTATACAAGGGATATTAGAAGCCAAGCCCCAAAGAGTCAATAACCAAGCTACCGGTAGAAGACAGCATCTGTGTCACAAAAAGTACTGAGAGACAAGGCTATATCATATATAATCTTAATTATATGGTAGTGATGTCATTATGTATATACTTTTTCCTTTCCTGCTACTGAAAAAAAATCTACGAAACATAAAAAGAGAGCAATATGACTGAGCCGTGCCTGTGATTCAGGAGGCCATTCTAGATATAATATCTATATCCAAAATCTGATCAACTGCATAATTAACATCAATTAATCTATTGTTGCAATTTCAAGTTTGATGAATCTGTCATCTAAACCTGAAGTTTCATTTGCAGTGGAGTATACTGTAAATCTTAAGCTCAACTGCATTCTCTCTGTAAAGGAGAACCCAACTTGCATAACCTTCATATAAAACAGGACAAAAAAAACATGGCATTTGCAAGTGCCTATGCAGACTTTTCAGTTGAGAGAGGAAAGTGGGAAAACATCTGAAGTTTCTTTATTTTAGAATTCCTACCTTTCAAATACTGACCCCTTAAGTGAAGAATAATTAGGAAACTGAAGAGTTGATGCTTGATCTGATGCGTGGAATGACTCCAAAATATTATTGTCCTAATACCAGCGTAAAAAAGGTCACAAGTGAAGAATAATTGGGGAACTGAAGAGTTAATGCCTGATTTGAGGTGCTGAATGAATATTATTGTCTAATATCAGCATAAAAAAAAGTCAATTTCCAGTTTGTGGACATAAAAATAAAAGCTCAGTATGGAACAAACTAAGTGTATGTCCTCTTCAGGGAACAGAACAGTGCGGCCGACCAGCTGTTGCTTCACTGCATTATATGAGGCAAGAGAAAATGTCTTGCTTTTTAGATTTAACAGATCATTTTTCTTAGACCATACATCTTAATTTAGGATGCCCTGATGATATAAGTGATATTTATTTATTTTGTATTTTAGCCACTAAATTTGCATGTTGAAGTTGAGAAACGTGTTCACTATCTTAGAAAAAGAGAAATTACCTCGCTCACAATCATGCTTACAAGCTCAAAACCAAGACACTGCGCGAACAATGGAAAATAAATTCCTGCATCATTCTTTTCCAATACATACTACAGAAGAATAAATGATGAAAGTTAGAATTATTCTGTCATCCTTGGTTCCATTCTGTGTAAGCCAAGACAAAGGACACAAATAATGTGAAGTAATGAAACTGAGATGTAGTACATTCGAATAATGCTAACAACTGTAGACTAGAAGTGAATAACATGACTGAACCATACAGAAGCTGTGAAAGAGACGAGTACCTGAAACACCTTTTTTATTGTCTCAAAATATAAACCCTTCTTCACTGATCCACCAGTAAACAGCACACCATTCACCAAACTCAATTTCTGCAGTAAGCGGACAGAAGCAAAAGTATGAAAAATTATCGAAGAGACAAGTAGCATGGACTACTATGCAAGCAGGGCGACCGAGTAACTAATGGATGGCCTATTGCCCTGAGCATATGACTGCAGAACACAAACAATATTTGTAGTATCAAGAGACATGATACTTGTTAAGCTAACCGTTCCATCCAGATCACCAATAGATGGATAATAGAACAGGTCAGTTAGGCACTGAATGAAAGTCATGAACCACCTTGGTTTTTTGCTTGCTCCCTCTAATTGGGATCCCATTCCCCTTTCCTGAACGTGTCCTCTAAAACTTGGGGAACTCTAAATGGCTAGAACTACCAAATGTTCAGGGAAGTCAGCTGAAAGCCTAATTCAGATTCACTCATTCACAATTCCCGCTCGAGACCTTCAATGCACAAATGATTTACCATCTAACCTACAAGCTCAAAATCCATAAGAAAATACTAAAATCCGATTTGGGCGGTGCATCAGCAGGTTGAACTCAAGAAGCTACACAGCAAACTAGTGATCGGCGAGTGAGCAATAACTGCAAACTAGTGTTAGAAAAATGCTTTGCACTGGTAGCTGCTGATCATTTCATTTGATTGATTTTTCAAAAACGACGACTGAATTTCGAAGAACTGGCATTATTAGGCACTAGAGCATTTCTCAGTTAAGCAGCCTATAAGCAAAGGAGAAACGAAGGGGAATCTCTGACCTGGAGGATGGTCTCCTCGGGCTCGTTGTAGATGAGCGGGATGACGCGCGCGCCGCCGGCCTCGACGAACTTGACGTAGGAGGCGCCGATGTAGGAGGTGGAGGTGCCGTTGTCGATCCTCCCGGACGCGCCGTCGCCCGGGTGCGTCACGATGCCGATCACGGGGCGGTCGTAGAGCGCGGGGTCCGGCGCGGCGCAGGCCCCGGCGCGCGGCAGCCGGATGACGGCCGGGCCCGCCGACGACGAGGGGGCGAGGGAGGCCAGCAGGAGCAGCAGCTGGAGAGGAGAAGCCATTTGGACTGCCCGTCTGTGTGCGCTAGTTCGCTTCAAGCTCACTTCATCGTCTCGTGGACCCGACTACCTGAGCGTTGACGAAGCAGAGCAACGCGATTCTCATGGAAAAAATAGAAAAATGCTGGGAAATGGTAGGACGTGCGCATCTGATCTGTTTTGGGGAGGAAACTCAACCGCTCCCACACGTTAGCGCGATGTATTTTTGATATAGAAAGCAAATAAAGCAATAAAGTAAAGTAAAGCAAGATAAAAACAAAGTAAAGATATTGGATGTGGGAGACCCCCTTGCAGCGTGTCTTGATCTCCCTGGCAACGGCGCCAGAAAAAGTCTGGCAGTTGACGTGGGAGTTGAAAATCTTTATGGTGTAACTTTTCTTCGTTCCCCGGCAACGGCGCCAGAAAAAGTCTTGCTGGCGTGTAGTCGACACGTCCGTTGGGAACCCCAAGAGGAAGGTGTGATGCGCACAGCAGTAAGTTTTCCCTCGATAAGAAACCAAGGTTATCGAACCAAGTAGGAGTCAAGGAACACGTGAAGGTTGTTGGTGGCGGAGTGTAGTGCGGCGCAACTCCGGGATTCCGACGCCAACGTGGAACCCGCACAACACAATCAAAGTACTTTGCCCCAACTTAACAGATGAGGTTGTCAATCTCACCGACTTGTCAGTAAACAAAGGATTAAATGTATAGTGTGGAAGATGATGTTTGTTTGCGAAGAACAGTAAAGAACAGAGTTTGCAGTAGATTGTATTTCAGATGTAAAGAATGGACCGGGGTCCACAGTTCACTAGTGGTGTCTCTCCGATAAGAAATAGCATGTTGGGTGAATAAATTACAGTTGGGCAATTGACAAAGAAAGAAGGCATAACAATGCACATACATATATCACGATGACTACTATGAGATTTAATCAGGGCATTACGACAAAGTACATAGACCGCTATCCAGCATGCATCTATACCTAAAAAGTCCACCTTCAGAGTTATCATCCGAACCCCTTCCAGTATTAAGTTGCAAACAACAGACAATTGCATTAAGTATGGTGCGTAATGTAATCAACACAAATATCCTTAGACAAAGCATTGATGTTTTATCCCTAGTGGCAACAACACATTGATACGTCTCCAACGTATCGATAATTTCTTGTGTTCCATGCCACATTATTGATGTTATCTACATGTTTTATGCACACTTTATGTCATATTCGTGCATTTTCTGGAACTAACCTATTAACAAGATGCCGAAGTGCCACTTGCTGTTTTCTCGCTGTTTTTGGTTTCGTAAATCCTAGTAAAGAAATATTCTCGGAATTGGACGAAATAAAAGCCCGGAGGCCTATTTTCTCACGAAGCTTCCGAAGTCCGAAGACGAAACGAAGTGGGGCCACGGGGAGCCAAACCCTAGGGCGGCGCGGCCCCCCTTGGCCGCGCCGCCCTGTCATCCGGGGCCCCCGTGCCCCCTCTCGACTTGCCCTTCCGCCTACTTAAAGCCTCCGTGACGAAACCCCCAGCACCGAGAGCCACGATACGGAAAACCTTACCGAGACGCCGTCGCCGCCGATCCCATCTCGGGGATCCCGGAGATCGCCTCCGGCACCCCGCCGGAGAGGGGAATCATCTCCCGGAGGACTCTACACCGCCATGGTCGCCTCCGGAGTGATGAGTGAGTAGTCTACCCCTGGACTATGGGTCCATAGCAGTAGCTAGATGGTTGTCTTCTCCCCATTGTGCTATCATTGTCGGATCTTGTGAGCTGCCTATCATGATCAAGATCATCTATATGTAATTCTATATGTTGCGTTTGTTGGGATCCGATGAATAGAGAATACTTGTTATGTTGATTATCAAAGTTATGCTTATGTGTTGTTTATGATCTTGCATGCTCTCCGTTACTAGTAGATGCTCCGGCCAAGTAGATGCTTTTAACTCCAAGAGGGAGTACTTATGCTCGATAGTGGGTTCATGCCCGCATTGACACCGGGACAAGTGATGTAAAGTTCTAAGGTTGTGTTGTGCTGTTGCCACTAGGGATAAAACATTGGCGCTATGTCCGAGGATGTAGTTGTTGATTACATTACGCACCATACTTAATGCAATTGTCTCGTTGCTTTGCAACTTAATACCGGAGGGGTTCGGATGATAACCTCGAAGGTGGACTTTTTAGGCATAGATGCAGTTGGATGGCGGTCTATGTACTTTGTCGTAATGCCCAATTAAATCTCACTATACTCATCATGATATGTATGTGCATTGTCATGCTCTCTTTATTTGTCAATTGCCCAACCGTAATTTGTTCACCCAACATGCTGTTCGTCTTATGGGAGAGACACCTCTAGTGAACTCGTGGACCCCGGTCCAATTCTCTTTACTCGAAATACAATCTACTTGCAATACTTGTTTTTACTGTTTTCTCTGCAAACAATCATCTTCCACACAATACGGTTAATCCTTTGTTACAGCAAGCCGGTGAGATTGACAACCTCACTGTTTCGTTGGGGCAAAGTACTTTGGTTGTGCTGTGCAGGTTCCACGTTGGCGCCGGAATCTCTGGTGTTGCGCCGCACTACATCCCGCCGCCATCAACCTTCAACGTGCTTCTTGGCTCCTCCTGGTTCGATAAACCTTGGTTTCTTTCTGAGGGAAAACTTGCTGCTGTGCTTATCATACCTTCCTCTTGGGGTTGCCCAACGAACGTGTGAAATACACGCCATCAAGCATATTTTCTGGCGCCGTTGCCGGGAGATCAAGACACGCTGCAAGGGGAGTCTCCACTTCTCAATCTCTTTACTTTGTTTTTGTCTTGCTTTATTTTATTTACTACTTTGTCTGCTGCACTAAATCAAAATACAAAAAAATTAGTTGCTAGTTTTACTTTATTTGCTATCTTGTTTGCTATATCGAAAACACAAAAAAATTAGTTTACTTGCATTTACTTTATCTAGTTTGCTTTATTTACTATTGCTAAAATGGCCAACGCTGAAAATACTAAGTTGTGTGACTTCACAACCACAAATAATAATGATTTCTTATGCACACCTATTGCTCCACCTCGCTACTACAGCAGAATTCTTTGAAATTAAACCCGCTTTACTCGAATCTTGTTATGAAAGATCAATTTTCCGGAATTAGTTCCGATGATGCTGCTGCCCATCTTAATAATTTTGTTGAACTATGCGAAATGCAAAAATATAAAGATGTAGATGGTGATATTATTAAACTAAAATTGTTCCCTTTCTCATTAAGAGGAAGAGCTAAAGATTGGCTGCTATCTCTGCCTAAGAATAGTATTGATTCATGGACTAAATGCAAGGATGCTTTTATTGGTAGATATTATCCCCCGCTAAAATTATATCTTTGAGGAGTAGCATAATAAATTTTAAACAATTAGATACTGAACATGTTGCTCAAGCTTGGGAAAGAATGAAATCTCTCGGTTAAAAATTGCCCAACCCATGGATCGACTACTTGGATGATCATCCAAACCTTCTATGCAGGACTAAATTTTTCTTCGCGGAATTTATTGGATTCAGCTGCTGGAGGTACCTTTATGTCCATCACTCTTGGTGAAGCAACAAAGCTTCTTGATAATATGATGATCAACTACTCGAATGGCACACGGAAAGAGCTCCACAAGGTAAGAAGGTAAATTCGTTGAGGAATCCTCTTCCTTGAATGATAAGGTTGATGCTATTATGTCTATGCTTGTGAATGATAGGACTAATATTGATCCTAATAATGTTCCGTTAGCTTCATTGGTTGCACAAGAAGAACATGTTGATGTAAACTTCATTAAAAATAATAATTTCAACAACAATGCTTACCGGAACAATTCTAGTAACAACTATAGGCCATATCCTTATAATAATGACAACGGCTATGGTAATTCTTATGGAAATTCTTACAACAATAATAGGAATTCACCCCCTGGACTTGAAGACATGCTTAAAGAATTTATTAGTACACAAACTGCCTTTAACAAATCTGTTGAGGAAAAACTCAATAAAATTGATATTCTTGTTTCTAGAGTTGATAGTCTTGCTTCTGATGTTGATCTTTTGAAATCAAAAGTTATGCCTAATAGGGATATTGAAAATAAAATTGTTACTACAGCAAATGCCATTCAAGTTAGAATTAATGAGAATATAAGATTAATGGCTGAACTGCGTGCTAGGTGGGATAGAGAAGAAAATGAAAAACTAGCTAAAGAGAAGAATATAGCTAAAGTTTGGACTATTACCACCACTAGTAATGCTAATGCTACACATGTTGCTGCACCTCCTACTCATACTAATAAAAGAATTGGTGTTAGCAATGTTTCCACTTCTAATGCAAAGCGCGAAAACCGCCTCGAAACCGCTAAACTCGCTGAAACTGCCTATGATAAAGCTGCTGAAATTTTTCCAACATTGGGGATGATGATCCCATTGCTTTAGATTATAATGGTTTGAATTTTGATGATTGCCACATCTCTGAAGTTATAAAGTTCTTGCAAAAACTTGCTAAAAGTCCTAATGCTAGTGCTATAAATTTGGCTTTCACGCATCATATTACAAATGCTCTCATAAAAGCTAGAGAAGAGAAACTAGAGCGCGAAGCCTCTATTCCTAAAAAGCTAGAAGATGGTTGGGAGCCCATCATTAATATGAAGGTTAAAGATTTTGATTGTAATGCTTTATGTGATCTTGGTGCAAGTATTTACGTTATGCCTAAGAAAATTTATAATATGCTTGACTTGCCACCGCTGAAAAATTGTTATTTGGATGTTAATCTTGCTGATCATTCTACAAAGAAACCTTTGGGTAAAGTTGATAATGTTCGCATTACCGTTAACAATAATCTTGTTCCCGTTGATTTTGTTGTCTTGGATATTGAATGCAATGCATCTTGTCCAATTATATTGGGAAGACCTTTTCTTCGAACTCGTTGGTGCTATTATTGATATGAGGGAAGGTAATATAAAATATCAATTTACTCTCAAGAAAGGTATGGAACACTTCCCTAGAAAGAGAATAAAGGTACCTTATGATTCTATTATTAGAACAAATTATGATGTTGATGCTTCATCTCTCGATGTTACTTGATACACACTTTCTGCGCCTAGCTGAAAGGCGTTAAAGAAAAGCGCTTATGGGAGACAACCCATGTTTTTACCTACAGTACTTTGTTTTTACTTTGTGTCTTGGAAGTTGTTTACTACTGTAGCAACCTCTCCTTATCTTAGTTTTGAGTTTTGTTGTGCCAAGTTAAGCCGTTGATAGAAAAGTAAGTACTAGATTTGGATTACTGCGCAGTTCCAGATTTCTTTGCTGTCACGAATCTGGGTCCACCTCCCTGTAGGTAGCTCAGAAAATTACGCCAATTTACGAGCATGATCCTCAGATATGTACGCAACTTTCATTCAATTTGAGCATTTTCGTTTGAGCAAGTCTGGTGCCATTTTAAAATTCGTCAATACGAACTGTTCTGTTTTGACAGATTCTGCCTTTTATTTCGCATTGCCTCTTTCGCTATGTTGGATGAATTTCTTTGATCCACTAATGTCCAGTAGCATTATTCAATGTCCAAAAGTGTTAAGAATGATTGTGTCACCTCTGAATATGTCAATTTATATTGTGCACTAACCCTCTAATGAGTTGTTTCGAGTTTGGTGTGGAGGAAGTTTTCAAGGATCAAGAGAGGAGTATGATGCAACATGATCAAGGAGAGTGAAAGCTCTAAGCTTGGGGATGCACCCGGTGGTTCACCCCTGCATATATCAAGAAGACTCAAGCGTCTAAGCTTGGGGATGCCCAAGGCATCCCCTTCTTCATCAACAAATTATCGGGTTCCTCCCCCGAAACTATATTTTTATTCGGCCACATCTTATGTGCTTTTTCTTGGAGCGTCGGTTTGTTTTTGTTTTTTGTTTTGTTTGAATAAAATGGATCCTAGCATTCACTTTATGGGAGAGATACACGCTCCGCTGTAGCATATGGACAAATATGTCCTTGGTTTCTACTCATAGTATTCATGGCGAAGTTTCTCCTTCGTTAAATTGTTATATGGTTGGAATTGGAAAATGATACATGTAGTAATTGCTATAAATGTCTTGGGTAATGTGATACTTGGCAATTGTTGTGCTCATGTTTAAGCTCTTGCATCATATGCTTTGCACCCATTAATGAAGAAATACATGGAGCATGCTAAAATTTGGTTTGCATATTTGGTTTCTCTAAGGTCTAGATAATTTCTAGTTTTGAGTTTGAACAACAAGGAAGACGGTGTAGAGTCTTATAATGTTTACAATATGTCTTTTATGTGAGTTTTGCTGCACCGGTTCATCCTTGTGTTTGTTTCAAATAAGCCTTGCTAGCCTAAACCTTGTATCGAGAGGGAATACTTCTCATGCATCCAAAATACTTGAGCCAACCACTATGCCATTTGTGTCCACCATACCTACCTATACTACATGGTATTTTCCCGCCATTCGAAGTAAATTGCTTGAGTGCTACCTTTAAAATTCCATCATTCACCTTTGCAATATATAGCTCATGGGACAAATAGCTTAAAAACTATTGTGGTATTGAATATGTAATTATGCACTTTATCTCTTATTAAGTTGCTTGTTGTGCGATAACCATGTTTATCGGGGAACGCCATCAACTCATTGTTGAATTTCATGTGAGTTGCTATGCATGTTCGTCTTGTCCGAAGTAAGGGCGATCTACACCGAGTTGAATGGTTTGAGCATGCATATTGTGAGAGAAGAACATTGGGCCGCTAACTAAAGCCATGATTCATGGTGGAAGTTTCAGTTTTGGACAAATATCCTCAAATCTCTAATGAGAAAAGAATTAATTGTTGTCAAATGCTTAAAGCATTAAAAGAGGAGTCCATTATCTGTTGTCTATGTTGTCCCGGTATGGATGTCTAAGTTGAGAATAATCAAAAGCGAGAAATCCAAATGCGAGCTTTCTCCTTAGACCTTTGTACGAGCGGCATAGAGGTACCCCTTTGTGAAACTTGGTTAAAGCATATGTATTGCGGTGATAATCCAGGTAGTCTAAGCTAATTAGGACAAGGTGCGGGCACTATTGGTACACTATGCATGAGGCTTGCAACTTATAAGATATAATTTACATGATGCATATGCTTTATTACTACCGTTGACAAAATTGTTTCATGTTTTCAAAATCAAAGCTCTAGCACAAATATAGCAATCGATGCTTTTCCTCTATGAGGACCATTCTTTTACTTTCAATGTTGAGTCAGTTCACCTATTTCTCTCCACCTCAAGAAGCAAACACTTGTGTGAACTGTGCATTGATTCCTACATACTTGCTTATTGCACTTATTATATTACTCTATGTTGACAATATCCATGAGATATATATGTTACAAGTTGAAAGCAACCGCTGAAACTTAATCTTCTTTTGTGTTGCTTCAATACCTTTACTTTGAATTATTGCTTTATGAGTTAACTCTTATGCAAGACTTATTGATGCTTGTCTTGAAGTGCTATTCATGAAAAGTCTTTGCTTTATGATTCACTTGTTTACTCATGTCATACACATTGTTTTGATCGCTGCATTCATTACATATGCTTTACAAATAGTATGATCAAGATTATGATGGCATGTCACTCCAGAAATTATCTTTGTTATCGTTTTACCTGCTCGGGACGAGCGTAACTAAGCTTGGGGATGCCGATACGTCTCCAACGTATCGATAATTTCTTGTGTTCCATGCCACATTATTGATGTTATCTACATGTTTTATGCACACTTTATGTCATATTCGTGCATTTTCCGGAACTAACCTATTAACAAGATGCCGAAGTGCCGATTCTTGTTTTCTTGCTGTTTTTGGTTTCAGAAATCCTAGTAAAGAAATATTCTCGGAATTGGACGAAATAAAAGCCCGGAGGCCTATTTTCTCACGAAGCTTCCGAAGTCCGAAGACGAAACGAAGTGGGGCCACAGGGGAGCCAAACCCTAGGGCGGCGCGGCCCCCCTTGGCCGCGCCGCCCGTCATCCGGGGCCCCCGTGCCCCCTCTCGACTTGCCCTTCCGCCTACTTAAAGCCTCCGTGACGAAACCCCCGGTACCGAGAGCCACGATACGGAAAACCTTACCGAGACGCCGTCGCCGCCGATCCCATCTCGGGGGATCTCGGAGATCGCCTCCGGCACCCTGCCGGAGAGGGGAATCATCTCCCGGAGGACTCTACACCGCCATGGTCGCCTCCGGAGTGATGAGTGAGTAGTCTACCCCTGGACTATGGGTCCATAGCAGTAGCTAGATGGTTGTCTTCTCCCCATTGTGCTATCATTGTCGGATCTTGTGAGCTGCCTATCATGATCAAGATCATCTATATGTAATTCTATATGTTGCGTTTGTTGGGATCCGATGAATAGAGAATACTTGTTATGTTGATTATCAAAGTTATGCTTATGTGTTGTTTATGATCTTGCATGCTCTCCGTTACTAGTAGATGCTCGGCCAAGTAGATGCTTTTAACTCCAAGAGGGAGTACTTATGCTCGATAGTGGGTTCATGCCCGCATTGACACCGGGACGGTGACGAAAAGTTCTAAGGTTGTGTTGTGCTTGTTGCCACTAGGGATAAAACATTGGCGCTATGTCCGAGGATGTAGTTGTTGATTACATTACGCACCATACTTAATGCAATTGTCTGTTGCTTTGCAACTTAATACCGGAGGGGGTTCGGATGATAACCCGAAGGTGGACTTTTTAGGCATAGATGCGGTTGGATGGCGGTCTATGTACTTTGTCGTAATGCCCAATTAAATCTCACTATACTCATCATGATATGTATGTGCATTGTCATGCTCTCTTTATTTGTCAATTGCCCAACCGTAATTTGTTCACCCAACATGCTGTTCGTCTTATGGGAGAGACACCTCTAGTGAACCGTGGACCCCGGTCCAATTCTCTTTACTTGAAATACAATCTATCGCAATACTTGTTTTTATCGTTTTCTCTGCAAACAATCATCTTCCACACAATACGGTTAATCCTTTGTTACAGCAAGCCGGTGAGATTGACAACCTCACCTGTTTCGTTGGGGCAAAGTACTTTGGTTGTGCTGTGCGGGTTCCACGTTGGCGCCGGAATCTCCGGTGTTGCGCCGCACTACATCCCGCCGCCATCAACCTTCAACGTGCTTCTTGGCTCCTCCTGGTTCGATAAACCTTGGTTTCTTTCTGAGGGAAAACTTGCTGCTGTGCTCATCATACCTTCCTCTTGGGGTTGCCCAACGAACGTGTGAAATACACGCCATCACACATCCACAACCTTAGAACTTTCTGTCACTGTCCCAGATTCAATGGAGGCATGAACCCACTATCGAGCATAAATACTCCCTCTTGGAGTTACAAGTATCAACTTGGCCAGAGCCTCTACTAGCAACGGAGAGCATGCAAGAACATAAACAACACATATATGATAGATTGATAATCGACTTGACATAGTATTCCATATTCATCGGATCCCAACAAACACAACATGTAGCATTACAAATAGATGATCTTGATCATGATAGGCAGCTCACAAGATCTAATATGATAGCACAATGAGGAGAAGACAACCATCTAGCTACTGCTATGGACCCATAGTCCAGGGTGAACTACTCACACATCAATCCGGAGGCGATCATGGTGATGAAGAGTCCTCCGGGAGATGATTCCCCTCTCCGGCGAGGTGCAGGAGGTGATCTCCGAATCCCCGAGATGGGATTGGCGGCGGCGGCGTCTCCGGAAGGTTTTCCGTATCGTGGCTCTCGGTACTCGGGGTTTTCACGACGAAGGCTTTAAGTAGGCGGAAGGGCGGAGTCGGAGGGCTGACGAGGGGCCCACACCATAGGGCGGCGCGGGCCCCCTCCGGCCGCGCCGGCCTATGGGTACGGGCCTCGTCGCCCCACTTCGTTTCCCTTTCGGTCTTCCGGAAGCTTCGTGGAAAAATAAGACCCCGGACGTTGATTTCGTCCAATTCCGAGAATATTTCCTTTGTAGGATTTCTGAAACCAAAAACAGCGAAAACAAGAATCGGCTCTTCGGCATCTCGTCAATAGGTTAGTGCCGGAAAATGCATAATAATGACATAAAATGTGTATAAAACATGTGAGTATCATCATAAAAGTAGCATGGAATATAAGAAATTATAGATACGTTTGAGACGTATCAATGCCCAAGGCATCTCCTTCTTCATCGACAACTTATGAGGTCACCTCTAGTGAAACTATATTTTTATTCCGTCACATCTTATGTGCTTTACTTGGAGCGTATGTATGCTTTTATTTTTGTTTTTATTTGAATAAATTCGGATCCTAGCATTCTTTGTGTGGGAGAAAGACACGCTCCGCTGTTTCATATGAACACTGGTGTTCTTAGCTTTACTTTTAATGTTCATGGCGAAGGTTGAAAACCGCTTCATTCATTGCTATTTGGTTGGAAACAGAAAATACTCCATGTGGTAATTGGTATATTGTCTTGAATAATTTGATACTTGGCAATTGTTTTGAGCTCTAAAATAGATCATGTTTAAGCTCTTGCATCATGTAGTGTTGAACCTAGTAGTGGAGAACTATCGTAGAGGTTGTTGAAATTTTGTTTGCATGATTGGTCTCTCTAAAAGTCTAGATATTTTCTGGTAAAGGTGTCTGAACAACAAGGAGACAGTGTAGAGTCTTATAATGCTTGCAATATGTTCTTATGTAAGTTTTGCTGTACCGGTTCATACTTGAGTTTGCTTCAAACAACCTTGCTATCCCAAAGCCTTGTACTGAGAGGGAATGCTTCTCGTGCATCCAAAACCTTGAGCCAAAACCTATGCCATTTGTGTCCACCATAACTACCTTCTACATGGTATTTCTCTGCCATTCCAAGTAAATTGCTTGCGTGCTACCTTTAAAATTTCATTCCTTGTCTTTACAATACATAGCTCATGGGAAAATAGCTTAAAAAACTATTGTGGTATTGAATATGTTGCTTATGTATCTTATTTCTTATAAGTTGCTTGTTGAGCGGTAACCATGTTTCTGGGGACACCATCAACTATTACACCTTTGTTGAATATCATGTGAGTTGCTATCATGTTCGTCTTGTCTGAAGTAAGGGTGATTTATCATGATTAAATGGTTTGAGTATGCATATTGTTAGAGAAGAACATTGGGCCGCCAACTAAAGCCATGTATCATGGTGGAAGTTTCAGTTTGGACATTAATCCTCAATCTCTTATGAGAATATTATCTCGTTGTTGAATGCTTAAGCATTAAAGAGGAGTCCATTATCTCGTTGTCTATGTTGTCCCGGTATGGATGTCCTTAAGGTGAGATTTATCAAAAACGAGAAATCAAATGCGATCTATCTCCTTGGACCTTTGTACAGGTGACATAGAGGTACCCCTTTGTGACACTTGGTTGAAACATATGTATGCAATGATAATCCATGGAAATCCGAGCTAATTAGGACAAGGTGCGAGCACTATTGGTACTCTATGCATGATGCTTGCAACTTATATGATGTTTTATGCATAACACATATGAATTATTACTACCATTGACAAAATTGTTTCTATGATTCCAAAATAAAAAGCTCTAGCACAAGAGTAATCTCTGCTTCCCTCTGCGAAGGGCCCTTTCTTTTACTTTATGATGAGTCAGTTTACCTAGTTCTTTCTATCCTAGAAGCAAACACTTGCGTCAACTGTGTGCATTGATTCTTACATACTTGCTTATTTGCATTCATCATATTACTTTGTGTTGACAATTATCCATGAGATAAACATGTTGAAGTTGAAAGCAACTGCTGAAACTTATATCTTCCTTTGTGTTGCTTCAAAACCTTCTACTAAGAATTTATTGCTTTATGAGTTAACTCCTATGCAAGACTTATTGATGCTTGTCTTGAAAGTACTATTTATGAAAAGTCTTTGCTATATGATCAGTTGTTTAGTCATTATCTTTACCATTGCTTTGAATCACTTCATTCATCTCATATGCTTTACAATAGTATTGATCAAGATTATGATAGCAGCATGTCACTTCAGAAATTATCCTTCTTATCGTTTACCTACTCGAGGGCGAGTAGGAACTAAGCTTGGGGATGCTTGATACGTCTCAAACGTATCTATAATTTCTTATGTTCCATGCTAGTTTTATGACAATACTCACATGTTTTACATACACTTTATATCATTTTGATGTATTTTCCGGCACTAACATATTAACAAGATGCCGAAGCGCCAGTTCCTGTTTTCTGCTGTTTTTTGTTTCAGAAATCTTACACAGGAAATATTCTCGGAATTGGACGAAACAAAAACCCACGGTCTTATTTTCCATTGAGCTTTCCAGAACACCGAAGGAGATACGGAGAGGGGCCAAGGTGGCCCCACACCGTAGGGAGGCGCGGCCTGGAGGGGGGGCGCGCCGGCCTGTGGGGTGGGCCCCTCGGCCGCCTCCCGACTCTGCCCCTTCGCCTATTTATTCTCTCCGTCGCGAAAACCCTAGTACCGAGAGCCACGATACGAGAAAACATACTGTGACACCGTCGCCGCCAATCCCATCTCGGGGGATTCAGGAGATCGCCTCCGGCACCCTGCCGGAGAGGGGAATCATCACCGGAGGACTCTACATCATCATGCCCGCCTCCGGATTGATGCGTGAGTAGTTCATCCTTGGACTATGGGTCCATAGCAGTAGCTAGATGGTTGTCTTCTCCTCTTGTGCTATCATGTTTAGATCTTGTGAGCTGCCTATCATGATCAAGATCGTCTATTTGTAATGCTACATGCTCGTGTTTGTTGGGATCCGATGAATATGGAATACTATATCAAGTTGATTATTGATCTATCATATATGTGTTGTTTATGATCTTGCATGCTCTCCGTTGCTAGTAGAGGCTCGGCCAAGTTGATACTTGTAACTCCAAGAGGGAATATTTATGCTCGATAGTGGGTTCATGCCTCCATTGAATGCGGGACGATGTGATGTAAAGTTCTAAGGTTATGGATGTGTTGTTGCCACTAGGGATAAAACATCGATGCTTTGTCTAAGGATATTTGTATTGATTACATTACGCACCATACTTAATGCAATTGTCTGTTGTTTGCAACTTAATATCTGGAAGGGTGCGGATGCTAACCCGAAGGTGGACTTTTTAGGCATAGATGCATGCTGGATAGCAGTCTATGTTCTTTGTCGTAATGCCCTAAATAAATCTCATAGTAGTCATCATGATATGTATGTGCATTGTTATGCCCTCTCTATTTGTCAATTGCCCAACTGTAATTTGTTCACCCAACATGCTATTTATCTTATTGGAGAGACACCACTAGTGAACTGTGGACCCCGGTCCATTCTTTTACATCTGAAATACAATCAACCGCAATCTCGTTCTCTGTTGTTCTTCACAAGCAAACATCATTCTCCACACCATACGTTTAATCCTTTGTTTACAGCAAGCCGGTGAGATTGACAACCTCACTGTTAAGTTGGGGCAAGGTATTTTGATTGTGTTGTGCAGGTTCCACATTGGCGCCGGAATCCCTGGTGTTGCGCCTCACTACACTCCTTCACCAACAACCTTCACGTGGCCTTCATCTCCTACTGGTTCGATAAACCTTGGTTTCTTACTGAGGAAAACTTGCTGCTGTACGCATCACACCTTCCTCTTGGGGTTCCCAACGGGCGTGTGCTTCACGCGTCATCACACGCTAGTTTTTGTTCAGGCACCTTTGGTCCTGGCCGTGTCCTGGGCTGGGATCCAAGGCCTGGCCACGTCGCCGTGTAAACACTACAGTGTACGGCACCCATTGGTCCCGGCTCGTAAAGACCCAAAGGTCCCGGCTCGTTTCCCAAACCGGGATTAAATGGTTTTGCGCCACACGGCATCTGCGGAACCCCTTTTAATCTTGGCGCGTGTCCCAAACCGGGATCTAAAGTCAAAGGAGGCCGATCGTGCGTCGTCATTACTGGCCGCGTCGAAATCGAGCGTCGACGTGGAATCCGAGCCGTCGGCGCCGACGCAGCCAGCCACTGTTCATCTTCCTCTTCCCATTGCTTTATAAGCTCCACCATTCTTCACCATCGTCACACACACTCTCTCCATCCGGCCTCCTCTCCTCATCCACCATTGCAAAAGCTATAACTCTCTCTCCCCTCTTCGTCGATGGAGCACCTCATGCGCGACCCGGCTCGTCGGACACGGGTGTACTACCTCAAGGCCGAAGGGATGGCGGCGTTCAAGGTCACGGTCACGCTCCGTGCAAGAATGGTGGAGAAGTGGATTCGGGGCGTGAAGAGGGACTTTCTCGACGCCGCAACGACCAAGTGCGTCGGGTTAGACTGCGAGTTCACCGACCCTCGCAAGGCCGGTGAGGAGCAGCGCGCCGCCATCCTTCAACTCTCGGTGGCGTCCGAGACGTTGGTGTTCCAGATTATTCATGCCGATATAAAAGTGCCACAAGTGCTCAAGAATTTTTTGGAGGACGGGAACATCAGATTCTGCGGTGCCGCTATCGGCAATGATGTGAAAAAGCTAAGACTCCACGACATTCACATCACTTCTGCATACGACCTCCAGAAGGTAGTCCCGAACCCCACCACCAAGCCCACTCCAAGTCTATATGATTTGGCAAACCGTACCATTGGGACAAACCTTGAGCACAAGAAGAAGTACAACCACAAGAAGAAGATGGACGTCGCCGCGCAAGAAAAAGAAGATAATCTAATTTTTGGATGGGGCAATTATCCATTGAGCTACAAGCAAGTGCACTATGCAGCACTAGACGCTCACATGAGCTTCGAGATTTCTAGGAAGCATTGGATGCTAGTTGGTTACTAGCCATGTCGATCATCTCAATATTTAGAGATGATGAGTAGTGGTGGTCTTCTATATTTGTATGAACTATGAATCGATCGTTTCAATATATATGAACTATGTGTCTTTCATATATATGCACTATGTGCCTTTTCATATATATGAACTATGTGTCTTTTCATATACATGAACTATGTGTCTTTTCATATATATGAACTATGTGTCTTTCATATATATGAACTATATGTCTTCTGTCCGTGCTTGCTTCCAGCACAGCGTGCCTGCTTGCTTGCTGCTGAGCGCAGTCCTTTTACCATGTCGGAATTAGCCAAATGTATTCACCAAACCAAGTCCAATTTAGTTCAATTTAACCGTCATGATAATTATGCAGCGAAGATGGAGATCTTTATGCGGTTCACTATTTAGAAAAACAAAATGTATGTAAACCTATAAAGTGAGCAAAAAGAAAAAGGCTTTAATTTATGTTTTATCCTGTTGTTCATATTTGGACCAGCACTCTACAGAAAATAATTTTGACAGAAAATCCAATTGTTTCATTCCTAAATATAGTTCCTTCAAAGTGTATGCGATCAATTCTGACGTGTCATGGAATGTGGTATGAAGAGATAAAGAAAATTATTTCTCCAATTCCGGTTTACAGATTCGAAGATATTAATTATTTGGTAATATTATATGAATAATGCATATATTATTTGATAATAATAAATGAATAAATACAATTATTTCATATTCAAATCACTCAAATTTTTCTAATAATAAATCATATATTATTTGTCTAATTCCGGTTTACAGATTTCAAGATATTAATTATTTTGCAACATTATATGAATAATGCAATTATTATTTGATAATAATAATAAATGAATAAATACATAATTATTTCATATCCAAATCACTCACATTGTTCTAATAATAAATCATATATTATTTGTCCAATTCCGGTTTACAGATTTCAAGATATTAATTATTTGGCAATATTATATAAATAATGCATATATTATTTCATAATAATAATAAATAAATAAATACATAATTATTTCATATTCAAATCACTCACATTTTTCTAATAATAAATCATATATTATTTGTCCAATTCCGGTTTAAAGATATCAAGATATTAATTATTTGGCAATATTATATGAATAATGCATATATTATTTGATAATAATAATAATAAATGAATAAATAGATAATTATTTCATATTCAAATCACTCACATTTTTCTAATAATAAATCATATATTATTTTTCCAATTCCGGTTTACAGATTTCAAGATATTAATTATTTGACAATATTATATGAATAATGCATATATTATTTGATAATAATAATAAATAAATAAATACATAGTTATTTCATATTCAAATCACTCACATTTTTCTAATAATAAATCATATATTATTTGTCCAATTCCGGTTTACAGATTTCAATATATTAATTATTTGGCAATATTATATGAATAATGCATATATTATTTGATAATAATAATAATAAATGAATAAATACATAGTTATTTCATATTCAAATCACTCACATTTTTCTAATAATAAATCATATAATATTTATCCAATTCCGGTTTACAGATTTCAAGATATTAATTATTTGGCCATATTATATGAATAATACATATATTATTTGATAATAATAAATACATAATTATTTCATATTCAAATCACTCACATTTTTCTAATAATAAATGATACTCCGGTTTACAGATATTTTTTGGTTTAAAAAATACAGAAATGTGACACAATGATATAAGAGTTAATAGAATTGATATGGTAGTATTTACAACAAGGTACAATCACATTTGCGGGAGCGCAGCAGGAAAGAACCAAGAAGTTAAGCGTGCTGAGGGTGGAGTAGTGTGCGGATGGGTGACCGACCGAGAAGTGATGGCCAAGTCTACAAGTGTAATTAGTATTAAAAATGGTCCAAGTGAGAGAGTAACAAGTCAAACAAAAAGAAAAAAGAAAAAAGAAAAAAGAAAATGAAATTAGAAAAATGAAAAACATAATTACTGAAAATAATATCTAGTCGCGGCTGGGATTACGGGAGGGACTGAAGGTTCTCCAGCCCAAACCCCGTGACGCGGCCACGTGGAGGGTCATTTATCTCAGCTGGTAACTGGGCCTCGACTAAAGGCTTCGCTTTTAGTTCCCCCTAATTAATCGCGGTTGGCCAATCGGGACCAAAGGCCCTTACGGTGCGGGACTGAAGACTCTGTCTCCAGTAGTGTATAGATGTGATAATTGTGCATGTCGGTCAGTGATAAATTTGCTTCAATGTTCAATATCCTCTCCGGTACCAGCTATGCATCTATTGACCTATGTGAATCTTGAGTTGATCTCCACTATGCGGCGGCTGCCTAGGTGGCGGCGGCCCAGGCGGCGGCCCTGTGGGACAGCTCCCTGGCCGAGGCCCTTGAACGCCACAGGCGGCAGGACGAGGTGTCCCATGTGCGGCGTGCGCGGCGCGCGGAGTGCGCGAAGCGCTCCCACTTCGACGCTGGCGCCAGCCCTTCCGGCGGCCAGTACTAGGCCGCGCGACTGCGAGTAAATGAGGCCGCTCTAGGCCGCGCGACAGCGAGTAGGTACGGCCGTTGTAATTTAGGTTAACTCGACTAACCATCTCTGTAAAGATGGTCCTTTTGGCCAATCAATAGTAATGAAAAAAAATTTGCTTACCTACTCACTTGCCGACCGGGCCCGGATGCACCCAACGCGGATAGTTTCCGCGACCGTGGAGCGTCCGCGGAGACGCAAACCTGACACATATTTGTGCCAGATTTGCGTCTCCGCGGACTGCCCAGTCACTTTGCGTCGCCCTGCTGGAGGTGGTGCCAGACGCATTTCCGGTCACGGCGGACGAAAACGGTCGCTGAACGACCGTTTTCGTCACGCCGCTGAGCGACAGTTTACGTCGCGCCGCTGGAGATGCCCTTACTCCTTTTATTTACCTCTTGTTCGACTATCTCCATCAGGGAAGGATACTGCGGCTCAGCTAAATAGCCTTACTGTAGGCCGCTGAATAAATAGAAGCGGGCCCGTCGCTAAGAGCATCTCTAACAGAGCCCGTATATCACGCCGGAACCGTATTTTTCCGGTCGATTTACAGGTTCGGGTTGAAAGTGGCGCAGAACAGAGACTGAACTCTGAACTCGCTGTCCAGCCCGAAAAACTTTTTCATGGGCCCGAAAAATTTCACACTCGACCTCTATTAATACAGACCGAAGGACGGTTTACATGTAACCGCCTCCAGCCGCCGACTTCTAACTACTTTGCTAAAATTTTGTACCGCCGGCCAAGCTCGTAGCTGCAGACGGGGGATGCGGCGGGCGGACACGGCAGGTCATGGCGTGAGGCGGTGGCAAGCACGCGCGCAGCGGCGCGACGGCAAGCAGCGCGCAGCGACGCGGCCAAGCAGCAGCAGCTTGCAATTGCGCGCGCGGCCAAACATTAAGCTATGTGCGGCAGCACTAGCTAGCATCCAATCAATCTCTTATCTAGAGATGCAGCGCAGAAGCAATCACGGCCACGCCCGGCGGCCGGACACGGCCGGCCACGCCGCCCCATCGGCTCCTCCGGCGTTCGTTCTTCGATTCCTTGTGTACGACCGTCCACACCTGATCCTCAAGCTCGCGGCTGCAGTCAGGGGCGCGGCCGTTGGCCCGCACGGGGAGATCGACGCAGCGGCACGGATAGTTCTTGTGAAGATAATGACGGATATATATTTGTTTCCTTGATGAAGGCATTGTCTGGAGTTTACTCAGACTTTCTTCGGGGTGAAAATCCATGATCTGATGATCAGGCGACGATGGTGTTTATGCACTGTTTCCTTCATGGAGGCGTTGTTTATAGGAGAACCTTTTTGTAGTCCAGGTGTGGCCATTGGCGGTGGTAGTACTTGTTGTTTCACTGTTGAGTTCGGCGGGTTTTTTCTCTTTTCTTCTTCTTTTTTTTAGCTGTGTGCAATTTTAGTGTCTTTTTTGGCAGTATGATGTTGCAGAGGCTGGGTGTAATTGATATCTATTTGGTATTAATATATTCCCTTTATCGAAAAAAAAGTTCTTGTGAAGAAGATGATGATTTTTCGAATATTCCCTTTTTCAGTTTTAGTTACAGGGTCCGTTCTGCGTCAGCCGTTTTGCGACCGTAAACACGTTTTCGGAAGACTGAACTCGAGTTTTTCGGTTTGCACTTTTACAGGCTCTGCTAGAGATGCTCTAACAACACGACCAGCGCCTCTTCTGTATACGGTGTTAATCTTCTCCTCACCGACTGCATCAAATTCAGACTTAGCACCCTCAAAGAAAATCTAATTCAGACTTGGCACCTTTCTCTACAAACAAATGGCCTCCTAGTGTAACGTTACTATGGTGAAAAAAGAAAAATCCATAGTTTTGACTGACTTATAAATTATAATTGGTTGGAGCACATGGGTACACTTGGGGTGCTCCACTCTGTGGGGTACTTGAGAGCATCCCCACTCGTTGGCGCTCCCCACGCCCAAATCCGGCGAAATTTTCATCCGGATTGGAGGAAGATTTGGTGTGGGGAGGAGTATATTTCCAGTCGTGTGTTCCCCAAGCGGCGTTTCTCGGGAAAAAAGAGGATGGCTCGGGGAATCCGGACGAAAGAGGAGACACGTGGGCGTGAGCGGTTGGTTTAGCTTCATCCGGAGTCCCCGGGAGACCCCCGGAAAACCGAGGATGGCATGGGGAGTCCGGACGAAAATAGACTCAAATCCGGACCAAAACGAGAAACCGGGGGCCTGACTGGACCGTTTTTCGCCGTCCGGATGAAAAAAAGTGGCCGTGGGGGCTCTGTGGGGAGACGAGTGGAGATGCTCTGATACACGGTCACACTGATATATTGCTCCTTCAAGAAGCCATTGCAATAGTTCATCAATGATCGAGCCAAGCTGTCACTGTCAAAGGGGCTGCATTACTGATCGTGATCGTTAAATGCACCTACGGCAGTGAGCTGTGTGGATGTGTGAAGGTTTTGGGCTTTTGGCCACTCTTGCTCCTTCTAGAAGCCATTCCATTAATCAGAGAACGCTCGAACATACTGCACGTATATATGCACTTGCTCGGCAGTGAACGGTGTGGACGTGTGACATGTTTGGCTATGGAGTACTTGATACACTATTTGCTCCAGAAACTATTGCTCTTTGGCTCTGGAGTAGATGCACTTACGATCTAGTGAATGCGTACACGCACCACCTACCTCTAAGTTTACTTTTGAGCGTTTACTTTTAAGTTTACTTTTTCTTTGACAGCAACCACATATTTCATTAACCGAAATAAGTTACATGAAGCAACACATGTAGAAATTAAAAACATACCGCGATAAAATGATTATCCTGAATTTCTAGATAACATCTAAAATATCGAAAAATACAAAATAATCTCTAGGGTTTGCTGCAACCACCGTAGCCAGCGGCCGCCACCCAACTCCAGCGCCGCCGAGATGGGCACGGAAAAAGACACCGAACCTCCACCATTGCAAGATCCAATAAAGCATCATCGCCAACGAGGCTTTGTGAGTCGGTGAGTCGGTGAATAGGCATGTTGCAAGCAGCGAAGCACATGTCGTTGTGGCACATCGACCGGGGGACATCCTCGTGCTATCTTGGACCAATATTTGCCGCCTTAGAGAAGTCGGAGAAGAACGACATGTCCACCACCTCCGGACCAACATCTTCGGTCCATAAGAACCACCTCGTCCCAACCCCCAGCGTCGTTGTGGATAACGACAAACGTGTTGACGACACGCCGAGAAACTGATCTTGTCAGATCCAAAGAAAGATGAGAAGACCAAGCCATCGGTCTAAAGGATCGACAAGCACACGGTGACATCAACTCCGAGAGCCGCCATAAAGGTCGGCACCGGTATGGGAGTGGAGTTGAGACAGATTTATTCGCCGGACGTCGCTCCCACCACCCCAACGACGCACCACAAAATACAAAGCCTAACTACAAACGGAAGGAACGGGTCCCCTCGCCTTCCTGAAGACGAGCGAAGTGTTTTCTTGGTTGGTTTCTTTTGAGTTAACTTTTAAGAGTCTAGTCAGCGGATCTTGAGATGACAAAATTACCATAAGAGCAAGTAGAATAAGGCCTAGTCTGGCTACAAGCATTAAAATAATATATTTGTGTCTAGTTGGAGGAGAGAAGAGGAGAGAGAATATAAGTGCTAGCTCTAGCACGTGCTACTAGGCAAGTTGTGTCAATGAAGGTGGCCATCCATTGAGAAAATAGTGCATTTTATAGCCAATTATTGTACTTTTTGACTACAAGTTAGCTATAGATGACATGATATCTTGCTTATAGCCAGCAACTGACTACACTATTGAAGTTGCTCTAAGTATGACGCTACGGGTTTTTATAAGACACCGAAACGTATGGATACCACTTCCTCCAATAAATATATCTCAATATTAATTGTAGCCTGTGCGCATTCCGCGTGATGTTTAAACAAATATATGTATTATTAGGTCAACTACTGCCCCTGCATATCTTGTCGTTATGGTCTGATCAATTTCTCTTTTTTGCTTAATCTTTGTTCACCAAATTTAAAAATGTTGCATACGTCGGCTACCAAGAATCGTTCGAAGGCACGGTTTGCTTCCCAACATAAATCTGAGGACATCATGTTGTCTGGACATATTTGTGAGATGACTTTGTGTGAATTTTATGAGAGCTTATGAAATCCGTACTGTAGTAAACCTGTAGTTGACGCAGAAGTTCAACCGGCCGTTATAAACACCAACTTGGCAACCTGCCTTACAAGAGGGCCGAACGTCTCAGTCTCAGTCTTATATAAGCTTCAGAGCATAGAAAAGATGCATTCCCCCAGCAAGCCATGGCGCAAGATCTCCAGTACAGCTACCACCATTGCCTCCTCTTGGCCGCCATCCTCGTGCTCCCACTTCTCCTTGTCAAGCTCAGGCGGCACGGGAGCGGCCGCGAGACTAACCTGCCCCCGGGGCCATGGCCACTGCCGCTCATCGGCAGCATGCACCTCCTCGTCGGCGTACTCCCGCACCTCGCCATGCGGGACCTCGCCCGTCGGCTCGGCGCTCCGCTCATGCTGCTCCGCCTAGGTGAGCTTCGCGTCGTCGTTGCCTCGTCGGCGGCCGCCGCGAGGGCGGTCATGAGGACCCACGACGCCGCGCTCGCCACCCGACCGCTGACCGCCACCATCCGCGCGCTCACCAGAAGGGACGGCCTCGGCGTGGTGTTCGCGCCGCAGGGCGAGCACTGGCGCCAGCTCCGCAAGCTCTGCGTCAACGAGATCCTCAGCGCGCGGCGGGTCCGGTCCTTCCGCGGCTCCCGCGAAGCAGAGGCCGCCGCCCTCGTCGCGTCCATCGCGTCGCTGTCGTCGACGTCCGAGCCGGTGAACATCAGCTCCCTCCTCGCCACCTACGTCACCGACACGGCGGTGCGCGCTGTGGCGGGCGACCGAATGAGGGACCGCGACGCCTTCCTTGAGTGCGTGGACGAGGGCATCAAGGTGTCTGCCGGGTTCACCCTCGCCGACCTGTTCCCGTCCTCACGCCTCGCACGCGCACTCAGCGGGATGGCGCGACGCGCGGAGCTGCAGGGTGTCAAGATGAGCGGGATCATGGACGATGTCCTCGAGGAGCACCGCGTGAGGAGGTCGGCCACCGGTGCGGGGGACGAGGAAGAAGACATCGTGGACGTTCTGCTGAGGCTCCAGACGGACGGCGGGCTTCACGTTCCTCTCGAGACGGGAACCATCCGCGCCGTGATCAACGTAAGACCTAGCTTGTCAACAGAAATTGTTTTACTAGCAAAGCCTCACGCGCGCGTTCGACGCAATTCGTTCTTCGCAGGATCTGTTGGGCGCTGGGAGCGAGACCTCGGCGACGACGCTCCACTGGGCCATGGCGGAGCTGATGCGCGACCCGAAGAAGCTCCGCAGGGCGCAGGACGAGGTGCGCGGAGCCTTCGCCGGGGATAGCCGTGTCCGGGAGGAGGCCCTGCCGGAGCTCCGGTACCTGCAGCTTGTAATAAAGGAGACGCTCCGGCTGCACCCGGCTGTGCCGCTGCTCGTTCCGCGAGAGTGCCAGGAGCCCTGCCGCATCCTCGGCTACGACGTGCCGGTGGGCACCATGGTGCTCGTCAACGCATGGGCGATCGGGCGGGACGTCGAGAGATGGGGCAAGGATGCCGAGGAGTTCAGACCGGAGAGGTTCGAGGAGGCCGGCAACTGCGCGGTGGACTTCAAGGGGACGGACTTCGAGCTCGTGCCGTTCGGCGCGGGACGGAGGATATGCCCCGGCATAGCGCTGGGCGTCGCTGTCATGGAGCTCGCGCTGGCGAGCCTCCTCTTCCATTTCGACTGGGAGCTCCCTGGCGGCGCCGCCCCGCATGAGCTGGATATGACGGAGGCATTCGGGATCACGACGAGGAGGAAGAGCGACCTATGGCTGCACGCCACTGTTTGCGTGCCTCTTCCTAGCCTCTAGATACAATCATACAATGCTGCTCATGCATGGATTGCCTTCTCCATCAGGCTTTGTTCGGTTCCAGGAGATTAAACCCCTGCAGGGATTGGGAGAACCCTACTCGTCACACCAATCCTCTCCATATTTCCTTCTGGTCCCTGCCAGTCTGCCACAATATATTGATTTTCGGTTAATCCCTGCACAAACAGCAGCAGCAATGTGTTAGTGGAACCCCACGTAAATCGCACTTATATTTAATTTTAATTTTTCTAGTACAAATTTTAAGATAGAAACTTGCATTAAAAAGGTAAAATAAACTATAAATAGGACTTAGACGACACTTGACAACTCCACCGGGCAGCGACGAGCATATGCAGCAAGCAGCATCAACATAGGTAGGAGCACCAATCCAACAGAAGAAAAATGGGTGTGACTATTTCAGTTCGTTCTTAGGCGACTAATGTCATCGAATCTGCAGTTGCAACTCATATCGCAATTAATGACTAGCATGAATCAGGATGCAAAACAAATGGTATAAGATTTGATTGAGCATGAAGTTAGTTTTCAACTAGCTGAGAACTAGCAAATCCTAAGAAAAATAACAATTACTTTCAATCAACATAACATGTTATACAAATTTCACTCCCCGACCCCCGCGTCGTCTCTAGGGGCGGCTCGGGGGAACCCTACCCACCAGGCTCCACCCCTTCTCACTGTTGTCGGATGACTCCAACCGTGCTAAGCACGTGTCGAAGACGGCGGCGGCCGAGCCTCTACCGCGCGGCCGCGCTGCTCTCGTGGCTCCGTGCGGCGGCTCTGCTCCGGTGGGGGAGGCTCGGCCCCCTACGGCGGCGGCCACTCCCGGCGGTTTGGAGGCCCCCTCGCGCGCACGTGGACCCCTCTATCGCACCTCCGGTGGTGGAGCTCCGGCTCCTCTCTGCATCAGCCTAGCGGCGTCAACCTCAGCTGCTCTTGTGGCTGCAGCTCGTCGCGGTGGGGTGGGGTGGCGGGCGCCCTCCTACTCTGTGGATCCTCCTGTGGGGGTCAACAGCCTGCCGACTGTTGGTGGATTCGTCGATGGCACCCTGGAGGTGGGCGCCAGATATTGAAGGATCTGGCCCGTCGACTTCGCCGGCGGAGAGGTATATTGTGGCCCTGCTTTGTGTTGGCGCTGTCGTGCTTGCAGTTGTGTGCGGGCCAGTGGAGCTGCAGGATGGCTTGGGCCGTTTACTTGGCATGATGGCCTTGGAGCTACTAGCGAAAGTCTGCATGGCTATGGCCGGCAGTGGTTGCGCCTCCGGACGTTGTTCTCCTCGTTGGAGGCACTGCCGTGGAGTTTTCTCGACCTCCAAGCTCGGATCAGGCTCTTCGTGTGAAAGCTTTGACCTAGTTGGGTCAGGAGATGTGCGTCGTCTCACGTCGCTTACCTCATTTTGGGTGTCGCCTAGAAGACATTGATCACATCTACACCTCATTTGGGTTGGACGCACACAACATCGCGGTTGGAAGGTGTCCAACCGGCGATGTTGGTGTTCCATGTGGCGGCTTATGTCGAAACGATGGCACTGAAGAGTGATGGTTTGGTCACGGCATGACCTTGTTAGTCGCTTGGCCTAGCATGTCCGAGTTTTCTCCATGTTGGTCTTCCATTACTGTGGAGTCGGAGTTGCCATGTTCTGCGAGTGTCTTCTATCGGGCGGCGTACGATGACCTGCAAGGGGCGGTCCAGGTGAAGTTCTCCTTCGACAGGAGTCTTACGCATCCCCTCTCCGGAGCTTGTCATCCGAGTCAGAGCTGCATCCCTACACTACACGAGGAGCCACATGTTTGGCATTGGCCAGCCTGAGCCTCGTGGTGCCGCTTCGGCAAGGTCTTCTTTGGTGGTCGCTTCTTTGGTGAAGCCAGAGTCGTTGCGGAGTGCGGAGTGATGACGATGACCCCGGTGAGCAACCTCGACGATGATCTTCGCTTCAGTGGTCTTTGTGCAGCTTCGGTGGGTTTCAAGGGTAGTTGTGTGTGCCCTGTGACGGTCGTGTTCCATGGCAGTCGGTATGGGTGTTTGTACCCGCTTTTGGCCGATTTTCCATCAATAAACCAGTCACATGTTCTTCTCTATTAATAAAAATGGCAGGTCTTGCCTCGATTCAAAAGTTTGAATCAACTTTCACATCAATCGAAACTAGGTTCAATAAAAATGATCTCTCAAACAAATGAAGCATCAAGTGTTTTGAAACATCAAGTGAAGCATCATTTATTATAGTACAAAAAGCGAAAATATTAATTTATTATGTTTGAAGCATGTAACATCAAGTTCTTTGATCCACGATCCTTCCTGAAGTCTTCAGCTTCAAGGATGATTTGGCCCCTCGGCCCCTCATTAGTCATTCCTCATCTAATTTGCACAAGACAGATGAAATCAAGCACTAAAAATAGCATCACCGCACAATTTTGTCTAAAACATTATTTCATAAACTTATATGAAGCATTATGCCAGAATTTGCTTGGCTGAGCTGAAGATTAGAAAAAACGAGAAGAAAAAACAGACCATGACAACTACGACTTATCTGCTTGACAATTAAAATATAACATATCACATACATCATTATTCTCAAATTTATTTCCTTTTAGACTTAATACCATCGGTCTAGCTTTAACTTAACAAAGCCACACACTGCAAAGTACATCACAACCATGTTAGATGATAAGTTGTATACCATATGTCTTTGTATACGGATACTCTCCATGTACTATACGGCTTTTATGCCCCACTATATAACACGCAACCGTACCCAGCTCCATGGTACGTTCCGCCAAACTACGTTCAATATGGTATCAGAGCAGGCTCTTCCCTGACCTAGTTGCCGATCTCAAGCCGCCGCCGCCGCTCCTCTCCTGAGCCGCCGCCTCCTCTCCTACATCTCGTTGTCACCGCAGCCTCCCTGCGGTCACCGCGACCAAAACCCTACACCAAAAGTCCCCAAAACCAGCAAACCCGCTGCCGCCGTGTGCTAACCCTAAAGCCACCGCCGCCACCACACAACAAGACACCCGGCCGCCGCTGTAATCCAGCCGTCGCCGATCTCAAAACCCCACGATCAAAAAGCCCCAAAACCCTACATCCCATCACGTGCCTGCTGCCGCCATGAGTTCCTCCTCGTCAAGCTCTGGCCTCGTCGCCGCCCTTGGAGCTCCTCCGGCCCAACAACTCACCCGGGGAAACTTTCTGCTATGGAAGGCGCTGGTCCTCCCCGCTTTTCGCACAGATCGTGCCCCGCCGAAGATGATTGAAGTAGAGGATGCCGACAAGAAGAAAATCGCCGTGGAAAACCCGGCCTATGTTGCCTGGATGGCGAGGGATCAACAGGTGCTTCTATTCTTGCTGAACACGCTGTCTCCTGACATCCTTTCCCACCTCCTTGGAGTTGAGTCCACGGATGAAGCGTGGATCGCCATCAATGCTATGTTCAAAACCGCCTCTCGCACCAAAGCTCAACATCTGCGTGAACAGCTCAATGACACCAAAAAGCTCACTATGACTGCTGATCAGTATTACACGAAGATGAGAGGTTTTGCATCAGAACTCACTGCCCTTGGGAAGCCTATTGAGGAGGATGAGTTTCTTGGCTACTTACTTCATGGTCTTGACAAGACAGAGTACAATTCTCTCATCACAACCGTGAATCGCAACTCTGGCACTACTCTGGATGAATTCTATGATCAAATAGTTCCTCTTATGACATGCGCAATGGTGTTGAAGAAAATGGCACCTTCGTCTCTTCTGCAAACCTGGCCCGCCGTGACCGTGAGCAGGGCTCCCGAGGACGGTCCTCTCCTAAGCGGCGGTACTCCTCTCCGCATGGTCGCAGCCCCGATCGTGGCTCCCAACGCGGTGGAGGTAGTGGAGGTGGTGGTTACCGCCACACTAGAGACGACGACCGCGGCTCCTGTCGCGGTGATGATCATGGCTCATGGCGGAGTGATGACCGTCGTGGTGACCGTGATCGTCGTGATGATAGACGCGACAAGCGTCGTGATCGTGATGATGGTGACTGCTATCGCCACTCTGATGGGGGTGGACGCCGTGACCGTGCCCCTACTCCCTTTGTTGATATTGAATGTCAAATTTGTAAGATCTATGGTCATCCCGCCTCTGACTGTTGGTGGCGCTATTCGGATGACAAGAAGTACACGGGAGATAAAGGAGAAAAGGGTGCACACCTTGCATCCTATGGAGTGGACACAAATTGGTACACTGATACGGGTGCCACTGATCATATCACAAGTGAGTTGAACAAGCTCCACATCGCCAACAAGTACAATGGACAAGATCGGGTTCACACTGCTGAAGGTAAAGGCATGCCCATTAGTCATATTGGTAATTCAATTTTGCGTACCCCTCACGGCTCTTTTGATCTTAACAACATTCTTCATGTCCCTAATGCATCAAAAAAACCTTTTATTTGTGCATAAGTTCACTCTTGATAATCATGTCTTTATTGAGTTTCACCCTTTGTTCTTCTTAATCAAGGACCAGGAAACTCGAAGAATTCTGTTTAGGGGCCCCTGCTATGGTGGTCTCTATCCCTTGGTGCCCATGTTTCATGAGACCTCCAAGCTTGCATTCGCCGCAATAAAGCCGTCATCCTCTACATGGCATCGTCGTTTAGGTCATCCATCTTCTTTTGTGGTTAAACAAGTTCTTAGGAAAAATAAAATAGCTTAAACCCATGAGAGTACCCCATATATTTGTGATTCTTGTCAGTTAGCTAAGAGTCATCAGTTGCCATATCCTATATCTATGCTCCTCTAGAACAAGTATTCTCTGATGTATGGGGCCCTGCTCCTCTCTTGTGGGAAAACATGCATACTATGTAAGCTTTATCGATGATTTTAGTAAACTTACATGGATCTATTTGCTCAAGAAGCGTTCTGATGTTTATCAAGCCTTTCTTAATTATCAACAATTTGTTGAGCGCAAGTTTGATAGAAAAATAGTTACTGTGCAAACAGATTGGGTTGTGAGTATGAGAAATTAAATGGACTTTTTCAGCAAGTTGGCATTACACATCATGTTTCCTGTCCCCATGCACATCAAGAAAATGGCTCAGCTGAAAGAAAACATCGCCATATAGTTGAAGTTGGTCTTGCCTTGCTTGCAAATGCATCTATGCCTCTTAAATTCTGGGATGAAGCCTTTATCACTGCCACTTTTCTCATCAATTTACTTCCCAGTAAAGTTCTAAATTTTGAGACTCCTACAGAACGCCTTCTCCATGTTACACCAAATTATGATGCTCTCAGAGTTTTTGGTTGTGTTTGCTGGCCTAATCTTTGCCCTTATAATAAACGCAAACTTGCTTTCCGCTCCAAGCAATGTGTTTTTCTTGGCTACAGTCCTCTTCACAAAGGAGTCAAGTGCCTCGATGTGTCCACTAGTCGTATATACATTTCCCGTGATGTTGTCTTTGATGAAAATGTGTTCCCTTTTGCCTCTCTACATCCTAATGTCGGTGCTCTTCTTAAAAAGGAAATTTTGCTCCTTCCATCATCCATTGATTCATCATCATCACATCAGGGTGTACGTAATTTTGATAACCATATGTCTCCTATTGTGCCTATTGTTCATGTGCTACAAGATGTGGACGGTGCTGCTGAAAATCCTCCCGAAAATGAAGTTGAAATTCGCTCAGAAATTGATGTTGATGATCTGCCAGAAAATAACGAAACTGGCGCTGAAAACGATGCAGAGGAACATTCCCTGACGCTCTCTGATCCCGAGGCCGCGTCGGATCCCGAGGAGGATCCTCCTGCCTCTGGCCTGGACGCTAGCGCCAGACAGTCCCTGCCCGCGCGTGCTGGCCACACGCCCGCGCCCTCGCCATCTGGCGCCTCGCCAGCCGCGCCGGGGCGGTCCCCGCCGATGTCTCCATCAGCGCATGCTCGACACACGCCTCCGGCTAGCCCCTTTTCGCCACCTGGTGCTGGCAGCCCCGGGCGCCGGTCCCCTCTGCTGGAGTCTCCTGTCCTGTCTGCCAGAGAATCTGGGGCAGGTTCTGGATCTTCTGTGGCTGCAGCCAGTGGGGAGACTACTACTGCTGAAAACTCCGCTGAAAATTCTGATGACCACTCTGATGATTCAAGCACCAGTATTGCTGCACCACAACCGTCTCCACCTGCTGAACCACGAACTCGTCTTCAAAAAGGTATAAGAAATCCGAAAAAGTATACTGATGGAACTGTTAGATATGGCATGTTGTCTTCTACAGGTGAACCATGCACTCTTGTGGAAGCTCTCATTGATCCAAATTGGAAACAAGCAATGCAAGTATGATGCTTTGATTGACAACAAGACCTGGCACCTTGTTCCTCAAGGCAAACACAAAAATCTAATTGACTGCAAATAGGTGTATCGTATTAAAAAAAGGCAGATGATACTATTGACAGATATAAAGCACATCTTGTCGCAAAAGGTTTTAAACAAAGGTATGCCATTGATTATGAAGATACTTTCAGCCCTGTAGTTAAAATTTCTACTATCAGAACTGTTCTATCTATATCTGTCTCTCGTGGATGGAGTCTACGACAGCTAGATGTCAAGAACGTGTTTCTTCATGGTGTTCTGGAAGAGGAAGTTTATATGAAACAACCTCCAGGTTTTGAAAGTTCTTCTGTACCAAATTATATTTGCAAACTTGACAAGGCTCTATATGGGTTGAAATAAGCACCTCGAGCATGGTATTCAAGGCTTTGCTAAGTTATGTGCTCTTGGATTTGTTCCCTCAAAGGCTGATACTTCACTGTTTCTTTACAACAAGTCAGGTATCATCATATATATGCTTATCTATGTTGATGACATCATAGTAACAAGCTCCTCTGATCATGCCATTACCTGTTTGCTTCGAGATTTAAATGAGAACTTTGCCATAAAGGATCTAGGTGATTTACATTATTTTCTTGGTATTGAAGTCAAAAGAACTCATAATGGTTTGGTTTTGACACAAGATAAATATGCAAATGATTTGATTGCAAATGTTGGAATGAATGGATGTAAGGCTACACCTACACCTCTGTCTTCTACCGAAAAGTTGTCTCTTTATGATGGTACACCTCTAGGTCCTGAAGATATATAGTACACAATATAGAAGCACTGTTGGAGCTTTGCAATATTTGACTTTGACACGCCCGGATTTGGCTTTCTCAGTTAATAAGCTATGTCAGTTCCTTCATGCTCCAACTACAGATCATTGGACAACAGTTAAGCGCATACTTAGATATGTTTTTGATACATTGAAAGTTGGCATTACATTTGCAAGATCTCCCTCCATGTTTCTCGGTGCTTTCTTAGATGCAGATTGGGCAGGTTCTCTTGATGATAGGAGATCTACAGGTGGTTTTGCCATATTTGTTTGGCCAAAATTAGTCTCTTGGAGTGCCAGAAAGCAAGAAACTGTATCTAGATCAAGTACTGAAGCTGGATATAAGGCTTTGTCTAATGATATAGCTGAGTTAATTTGGGTTGAAGCTCTTCTTGCTGAACTTGGAGTAAAGTTAAGGGGAAAACCATGTCTTTGGTGTGACAACTTAGGTGCTACCTACTCGTCTGTAAATCCAGTGTTTCATGGTCGAACCAAACACATTGAGATTGATTTTCATTTTGTGAGAGAGAGAGTTGCTGATAATCTCTTAGATATCAAGTTTATTTCTAGCAAAGATCAGGTTGTTGATGGTTTCACAAAAGCTCTTCCTATTAGAAGGTTAGATGAGCTAAGCGTAATCTCAACCTTTCAAAAAGTTTAGGTTAAAGGGGAGTGTTAGATGATAAGTTGTATACCGTATGTCTTTGTATACGGATACTCTCCATGTACTATACGGCTTTTATGCCCCACTATATAACACGCAACCGTACCCAGCTCCACGGTACGTTCCGCCAAACTACGTTCAATAAACCATACAACCAAGTTCACAATACATGGGTCACACCGGAACCCCAAAACACACACAAAAGCACGACAAAGTTCGGCGCGTACATCATACTGATACAAGTGGCCCTCAAATGAACCAGAAAGCTAGAGGCTATAGTACTCAAGTCGTCAAGGTGGTGTGTAGACGCTTGATCTCCCACATCGTTGCGTCTAGATCTCACATGCATCCTCTATTGCTGCATATAAATAAGCTCTTTGTAAAGTGCACCAGCAAGTTTGCCAATAAGGAAGCCTTCTATAATAAGCTTGTTCTTAGTGTTCCAAATGGTCCCAAACTATGCAGAAAAAGTAAAACATAGTAGTCTATGATACAATGGATAGAACCTGTAAAATCGTGATGAATTCACTGCCATGTCGGGTTCCAATCACAGTGCAAGCGTTTTCTAACCCCTGCTCATATGAATTTTTCTACGGGGCAACTAAAGATGATGTGCCTACTGACGAGGGATCACCTTGCTAATACCTACAGATTGTAGACTTGGGTTTCGGGAAAGAGCGATGATGGAGATTCCGGGAGCGGGATTGGGCAGAGATTGGCACACGATATACCCAGCTTCGGGTCCCCTCGGTGGAGGATCCCTACGTGATGCTAGCAATCTAGTATATGATCACAAGTATGTTTACAGGGGCTGCCGTAGGTGTAACTATGTTGTCTATCTTGTCTATCTCCCTCCCTCATATGGGTGCCCTAGCTAGCTTTATATATGCAACCAGCCTAGAGTTTTACAAGAGTCCTAGTCGACTACTTCTTCGGGTTGCCTTCTTGAGCCTTCTCCATATTGGACCGAGCCGGGTATGGTAATAATGGGTACCCAAAAGGTATGCCCATGACACCTACAATCATCCAAGTCCCTCATTCCCAAAAGAAGCGAGACCTAACCTTATTGAAGATCGCATGAGTTGAGCTATAGAGCATGTAAAGACTCAATGCAAACATCATCATACTAGAGATGCAAGAGCGAGTAAGTTCAAGCTTCCCTGCTGAGGCCAAGAATAGGCCCTCCAAGGGTCCACCATGTGACCTACCTTCCCGGTTTTAGGAAATCCCAATCCGAGGCCCGTCGTGCCTTTTCACTCACAAGGAGACTGAGGTACGTGATAGAAAATTTCCATAGCTTGCAGTTAAGAAAGTTTGCCATCCGGATTTTCTCTAGTGTTGTAGTCCCTGCTACAATCACCCTAATCTTGCAAAAGTTGATCTTATGACCCAACATGTTCTCAAAGCATAGCAGAATAAGATTGAGGTTGGCTATCCCATGTTTGTCGGTTCAATAAGAAGCATGGTGTCATCCGCAAATTGCAGATGGGTCACTTCCCATGGGATGAGGTGGGGAACTACTCCACTAATGTGTCCCGCCACACAGTAGCATGGGATATCATCGCCGCCATCGAGTCAACCATGAAGTAAAACAAGATCAGGGAAAAGCGGATCTCCTTGTGAGGCACCCCTCGCAATCCTAAAGATCGGCCCAATCTGCACATATTGACGTTGACCGCTGTTTTCCCTCCCGAGACCAGCTGCATTAGGTTGTGAACCCTTGCGCCGAAGAACCATTCCGGAGTAGGACCTCCCGTAGGAAGCCCCGGTTAACCCTATCATAAAAAAAATTCGAAGTCCAGTTTGAGAAATAATTAACCCCCCTAACCTTTTCTTTCTCAATACAGGCGCGATCTCATACAATTTCAAAACCCATTCATGAAGCGCTCGATCCTTAATAAAAACCAATTGGCTACTGTGAGCTTAAGGAGGAAGACAAATGCCATAGTCCTTAGCTATAAACTTAAAGATGATGTTAATATGCGTGATAGGGCTTCTAACAATTAAAATGAACGGTCCAACCATATACCTGCTTGACAAGAACTTGCCACTATATCAAGAATGCATGTTAACTGCAACATCAACTCACCACTAGCAGATTAGTCGTAACCAGAGTTCCAATAGCATTATGGCATAATCTTTGAATGTTGCAGATATATCAAGTATGAAAGGGCTACTCAAGAGGGAAAAACTGTTTCATCCTTTTGATACCTCATGCCTCCATGGTACAAATCGCGAACTGCAAAATGCATCATTACCGGCAAATATATTCTAATCGTTATTGTAATCTACATAAAAGTAGAGTAGACTTTCAATGAGCACAAAATTTTAAGAAACGGTATGGCATGCAACTATTGATATCGGTGAGCATTAAATCAATCAAATGTTTATTTTTTTACATAGATTTACCGCATACATTAATTGGGTTTTGCTAGTTCTCGCGAACTGCTAACCGTCAAATTACGTGCTGAGATTCGTACAAAATTTGTTGCTTTTTTCATGTGTTGTTTTGCACGAGTTTCAAACAGCTCTTGGCTTGGTCTAGGAAATTGAGAGGCAAACATCAAGTATGAAAAAGTTGTGCGTTTAGAGAATATTGAACCCTAAACCTCCTGTATACACGGCTGCTTCTACTAGCAGGCCAAAGATCTAAGGACCTGCTTGATTTTCAGGATTTCACAAACATAGGAATAGGAAAAAACAAAAGAATGGGATAGGAATGTATGTGTAATCCCATAGGGTTGTAAAAGCATAGGAATTTACGAACTTAGATGTTTGATTTGCAGGAATAGAAAAAACACATGAATCCTTAAAATCATAATTAAATCATGCCTAAAACAAATGTAAAAGGTAAGATTAAGTCAGTATCATGCAACTTATGACCTATCTCTCGTTCTTTGTGCATAGGAATGTAAAAATAGGTTTGAGTGAATTTCCTTATGAAATCTAAATCAAAGGAAAAAAATCCTATACTTTTCATATATCCCATTCCTTTGAATCGAATGAATAGTGACATTAAAGAAAAATTTCCTATTCCTATGATTTTCCTCCAACATTCCTATGAATCAAACATGCCCTAATTTGTTACACGGTTGATCAAGTCTTATTATAATATGAAGTGTTGCCGGAAGACTTTTTTCCATGTTTTTGCTCTTTTTTTATTTTCATTTTGTTCGTAACTAAGTACTTAAATTTGTTTGACATAGAGCAATGAAACTTTTTTCAGTTGCAAGTGTAATTGCAACTGAGATTTCAACATAGAGCAATGAAACTTTGTCTAGTGGCAAGCGTAATTGCAACTTTTGTTTGCAAGTTGAGTTGCAACTAAGATTTTTTCTAGTTAAAAGTGTGGTTGCAACTGAGACTTTCCCCAGTTGCAAGTGTGGTCAGAAATGGAACTTTTTCAGTTGCAACATAGAGCAATGAAATTGAGACATTTTTATTTGCAAGTTGGGTCGCAGCCGAGAATTTTGAAAATATTCAAATCATGAAAATGTTCATTTTTTAATTATTCAGATTTAAAATATTCAGCATTCAAATTTATTCATTCTACTGTGAGAACGACAACAAAATTCCTAGAACGAACTTCGTTTTCAGTACACTGAGCTCTAGAGAGTTCCATGTTAATTATATGATGACATGTAAGTACCAAATTATGACAGAATGGCCAAATAAAATTATATAATTACTCATAAAGACAAGCTATAATATATATGGTGTGACTAGTTCTTAGTCTATTGGGAACTAACTTCATTCTCAGTGAAGTGACATCATCTAATCTCAGTTGCAACTTATGCGTAGATTGAGCACCGAGCACCAAATTTTCCCTCCATGCAACATTGACAAGATGGTCAGCTGGTGTTTAATTATGGTCGCCACCAATGATACAGTAGATTTTGATAAGATATGTCCCTTGTAGTTCTATTTGCGGTTATCTTTCTAACTTGGCAACTGCTAGGCACCTACTGGCAGAAACGGAAAATACCAGCCACCTCCAAAGTTGTCTAATGCACTTAATTAAGTGAGAAACTATCTCGCGTCCGATAAATACAACAAAAATGTTTTTTGTGTGCCACTTTTTTTTCTATATGCAACAATATTTTCCAACAGTTTCCCCTTGTTAGTAAAAGTCGTGAAAAAAGATTGCAAACATTTGAATGTGCTAATGTAGCAAAAAAGTAAAACATGTGCACCAAATTCCCATTTGGTTGCAGAAAAATATTTAAAAAATGTGTCACTATTTGCAACATTTTGAACAGACCCATGTAGTAAAAACAACAAGATATGCAACAAAATTCCCAATTTATTTGCAATAAAATAAAACACAGAAAACAGTGCATCCAACATATTTGCTCAACTCATCCAACATTACAAAAAAAAGTTTGCAACATTTGGAGGAAAAAAGAACATGTTTGCAGCATGAGAGATATCCCTTAAAAGCACCACCAAAATGATTTCAGCAAGATGAGCTTGTGCATGTAGCAAAAAACATTGTTTGTACCATGTTAAAACACTGTGTGCACTGCCAATGACTATTTCTTGGAGGTTGGAGGCAGCCACCTATCATCTATTTGAGCTCACCAACCATGGACCCAGCTCAGTGGAACCCCATGTGAGATAGATGGACGCCCCCGGATCCATTTCCCTCCTTATCGCCCTCTATTAGGGCTTGTTTGTATGGACCCGAGGTCCACCTCCAGTATGCATGGAGGAGAGAAAGGTGTGAGGTGCTTTTCGGGTGGGGTTGTGGAAGGGTCTGACGAGGGGTTCCTCGGGGTGAGAAGGCGGATGACCACGAGGGAAGCTTGCGCCAGCCAACCAGCATCGATGTCTCGAGGGATGGAGGAGGTGAGGAAGAGAGCGGCGTAGTCGTGCTGGGTAGTAGGATGTTCAGAGGAAGACGCTTATGTTGTAACCGGCTGACGCTACTTCTGATTGAGATAAAGCATTTTCCTTCTAATTTTGCACCTCACATTTATGGATTTACCTTTTTTTTGAAGGTTGATCCACAAGACAGTGCAAGAATCAAATGATGCTTGTAACCTTCACTAGGTGGTCAAAGGATCTATTTGTAACTTGTGTTACTTGAAGAGTTGTTTGTGGTTATTAGTGGTTTTATTTTTAGAAAAATAGCTGCTATATGATTCATGACAATTTAACATAATTTTGCAGAAGTCTTTTTCAGTATTCATCAACGACAACAACGGTTGACAAATTAGCCTAATCCTCCACAACCCACGGACAATCCAGTATTTCAGACTACCAGTACACACACATCCGTCGCGCCGTCGCGGAGTCAGAGTATCCCTTGGCATGCCGCATGGCGCATCAAGCCGAGGCAGCGAGCTTCATCTCCTCTTTGATGGCGGCGGCGAGTTGGTCGTAGGCCTCCTCCCACGCGCCCTTCATCTCGGGCGTCCAGATGTCCGGGACCGCGCCCTCGATGGTGTCCAGAAGCGCCGTCTTCACCACCTCGAAGTGCGCGTCGGCGACGCCGGCCTTCACGTGGGTGGCGCCGAGCCGCCTCAGCGTGGCCTCCCTCACTTTCACGTCGCCGGTCTTCCGCAGCTGCGTGGCCGACTCACATGCCATGACGAAGACGGTGACGGCGTGGGCCTTGAGCTTCGGGTGGCTCTCCAGGGGCGTGTCCTCGCCAGCGTCGCGCAGGAACGGGAACATTGGCTTCGCCGCAGGCGCAATCTCGAAGATCCTGTGATATCATGTGACACAACACAATGCACGGCGTGCGTTAGTCCAGTGATGGCGAGATTCAGACACACGGTGCATGAGCAATGCAAGTAAACGGACACCTGAGGAAGAACTTGAGAGCGATGGATTCAGAGTCCGGCTTCATGGCTTTCCATGATCGTAGGACTAGCTCCTCCTGTGCCTCACTAAACCCCATCGATTGATTCTATGTGCTGATCTTCCTAGTTTATTGTGTTCTTGGTGCGTGTGATCGTGTAGGAGTACGACTGTATGAGCTGTGATCGTTTATATAGGCAATGCAAGGGTGGCTCTCTGTTGGCTCGAGGAGATGAGCTCATCATGCTGTTCATTAGACGCCCCTTGGACGCATGAGCGGGGCAGAGACTTCTGTGGGCTGACAAAACTAAGCTATCGTGATAATTCGCTGAAGACTTTTGGCTGATCGTCCACATGCTGCCCGCATCCCAAAAAAGGAAACAAATTCGTTTTTCTTCAACTATTGTTTTGTTGTTGAGAAATTCCACTACTCTTTTGGGAGATTCTACATGGCCTACTTGAACACAAAAAATCTTTCTGCAAACAGAAGATATTACAAATAGACTGACACTGTACATGCTTGGAACGATATGCTGCACACGGGTTATCTCTTAACAAGCACTGTAACTGGCCATGGCCAAGCAATCAAAGATTCAAAGTGGATTGTGGATCTAAAACGGCACGCAGCATTATATCATCGCGTCAATACTTTTTTTCTTTTGCGAATTAACACATATGAATATATTCATACTGAACTCTGTACCTGAGGAAAAAACTTAAGCGCGATGGCGGCGGAGTCTGCCTTCATGGCGTCCCACGCGCTCAGCACCAGCGCCTCTCCTCGCTGAAGCTGGTGTTCACCACCACCGGATCCTCCGATGGCTTCTCCATCGTGGCTTCCATGGCCGCAGCCTGTTGCTCCTCCACGTTGCCGCTGCTCATGTCTGTCGTCTATCCAAAAGATGCCTGTCCGGGGGTGCGATGATATGATATCGATCAGTAGCTTCCCAGGTCGCAAGCAGCCAAGGAAGGAGTGGGATGGCGCGACGTTGATCAGTGAACGGCTCACGGTCACTTACAGGGGTCAAGGAGATGACGGGCTTGATTGAGGCCGTTAGCAGGAGCGGCAGAGAAATAAAAAACTTCAGGTGCCGACGAACGGGAGTGTTGTGGACGCCGCATGCTGTCCGCTAGCCCGGATTTGTGGTGGGCTACCCCCGGCTACCAGCTTCTCTTTTTTTTTTACGATAAGAAAACAACTCTGACAAACTCTAAGACATGTAATTGTTAGAGTTGTTTTCTTCTCTAAGACATGTAATTGTCAGAGTTGTTTTCTTCTCTAAGACATGTAATTGTCAGAGTTGTTTTCTTCTCTAAGACATGTAATACGTTTTACATTTTTCTGAGATAAAGTACTTTAGTGCTTTCCTCACAATTACTCGTTAAAATATATGTATTATAGATGCATCATAAACAAGTAAAACTAATGCAATGTAAATGTAAATGTGGCTTTCATTTACATTTTAAATACAAATATGAAGCATGCAACAAAATGATATATAAAAAGGGAAATGTTTAACTTGTAGTTAATAGAATGGTACTGTCTGAGAAAAATGTGAAGCGTAAACTATATATATAGGTATGCTCCAAGACATGCGATAGGACATGGATAGAAAAAATTGTTGTGAATGAGCAACTAGTATTCACTGTTGGGCCAAAGGTCAGTACATTTACATGGTGAAAGTGCATGGAGCCCCCATGTGTGGTTTTGGTAATTAATGACAATCCCTATGGACTAATGTTTGCATTGAGTTATATTTGTAGGAGTTGTTCATAGGCAATGCTTGAACCATATGTTAGCTTCAAGATTGCAATAAGAAGCAAATGAAGAAGATCAAGTGTCAAGTATGTCTTGAAGGTGAAGATGAAGTGAGCTCTCAAGGTTAACTTCAAGACATCAACGAAATGAAGTGCAAGTTCAAGATGAGCCAACTTGAAGAGATCATATGCTTGAAGGCAATGCTTGAACCATATGTTGGCTTCAAGATTGCAATAAGAAGCAAATGAAGAAGATCAAGTGTCAAGTATGTCTTGAAGATGAAGATGAAGTGAGCTCTCAAGGTTAACTTCAAGACATCAACGAAATGAAGTGCAAGTTCAAGATGAGCCAACTTGAAGAGATCATATGCTTGAAGCTTGCCATGAAAAAATGATGTGCAAGTTCAAGATGAGCCATCTCGAAGAGATCCTTTGCTTGACTCTTGCCATCCATATGGTGATCATGGATATGTGAAGATGCGCCGAAGAAGAAGCTCTCCCATGGTGGATTATGGGGGAGCAATCCATATGGTGATCATGGATATGAGAAGATGCGCCGAAGAAGAAGCTCTCCCATGGTGGATTATGGGGGAGCAATCCACAAGACTTCGTCAAGCAAGCACAATCAAGAAAGGCGTTCCATCTTGTTGCGGTCAAGACCGTCATCATCAAGCTCAAGTGAAATGCGCAAGGTTAAGGTTTGCTCTTGATAGGGTTTCTTTCTCACCGGTCTCATGGTGTAGTTGGAGACCGGTTTATAGTTTAGTTGCCGTACTATCAAGAGGGCTCTCGAGTGAGTAACTCGATCGTATCGTTCGGAGAGAGCTCAAACCTTTACATCCTTGCATCATATTTCTTGGTTGTTATTTGGATCTTATCCATGTAATGTTTTATAACTTGTACTTATTCTCATGACAAGCTCTAGTTCATCGAAAACGGATTTTGCATAGATCACTTGTTGCATTTTCGAGGTTGGAGGTTTTACCGGTATGTCTTTTTTAGATAGGTCAAACCTTTCATCATTTGTTTCTATCCTCCCTTGTTGGACTATGATGGTTCTCTGCATGATCTCGTAGAGCTTGTTCCTAGCTTCAAAACAAGCCCAAGATCATCAAAATCGGAGTCCGGATGCTAAAGTTATGCCCGTTTCAGTTTGCTGTCTCTGCCAGTTTTCAGGGGGGCGGAAAATCCGGGCCAGATTTTCCGGGACGGATTTTTTGCAAATATCCGGGCCCCCAAAATCGGCTAAGGACTTTCTGGCGATGCTCACTGGATAGGGGGCCGGACTTTTGTCCGGAAATTCCCCAAGGCCGGATTTTCCGGGGGGGGGGGGGGATTTTCCGGCCCCAACTTAGGCCGGAATATCCGGCCCTCGTTTTGTCCCAACGGCTCGATTTTCTTGGGGGGTATAAATACCCCCTTCTTCCTCCTTGGGCTGGTGCTTCTCTCACTCTCTCTCTCCTCCATTGTTGAACTGGAGAAGCTTGCTCTATCTCTCAATCCCTCCATGATTCTTGCCCCCATTTGAGGGAAAAGAGAGAGGAGATCTAGATCTACATTTGTACCAATCAAATCCATCTCTTTGTGAGTGAAACTCTCTAGATCTTGATCTTGGTGTTCTTTGTGAATTCCTTTGTTCTTCCTCTCTTTTCCCCCCAATAGATTTTGTAGCTTTGTTGGAATTTGAGAGAGAAGGACTTGAGCATCTTTGTGGTGTTATTGTCATTGCATTTGGTGCATCGGTTTGAGGTTTCCACGATGATTCGTGGAAGTGAAAGCAAGAAGGTTGTTACTCTTGGGTTCTTGGAACCCTAGACGGATTCTAGGCCTTTGTGGCATCTTAGTGGTGTTCTTGGGGACTCCAATTAAGTTGTGGAGATTCTTCAAGGGCAAGGCCTTTGTGGCATCTTAGTGGTGTTCTTGGGGACTCCAATTAAGTTGTGGAGATTCTTCAAGGGCAAGGCCTTTATGGAATCTTAGTGGTGTTCTTGGGGACTCCAATTAAGTTGTGGAGATTCTTCAAGGGCAAGGCCTTAGTGGAAATTTATTGGGAGCCTCCAATTAAGTTGTGGAGATAGCCCCAAGCTTTGTGCGGGTTCGGTGACCTCCCTAAGGTTCCATAGTGGATCGAGAACATCCCTTTTGGTGGGAATTCTCGAGGAGAATACGGTGGCCCTCGTGCATTTGGAGTGACTTGTCCTCCACACCGCTCCAACGGAGAGTAGCACTCGCAAGAGTGTGAACTTCGGGATACATCGTTGTCTCCGCGTCACTTCGGTTATTCCTATACCCGAGCTCTTTACTTATGCACTTTACTTTGTGATAGCCTTCGTGCTTGAAGTTATATATCTTGCTATCACCTAGTTGCTTATATTGCTTAGCATAAGTTGTTGGTGCACATAGGTGAACCATAGTATATGGGCTTTGGGCTTGACAAAGTAAACACTAGTTTTATTCCGCATTTGTTAAGCCCATCTCGTAAAAGTTTTAAACCGCCTATTCACCCCCCCCCCCTCTAGGCGACATCTGTGTCCTTTCACATGGTGCAATATGCAGGGAACCCCTCATACACTGGAAATATACAGTAAATGGTCTATACATCACTAACACCCCACCCCCCTCAAACTCATGGTGGATCAACAACACTGAGTTTGGAGAGAAAGAACCCATGTTGTGCTCTAGTCTGGGCCTTGGTGAAGAATTCAGCAAGCTGTAGCTCGGAAGGCACATAATGAAGAGCCATAACATGATTATGCACAGCCTGACGCACATAGAAGGCATCAACACCGATGTGTTTTGTGAGCTCGTGCTTCACCGGATCACGCGCAATGCTGATGGCACCATTATTGTCTGATAATAGAGGAGTCGGGGCGTCAGCAGAAACACCAAAATCCGCAAGTAACCAGCGTAACCAAGTCACCTCAGCCGTCAATAGAGCCATCTCTCGCAACTCAGCCTCGACACTCGAACGAGAGACTACATCCTTCTTCTTGGTCTTCCAAGCAATGAGAGAGCCACCAAGAAAAACACAGTAGGCAGAAAGAGACTTGCGATCCTCTGGATCGCTAGCCTAGGTAGCATCTGGGTAGGTCTGGAGCTGTAAGGAGCTGGGGCTAGGAAAGAAGAGACGACGGGAGATAGTGCCACGAAGATGCCGTAGGACACGAAGGAGATGTCTATAGTGGACACTAGTGGGAGTAGACATGAACTGACTCAGAATGTGGACCGGATAGGAGATGTCAGGACGAGTGACAGCAAGATAGACAAGCCTCCCAACCAGGTGACGATAGCGAGTCGGGTCCGGGAGAGGATCACCATCAGTGGCTCGGAGGTGGACATTGAGCTCCATAGGAGTCTCGACAGTGCGTTCATCACCAAGAGCGGCACGAGTGAGAAGGTCATGAATATACTTCTCCTGGGAGATATAGAAGCCATCGGAGGTAGAGGAAACCTCAAGCCCAAGAAAGTAGCAGAGAGGACCAAGATCAGTCATGAGAAACTGATCACGAAGACGGGTCTTGACAAAGGCAATGTACTCAGGGTCGTCACCTGTGATGATCATGTCATCGACATAAAGAAGAAGGAGAGTCCGACCACGAGAAGAAGTGTGAACAAAGAGCGCATGGTCATGTGCGCTTGGGACAAAGCCAGCTGAGGTCACCACAGAGGCGAAACACTGAAACCAGGTGCGAGGGACTTGCTTAAGGCCGTAGAGAGAGCGTCGGAGACGACAAACTATGCCATCGGGAATAGAGTAGCCAGGAGGTGGCTGCATGTATACCTCCTCACTTAACTCACCGTTAAGGAAAGCATTCTGCACATCAAGCTGAGAGACAGACCAGTGACGAACAGAAGAAATGACAAGAAGAGTACGAACAGTGGTCATGTGAGCCACTGGAGCAAAGGTCTCATCATAGTCACGGCCATGCTCCTTCTGAAAGCCGCGAGCCACAAGACGAGCCTTGTAGCGCTCAAGAGAACCATCAGAGCGAGTCTTGATCTTGTAGACCCACTTGCAGGTGATGGGACGAACAGAGGAAGGAAGAGTGACAACATCCCAGATGCCAGTACGCTCAAGAGCAGCAATCTCCTCAGCCATCGCTAGCTGCCATTCGGGATGAGCAAGTGCATCCCGATAAGAGGTCGGCTCACGGACAGCAGAAAGACCGTAGTGAGTGGGAGAATAACGATCAGGATGAGGACAAGGACGAGCACGAAGATGATGAGTCTGCTCGGACGGAGAGGGCATCGCACCAGAGGTGGAGGGCATGTCAGGAGAAGCAACATCATCCTCGCGTGGACGACGGGAGTAGTGAAAAGGGTAGGGAGGGACCACCGTGGTCGAGGAAGGTGACATGGGAGAGGAAGGTGTGGAGGGTGGGAAGGATGGTGAGGGAGGAGAGGGGGTCTGGTGGGCGAAGGAGGAGAGGGTGGTGAGAGACTCGGCAGAGCAGGGACCTGAGGCACAGGAGGAGGTGAGTCAGGAAACATGAGAAAAGAGATATCATCCATCGAGAAGGAAGAGGAGGAGGGACGCGGGTAGAAGGGACGAGACTCATCAAAAGTGACATCCCGAGATATGCGCATCCGAGGACCAATAGGATCCCAACACTTATATCCCTTGTGCTCAGGGATGTAGCCAAGGAAGACACACTCAACAGATTGAGCAGTCAGCTTGGTGCGTTCGCGTGGAGCAAGAAGAACATAGCAAGCGCAACCAAAAAGATGAAGGGTCGAATAATCTGGAGTGTGACCAGTAAGACGCTCAAGAGGAATACCACCCTGCAAGGCTGTGGAGGGCTAAAGGTTGATGAGATAGGTGGAAATAGACACAGTCTCAGCCCAGAAGTGAGGAGGAAGAGAGGCAGCGATCATCATCGCACGAGCCGTCTCAAGCAGGTGGCGATGCTTGCGCTCAGCCACACCATTTTGGGCATGGGCGCCAGGGCAGGAGAACTGGGCAAGAGTACCCTGCTCAGCAAGAAAACCACGCAACAGCTGGGAGTATACTCACCAGCAGAATTAGCCCGAAAGACACGTATAGGCGTGGAAAACTGAGTATGGACCATGGCAGCAAAACGCTTATATATCGAGAGAACCCCGCTACGAGAAGTCATAAAATATATCCAAGTGTGGCGAGAGAAGTCATCGATAAAAATAACATAGTAGCGGTGCCCCCCCCTTGGAAGCAAAGGGAGCTAGACCCCATACACCAGAATGGACCAAATCAAATGGACGCTGAGATACAAACGCACTAGTAGGATAAGGTAACTGATTCTGTTTACCAAGCCTACAGCCCTGGCATCCTTGAAGCGAGACATCTCCTGAGACAGGCCCCAGAAGACCTCGACGAAGTAAAGACGACAAGCGAGAACCACAAAGATGACCAAGATGATGATGCCACTGCTGAAAGGAGGCGGTAGTGGAAGCAGCAAGCACACGTGGTGTAGTTGGTGAAGTGATAGAAGAAGGAACATGAAGCCAGTCAAGCTCGCAAAGTCCCTGGGAGTCACGACACCGAGGGCCAGCCCCAACCAGTGCCCGAGTGTGAGTGTCCTGAACAGAACAAGAATCAACATCAAGAATGACCCGACAACCAGAATCACTGAGTTGAGCAGCGGAAAACAAGTTCATGGTAAGACGAGGAACATGAGAAACTTCAGGAACGGAAAAGGAGGGAGTAGAAAGAGTGTCACGACTAGCAACAGGAAGATATGTACCAGCGGCAGTAAGAACACGAACAGGAAGAGGAAGAGGTCGAAGAGAGGAAAGAGAGGAAGAATCAGGAGACATGTGAAAAGAAGCTCCAGAATCTAGAACCCACGAAGATGTACCTGACTGTGTAGAGAAAATAGTCGTGGAGGCAGCAGTACCCATCGAAGTAGAGCCAGAGGAGGCAAGGAGACACTGAAGTCTCGCTATATCCTGCTCAGTGAAGCCGGTGGTGACAAACGCTGAAGGAGGAGCACGAGGAGTCACACCCCGCTGCTTCTGATAGCAGTCAGACTCAAGGTGACCAGGCCTCCGACAGTGAGTGTAGAACCGAGGAGGACAAGGGTGACCCCCACCGCGAGAAGGACGGGCTCCTCCAGAAGCAGGCACTGGTGTGGATTGAAGTGGCGGTGCAGGAGCAGTGGGAACTCGAGCAGCAAGAACAGAAGGTGTCACAAGCAGTCCAGCACCACGCAGACGAGTCTCCTCAGCACGAAGCTCAGTCAACACCTCAGAGATAGGAACACGGCCCCGAGCAAACAACTTAGCACGACGAGGCTCAAACTCTGGACGAAGTCTAGACAGGAACTCATGAATCCTCTGGAAGTCCATATCTGAATGTACTGTCCGGCAACACTGGCAAGTACCACAGACAGCACTGCGAAGGGAGTCAAGCTGGCAACAGATCGCCGCACTCTGGGTGTAGAACTCATCAACAGTAGAGTCACCCTGCTGAAGATCATGCTCTCGACGTAACACGGACAAGTACAGAGAATCCCCAGAAGGCTGATAGCGCTGACGAAGGTGAGACCACATCTCAGCAACAGTAGCGAGACCCATAAACTCAGAAGCAAACTGTGGCTGAACACTCTGCGAAAGAACGACAGCAGCTCTAGCATCCTCATCACACCACTGAGTAAAAGAAGCCAAACTATCACGGTGGGAGCCAAGAGCCTCTGAATAGGCAAGTACCTGCTCCTCATATGCCTCATCAGCAACAGCCTCGGCAAACTTGGCTGCATCCCGATCAGCCTGAGTAGCATTCGCAGCAAGGGCCTGTGGCACAGGCGGCGGGGTAGGGGGCACAGGAGCTGTGGGGTGCGGCGGACAAGAGACCTCGCCAGTAAGAACACCCCACAGCCGAAGACCACACATGTGAATGCGCATAAAGGCAGCAAACTCTCCATAGTTGGTACCATCAAAGATTACGGGGCAGCGAGGGATACTGACGTAGCCAGACAGGGAGGATGCCATCTTCCTCCTTTTTTTGGGTCAAATCTCATATCTGGATCTAGCCCTATCCAGATTTTCGTGGCCAACAGGTGGTCGGCCAGAGCCAGGCAGCACGGGGCGCGCTAGCAGAAGATGCAGCCGGGGCGGGTCGGCAGAGGGTGGTGCCGGGGCGGGCCGGCCAAGGGCGGCGCCGGCAGGGCACGACCGGAGCTGACCGGCAAGGGGCGGCGCCGGATCGGACCGGCAGATGACGATGCCGGCAGGGGGCGGCGTCGGCAGAGGGCGGCCGGAGCTGGCCGGCGAAGGGCGCAGCTGGGATAGCCCTGGGAGGCCGGAACATGGTCGGGACGTGGCCGGAGTTGGCCGGGACGTGGCCGGCCGGTCGGTGATGGCCGGATGGGGCAGTGGGAGCTCCAACGCGAGCTCAAAAACGACGAAGAAGGCTAGAAAAGTTCGATCCCGAGAAGAACGGGAGAGTAAGAAGAAAGTGGAGCAGCGGCGGCCAGAAAGATCATCGGCGGCTGCGCGGATCGAGCACGGAGTTGCAGCGTGCAAAGAGCTAAACCAGAAGCTATGGTACCATATTGTGAATGAGCAACTAGTATTCACTCTTGGGCCAAAGGCCGGTACATGTATATGGTGCAATATGAATAAAACCCCTCATACACTGGAAATATACAGTAAAGGGTCTATACATCACTAGTAACAAAAATAAGTAGTGCAAAATATACAACTCATGACTAACATGCATAACTTGCAGATTTGGCATGGCTGCGGATGAATAGGAGAAACGGATAAGGGTAACCACTGTGTGGCCAAGGCCAAATTGGCCATGTAACTAACAATGGCATCGATGCCAAATTCCATCCAATGGGCATCAACATCCATAATGTAGCCATTTGCCAAATTTTATTTACATGTAGGCCCAACTCTAACATAAATCAAATAAAAAGAAACTCTCCTCCCTATGAAACGAGGTGTGACTCCAAGCAAAATCATCCACCCCAAGCGTCGTGACATGAAAACGAGTGGATTTTTTATTTCATGGAAAAATTTGGCATAGGAGCAACTACATGCTCCTACTCCATCTTTCTCTTGGCTTTGGCAATCTAATTTGACATCACACAATGGAGGGAACCAATATCAAAAGCAAAATATGTAGTTTGGCACACATTGTGGTTGCTCTGATGGGTTGGAACTATCTAATAGTAGTAGAATCGATCACCTTTTTTACATGCCATGTTTCAAAAAATATTTTTCTAATGTAACATTATATTTGGTGCGCTCTAACATACACATTTTTTATATATTTGAACTAATGGTTTCTTATATGTTGTAATAAAGAGCTCTACAGACCTCAGGAGACATAATCAGGGGCGGAGCCAGGATTGAGTCATAGGGGGGGCGAAGCCGATGATGATCATCCTTCAAGTATAGTACTATGAAAATTTTAGGTGTTAAAGGATAGCATAGTATGGTATGTTTGGTTTATAATAGTGTAAATATGCCATCCTTTGTTTAGATATAACCAAACCAACATATTATTATCAACAAAAGCTAATTTTTGTATGTTCAAATATAGTTTTTTAATGAGTTGTTTACACAGGGTTCTGTTACCAAGGATTTTACCTATATTATTTGGCATCAGGCCAGATTCAAGCTCGATGCAATTGGCAGAAAGCCACAAAAAAGTATCATGCTGTAGCATTTCTCCTTTTCTTTGTTATCAATTAGCAAATTGTAGCTAAACTAGCAAATTGTAGCTAAACTGAAGCAAAAGGGACTTGGATTAGATTAGGGTTAAGTATACAGTCTATCGTGTACCTTTAACAAATAATCTTGGCAGTAAGCCCAATCACTAGATGTGCGGCAAGCTGGCAACGCCGATCAGCGGCGGCCGGCATTCTTGGGGTTACTCGGCTGCCTTGACAAGTCGACGGCAGCTTTGCAAGCGGGAATAGCCGATGGCGGCGGGCGCTCCAGGCGAGAGTAGAGACGGCCAGGGTTGAAGGACTTCCACGATCAACTGCCTATATTGCACACTAAAATATCGATCCCTTATTCACGGCGTGGATGTAGCTAGCACTCCAGAGGCCGTAGACGATCAACCGATCAGTTTCCTAATCAATATCATGGGCTAACGGGCTGTTCCTTTGTGCATTACGGATTTGAGGCTTGAAGCTTAGCCACTTAGGCCTAATTGGTGACTAATATTGATACGATTAACAGGCTTGTACGCTGTCAGATTGTTAGGGGGGGCCGGTGGTTGGGGGGTCTAGCCCCTGCTCCCCCCCCCCGTCTCCGCCCCTGGGCATAATAGCTTACTCAATAACACTCTATTTTCACCAAGATATGTCTATTTTCCGTTTTCAAAACTGTTGCTACATTGAGTTGACTCCAGAGGTGGCTACACAAGTTTGTCACTTATTTAATCACTAATCTAGATCCAAATCTGACGTAAAATAATTTTCTAATACGCACGACTAGCATTGCACCCAGCTAGATAGAGATTTCATCTATTCTTCTAGTCTCTAATCGAGTTTAATCTCGTTCGGCATGATCTACGACGGTGACTAGTGCTACCTTTGCAATATATGAGTATTTGTAGTGCAGACCACACTTCAAAACATTTTCATAGAATATCATATATACTTATATGTATTTAGAGAGTGGACAAATGGAGGCCGAGCTAAACGTAGCTCTTTATTTCTAAATATTTAAAAATCATATTTTTAGATTTTTAAAAAATCTGACAAAAAGTTCTCAATGTAACCAATAATGAAATCCATAAAGGATGTAAATTCTCAATATGAAATTCTTTGTATTTTAGGCTACACAAAAATCACAAGTGTGTGAATCCGAGTATAGTGAATAGTGCATATTTCAAAACTATAAAACTTGTTAGATTTTTTCATTTTTGTGTAGCTTAGAATGCAAAAAAAATCACATTCCACGTTTGTAGATTTCATCATTGGCTACATCTAGGATTTTATTTCAGATTTTTTTGAAACTTCAAAATATAATTTTTGAATTTTTAAATATAAAACGCTACATATAACTCGGCCCCCATTTGCAGTTTTCATGGCTACTTTAAGATCCAAATTTCAAGATACTAATAAATATACCGAGTATTTTTAATGAAGAGCTCTGTGGAGCCTGGGGAGCCAGAAATCCTCACTGCTACATTGGCTCGAGTCTGATTCTATCCCCAAGTGGCTACACAAGCTTGCAGTTTATTAATCACTGCAGCCTATCGAGATCGCATCCTATGTAAAAAAAAAGTTTTTTAACCTCTTGTTGACGCGTATGATTAGGATTGCACTCCAGTTAGAGCAAGTACAATAGAGTCCAGTCAGCTGACTATAAGACATTAAATAATATATTTTAGATGAGTTGGAGGAGAGAGAAGAGGAGAGAGGAGGGAGGTGAGGACATTTCTATGCAGATAATAAGCTCTTGCACGTGCTCCTAGACACCTTGTGAGAGTGAAAAGTGGGTCATATATTAGTAAAGTACTACATTCTTATAGCCAACTATTGTACATGTTAGCTATATGATGACTACAAATGATATGACATCTTGTTATAGCCAACAGTTGGCTATACTATTGGAATTGCTCTTAGATTTGGATCTCCATTAGTATTATTCTACTAGGACCTAGTCGAGCTTATTTATTTGCTGTACAGTATAAACATTTGGATAATCCTAGTGTGTTTGGACTTTGGAGCTTCCCTCTGCCAGTGGTCCCAATAACACCATTTGAAAACCGGAACCCCACCGTCAGTGTCTCAGCGGTGGAACGAACCGTCCACAACAAATTGCAGCACCGGCTCCATTAATCTCCGGCATATTCCGCTCCCGCACCGCATTTCGCCGACCGCCCCCTTGACCTCCGACTCCGACTCCGGCCCCGCCGCTCAGCCCGCATGGACCCCGCCGACCAGTCGCCGGAGGAGGTGTACTCCGTGTGGGCCCTCCCGCCGGAGCACGTCCGCGAACGCCTCCGGGGCCTCATGGCCGGCCTCCGCGCCGCGCACGGGGGCCCGCCCTTCGAGCCGCACGCCACCGTCGTCGGCGCCGTCACCCTGCGCCGTTCCGCGGCCATCGAGGCGCTCCGCGCCGCCGCGGCAGCCGGCGTCGGCCCCTACACTGCCCGCGTCACCGGCGTCGCTCGCGGCGACTTCTTCTACCAGTGCGTCTACCTCCTCCTCGAACCCACCCCCGAGGTTAGCACATACTACTAGCTCTCCCTCTCTTCCTAGCGGTTTCCCGCTTCCGCGAGTGCGAATCGAGAGGTCGATTGGTTCCGAGGTGTGACTGTGAAGCCCAGAGAAATGTGTGTACAGTATGTCTTCAGTTTTCACCAGTCATTTTGCCCTGCTCATATCGCATTATCTGAATTTTGCAGGTGATCCAGACAAGTGACCACTTCTGCGCCCACTTCGGGTACCAGAGACCATCCCGTAAGTGCAGCACCCTGTATTTTGTTTCTGAAATACTATAACAAAGTTGGTGACAACTGACTCATGGTTTTACACAATTGCAGCATACATGCCACATGTCAGCCTCCTGTATGGGGATCTAACAGACGAGGAGAAGGAAGCAGCGAGGAAGAAGGTGGAGGAAATGGACACTGAATTATCTGGACTGCAGTTTGAGATCTCCCAGCTCGCACTTTATAGAACCGACACCGAGGATAAAAGCTTGGAATCCTGGGAGTTGGTGGAGGTGTGCAACCTTGCGAAGAAGTGATCAGATTCCTGCCGATGATCCTTCTGCTGTAAGTTTGTGACTGCTCCCGCGGTCTTGTAACATTAAGTTTAAGTTTTAAGTGCTTGATCTGCATCTCCAGTAGCCCTTTTGCTTTGAATAAGGAGTAATTATGTAAACACTGGATCTATCTTGGGCTTACATTGCCACCTGTGGGCCTTAATACAAAGTTTGCCTACAATTATTTTCATCTAAAATATTTTGGGTTTTCGTCAAAAATAATTTTGAAGATTTGGATTCTGTTAATTTTATTCAATAGAACTTACTGAAATGCAAAGCAGGTTCCTAGAACAGAAATTATTCGAGCTTAACTATTATTGTAAAAGCCTTAGTTCATATATATTCGGTATTCCCTCGAGAATACTTTACATGATCAGATGATTAACTAATAACTGAGACGTATCCCATCAAGCTCATCATAACTGAATATGCATATGATGCTGCATATATAGATGATACAGAGCATATAATGCACGTTATTTGTGATGCAGCACTACAATACCGGATACAATGGTCTGTACTCTGTAGTACTTAGTCGCTACTCCCCTTCGGAACTTTCTGGCCTAAACCTTCTTCCTCCTGATCCACCTTCCCTTTGACAGTTGAAATATGAGGCAGCCACAATGTTGAGGTGGTACTGGTGTGCAAAGCTCCTGGAGCTGAAGTTCTGTCGCATGTCTGGTGCAAAAACTGTCCCCCTACCTAGTTGCTGGAGCAGCACAAATACCATCCTGTGTATACCTGATCTTGGTTCTGGTCTTTCATAAACCACAAGCTCTTGGCCTGCAAGAGCACCCTAATATTAATTAAGAATTTGAAGCGTATTCAATTTGGAGGAAACATCTATTGGTTATCTGCAACGTAGGTTAGTTTCTTCTGTTCTAGGCAAATAGGAGTTTTGCTAAATAATCTTCATATCCAGGCTAAACCTTTGTTCTGCTGTATATGTTAGTTGCATGCTAAACCATATGTGGCAAAATTCTTTATACCCAATATAAGGCCGAAGAGTTAATTGATTGTACATGTGGAAAATATATCAAGTATAAATAATGATTATGAAAAGGCTATCCTTACATTTACCACCATTTTTAGAGTCCTTGTTTCGGCCTTGTCTTCAAGTTCTCCATTCATTTTCAAAACATATGCATATCATTTTACATTGTTCATAGTTATTCTTTGATTAGCTATGAGATATCCCAGGGTTAATGATGGGCTACATTAGAATTGACTTGTACTGAGTCTGTTAGCTGTATGATAATCAACATAGTTGAGGGAAAGACCTTAAACATGGCCTAATATACATATCCACAAAATTCAGCTAAATAAAAAAATGATGTAGAACAAATTGGTGTGCATGATATCATACCGAAGTTGACACCAGTTGTTCCAGGGATGTCTGCCACCATCCTACACAGGAGCAAATTTAATAAGAAGCATATGTCAGGAGCATCGGGTGCAGAACACAAATGAGTCGAGGGTTTGAAATCATATTGGCGAGAATAAGAACATGTTGCATTTGCTTTACCAGTGCAAGTACTCCCTTAGTGATGGGTGACTTGGGCTTGGGGCATCTGGATCCACCAGTATCTTGCAAAGATAAATTCAAACAAGTTAGTATATGTTTTGTTTCAGTTTGCTAGGAATAAATTAATAATCCATGGGACCTTCTGTTTCTATGGATTTTCTTCATGATTATATTAGTGGACCATGATAAACAGATTGATAACCGAAGGATTGGCATGTATGGTCCACTACTATAGTTAGAGGCTTACCAGGGTGTAGAGAACTCTCATGTCATTGCCACCAATATCAACTCGAGGCTTGCTTACAACTGCAGATGGCCTTAACTCAGCACCTGCCAGAACTAACCTATTGTTGTAGGCTATCCTAAGTGGAACAGTTGATGTAAATGGATCCAACACATCTTGTATAACATGGGCCACGACCAAGGGATCCGCTGCTGACATATACTTGAGGAGGACTACAGTTAACAGACTTGTCTGTTATACTGTTGACCTAGCTCTCTACGGACCTGAAGAAATTGTGTCGACGCATGAACTACTTGTATTGCGCGATGAGGGTGTCTTATTCACCTTTGTAAAGTTTTGATACTAGCGTCATGTCATGCGTCACCTCTATACACGTGACGTCCTTGATATTTGTTGATTAGATCCTGAACTTTATGGAGTAGCCAGGTGATAGATATTTCGACGTTCATGCTTAAGCCATCCGATTATTACCGTTGTTGGGGTGTACCAGAACAAGCCTGTGAACTATGAGCCATTGTTACCTCAATCATCTGTTCCTTTAGTCACAAGTCGTCGGAAGGAATGGATATCATAGTTCGATGTAGTTGTGCTGAACATATAGGTGTACTTGATGTGATTAGGTTCCTCAATCCAACTGCGTTTATGGTGGTATCATGTTTTTTTTCCCTTGTACATTTTTAGGTATCTGCTGATACTGTTTTATTGTTGACATGTAATGCACTTGCACATCATTAACTTACATTTTCCCTTCTGAAAACTCATGTTTCTCATAGCTTAGGGTCGTTATTTCATTCCATTCAGGGATTACAGAAATGGACTGGTGGGAATAGGAAACATATGCTTGCAACCCACTCAGGCCAGGACGTTGGCTACATTGAGCATTGTTTACAAGGTGAATTGTTTGTAGTGGAACCTACCAAGTTGTAGCAAAACTCCATGTTGGAACAGGGGCATCACCCTTCTGTTGTCACTGAAAAAGTGAGCTGCATTTAAGGTGCCAAATGCCCAATTTTGAACTAGAAATCACAAAATGAACTACAAGTAGGACTTTGGTGGGATCCCACTTGCATCTCTAGCTGCATTCATCTTCTTGACGCCATTGATATGTTCTGTGCAATTTTAACGAAGATCTAAGGTAGTTTATCTAGACTAGCCTTGATCTTATTTGTCTGCTGACTTTGTTACTGCTATTATTTAACATATAATGAAAATATTACACAAATGTTTGCTCTTGTATTAGCTTGATTTTTAACCTTGCCTTAAAAATAGATATGCAATACAGCAGTCCATCATGTGCCTTAGTATATTTTACCAGTTTTCTGTAATACCATTCAGTTTTATTCAATAGGCTAGCGCATCCTTGCATCATGATGCAAGTTTGGGCTGATTGGGCCAACCCAACAACCAATACAGTTATTTGCTATGTGCACAAAGTAAATTATCAGTTAGGGCTTGTTTTGTACTAGAGTTTTAGTGGGGATTAGCGGGGATAATCTGCTCCAAACTTCAAATCCCCACTTATCCCCAATGCATGTTTGGTGCTAGAGTATGAGCGAGTTTAATCCCCACTTTTCCCCAAATTTTAGTGTAATTTTTTCAATCCCCAATACTCTACTCCTACCTAGTGGAATGGGGATGGGGTTTTGTGGGGATTGGGTGACAGCAGAGATTCACCCAATACTCTAGAGTATTATCCCCACTAATCCCCACTAAAACACTAGTACCAAACAAAGCCTTAGTAGGTAAACAACTAACTACAGTAGATGTTGGTCGGTCCACTTGCATCCTTATCCATACATGACTCCCAACACTGTCTAAACTACCTACGGATATTATTGATATGGCATATGGAAAAGTTGTATAGAAAGCTGACAAAGTTGACTGTTACTTGTATTCACTTCATGATAAGGATTCTATTTACTGCTCTGCGATAGCAAATTAGAATCCACTTGTACCTTCGTCACATGGGGGTAAAAGATGAATATATACCTTAGAACACCTAGAGACGTGACACAAAAGAAATCAGGTACACCAGGAGATCTTTTCTAGTGTCATATCTAGTACTTAACCTTTCACCACGATCATCCCTCCACCAATCGAAGGCTACATTCTCTCTTTTGGTGCTATCTCTTCCATGCTAGACAATCGTCTAGAAGACTAGCTTGCTGATGTAAGACCATTGTATGTACTTGGCGCATGCCCTTGTGGCTTGTAGTGGTTGTGTAATAGCAAAATATCTGATTTGATTTTTCGGATGCTCAGGCAAGAAGAGCTATGCTCCTTACATATCCTCGGTGACTCATGCATGAAAGAAGAAGTATCCCTTTTGTCAAGATAACAATGTTCCCCAGAAAGGCATAAAACTAAATAGGAGAACAATTTGAATATTCCTTCTATCTTTTTTGTGTCTTTATTGAGAGGGCAGTATTCACCTTTTAGTGTTGAAGCTAGCTGTTCTATGTTGTACATTTTGGTAGTCCAACTCTGACCCTTTACTTGTTTAGGGAAGGGATAGAGACTAAGAATATATGGCCTTCTGAAAATGACATATATTCGGTCATTATTTTTTGTCTATTGTGTCTGACCAGTCTGATCTAAGTTTATGTTGAGGTGTATAAGATTTGAAAATAGGCTCACAGGTATTGTTGTCATATGTGTGTAATTTTTCCATTGAAATTCGGGCTTTCAGTTAATGTGGGAATCGTTGCATGATATGGATAAATACACCACTGTGCCACTAGCTCAGAGACGGGTAAGGTTGCTCTCTCTTCTGTACGAGATCTGTTTATAAAACATCCAAGTAAACCTTGTACAATTACTATTGTTAGGTGATCCATATATTATATCTTCTTTTTTATCCAATTCGAACGGAGATAAGTACTTATTGTGTAAATTGTATGCTTGTATGAGAATGATCATTTTGCCCTGATTGATGCGGAGATTCCAATCCTATAAATTGAAATTTGATCCTTGTGTTGAAAATCCGCATCCATCTGTTTCATCTATGATTTCGTTTAGCTGTAGTACCTTTCTTGAATCTTGAACTTTGGAGGAACCTGTGAGTTTCTTGCATGACTCATGGTGATTGATTGCCTTGTGCCTTCCAGGGTGTCGAGGCATTATTTTTGTTCTCCCCTATCCACACGTAGGTGCATCGCGCAGTCGCGCTGGTCTCTTGTGCGCCGGCCCTGCGCTTGGAATAAAGGCGCCACGGATTCGTCCAGTAAGTCATCGTCCCCTGATTCTCTCTATGGATACGACGACGCAGAGCCGCCGCTGCCACTCGCCGGATGGTCGGCGGAGGGTGGCGTGCTGACGGCGACGCCAGACTTCGACGGGATTCCCTACTCTGCCTCTACACATTACCCACGGCTGGCTATGATTGCCTCTGTCCCCTGAATGCCGAGCAGCCAAGGCGCGACAGTGGAAGCCGCTGGTGTTCTGGGCCACTTTTAGCCGCCGGCCGCCTCGTGGAGGTTTGATCCGGGAGAGCCCGCTGGATCCACGCAACAAAGAAAGTAAAGCCCAGAGGAGTTGAGAACACAGGGAAAATGGGGCCAATCCCTATTCATCGCCCCATGCGTCAATAGGCATAGCTCGGGAGCGAAACGCTTTGGGCCGCGGCCCGTTACAGGCAGAAGAGTAGAAGGTTCCAGTCTGGTTAACCAGGGTTTCATCTATTCGGATTTTAGGTCGTTTTTTTTAAAATTCATTGAAAAATGATTAAATTGAAAAAAATCATATTAAAAATTGTTCAAAATTCAAAATTGTTTAGATTTGGAATTTTTTCAAATTAAAATTTTCTCAAAATCAAAATTTGTTCCGGGAAAACGCTTGTGAATCGTGGGCATTGGGGTTCGAACTTGGGTCTCCACCGTCGTGGACTGGAGTTGCAACTAGCGAGTTAGAGTTGAGATGGTGTACAAAAAGAAAAATATGTTACTCCCTTTGTCTAGTCTAGAAATATGTGTCTCAACTTTATCTAGATACGAATATATCTCTAACTAAAATATATCTAGATTCATCTGTATCTAAACAAAAGTGAGACACTTTAACGTAGCGAGTACTTATTTTCAGCGAGCGAACAAATTAATGGGCAGTCCCACCCAGGAGCGCCTTTAGGCATGCATTGCTCGGACACGCTGCTGAGCACGACATAGGGGCACCCGGAAATGGGCAAATACGCATCGCACACCACCAGCACCGTATGGGCAACCTAACTTTTTAAAATTGGTTTTTCCCTTTGGTTTTTCCCTTTAGGTTTTGTTTGTTTTCTCTTGTTTTCTATGTTTTTAAGGTTTTCTTTCAGTTTTCTTGGCATTTCAAAAAAATGTTCATTTTCAAAAAATGATTAGTTGTTAAAACTTTCATATTTTAAAATGTTTGAATCTGAAAAATGTTTAATTTCAAAAATATTCATTTAAAACAGATTTAAAAATTGTTCAATCTTAGAAATGTTCAAATTTTAAACAGTTCAAAATTTTGAAAAGAAATCATAATTTTAAAAGACCGCTAGTCAAAAAACCGAAAAACAAGAAAGACCGGGCGAAAACCGGACAGAAAACCATAACTTGGTATATCGGCTTGGCCCAAAAGACACCACGGGTTATGCGGGATGGCAATTGGCATCGACCTGGTCAGGATAAAGGAGCGCCTGGGAAAATGTTCGAGCTACTTAGTGAAGGGTTTTTTCGCATACCCTCTTCCATGGATAACACTTGTAAATGAGCCGGCCCAGCAGGAATCCCGGATGCTAGGGTTTTTCAGTTTTAGGAACTCTCTAAATTAAGTTTTCTGATATGATTTTTTTCTCGTTATTCCGTTTTTATTTTCGATCGCCAGTTTTCCCCGATTTTTTCCTTTTTGTTTTTTGTTTTTTTGTTCTTTCTTTCTTTCTTTCTTTTTTAACACATGAACACCTTTTCAAAATATAAACATTTTTCAAAATTTGAAATTTTAAAAATCTAAATATTTTTCGAAATCTATATGTTTTACAAATATGAACCTTTTTAAAATGTGGACATTTTTTAAACTATAGAAGTTTTCAAATCTCAACATTGTTTAGCCTAGTCCCACACGAGGTCCTTTCCAATACAATTTCTGGTAGATTTTCAAGTATTCCCACCGGATCGGTTTAATAGGCACGCATGTAGTTCAAGAGAATGATTTGACTATTATTTTAGTTAATAAAATGTAGAAAATATGTCCAAAATTATATTATTGAAAACCGTATCCGAATATGAATCTAATGGTATAGATTTTGTAAACATATAATTTATATTATGTTGACGAATTAATGGTCAAAGTTTGCTTAAACTGCACGCCCCGACCAGAGAAAGTAAGTTTTTAATTATGTCTCATCATATGGGAATCAAGCCCAATAAAATTTGTGCATGCACTTAGACTAGCCTCAATGGGAGTATTATAAGTAGTATCATGCATGCCATGTTGGCAAAAATCTGATGTGTCACATCAATTAATGAGGTGAGAGATGAGAGTAGTATCATAATATGATACGGTATCATGACACATAAACCAAGAAAATTTCATAACAAATACATCATGTACACACATTTGCATTGAGATTCTACAAAACATTAAATATGACATAATTATGATACCATATTATGATACTATGCATTGTGGATGTAGTATCACAAACTAGTATGATACTAGTGTATGATACTTGCCATTGTAACTAGTTTAGCTCACTAGATGCGGAGGAATTAAAGGAAGAGAGATGATGGGCATATTCCCAATGCAAAATCCTTAATTTATCTTGGAAAACCCAAACAATCGAGGGTAGATGGAGAGAGTAGGATTGTTTTTGGTAGCCTGGACCTAATTTGGGGCTACTTGCAACCTGGCCCTGGAGGGCATGCCCCGTCCAAAATGATACATGGGTCTGGTTCTCCACTTCGTTTGGTTGCTAACCATGGCATTAGCTGCATGGAGTGGAGAACTATCATCTCTTTATTTGGTACGCTGCACATAATTTATTTTACTCGACTCATGCAAATCACTCGTTGCACAGCTAAGGCTGTTATGGTAACCTCTTACACTGGAGTGGTGATGTTAGAGCATCTCCAGCCGCGTCCCCCAAACCGTCCCCCAAAGCGCGCCGGATCGAGCGTTTGGGGGACGTGGTTTGTTCGTGCCGCGTTTGGGGGACGTCGCTCCCCAACCGCGTCCCCCAAACGCCGCCCCCAAACATTTAAAATAATTTTTTTAACACATAAACCATTTATATCAAATGTAGCATATGAATAAAAATGTTTGCGAGGACTGTTTTCAAATTAAATTACAATAAACAATAAAACAAGTAATCAAATATAATAAATAGGGCTAGATGCTACATCAAGGTGCCACGGTATTTCCTTTGATCCTCCACAAATGCTCAACGAGACCAGTTTGAAGTTGCTCATGCGCATTGCTGTCACGGATCTCTGCATGCATGGCGAGAAAATCAGCAAAATCTGCAGGCAACTCATGATCAACCTCCACGAGAGGGCCTTGACACTCATAGGGACCAACATGTGACCTAACATGATTCTTGCGGTCATCCTCGATGATCATGTTGTGCATGATCACACAAGCCTGCATCACCTCCCACATTTGGTCGTGAGACCAGCTTAGAGCAGTGGTACCGGACAATGGCAAATTGTGCTTGAAGCACACCAAATGCCCGCTCGACATCCTTCCCGCAAGCCTCCCGTCGCGTAGCAAAGTGAGAATTCTTCGGACTCGATGGATTCGAGATTGTTTTGACAAAAGTGGCCCATTTTGGATATATACCATCGGCTAGATAATAGCCTTTGGTATATTGGTGGCCATTGATCTCATAGTTGCATGGTGGAGCATGCCCTTCCACTAGTCTGCTGAACACCGGAGACCGGCGCAACACGTTGATGTCATTGTGTGATCCCGCCATGCCAAAGAAAGAATGCCAAATCCACAGGTCATAATCTGCCACAGCTTCAAGCACCACACTGCAATATCCATGACGGCCTTTGTATATACCTTGCCAAGCAAACGGGCAGTTCTTCCATGCCCAGTGCATGCAATCGATACTTCCAAGCATTCCGGAAATCCTCCGGCAGCATTTTGTGCCATGATCCTTGCGGTCTCTTCCTCGGTTGGCCCTCTCAAGTAGTATTTGCCAAACTTTTCCACCACAGCTCGGCAAAACTTGTACATGCACTCAATGGCAGTAGACTCACTCATGCGAAGGTAGTCGTCCCGTGTATCGGCAGGTGCTCCGTATGCAAGCATCCTCATGGCGGCGGTGCACTTCGAATCGACGAGAACCCGAGAACGCCTACGGCGTCGAGCTTGAGCTTGAAGTAGGGGTCGAACTCTCGAACGCCGTGGAGGATATTCATGAACAGCCCCTTGCTCATCCTGTACCGGCGCCGAAAATTGTCGGCCTGTGTTGCATCGTCGGCGAAGTAGTCGTTGTGCGGCATGGCATGCCCCTCCATCCTCTGCCGGGGCTTCGACTTCCTTCTTCCCGGCCTTGATCCTCCGCGACGCGGCCTCTTCCCTCTTCTCCGCCTCGGCGTCAAGCATGTCCCGGAGGGACGCGATGATCGGCAAATGCTCCCGCAGGTCGTCGTCGAACGCTTGCTCGTCCTCCGAGCAGCGGGGCAACCATCTCATCGTCGCTGTCCATGGCTAAAGCAAAATCAATGGTTAAACTTGCGCCGAGGCGAGACGACGCAACAAACGGCGGCCAATCGCGCCTACACGGCAAGTCGTCGAGCACCTTCTGTGCGCGGAGGTGGGGCGGATTTGACGGCGCGTTCGGGACGCGGCCGGCGACGCGGCGGCGGCGGCACGACCGGCGGGAGCCCCGGCCGCGACAACGGTGCCGACTCTCGGCGGATATCGACGCCCAAACGGCCGGGAAATCCAGGCGGCGGCGGTGGGGTGGGAGGCGCGGGAAGGAAGGAGCGACGAGAAAGAGGCGCGAACCAACGGTTTATGCAAATAGTCGCCGACATGTGGGAGCCCGCCTCGCTTTTCGTTGTGTCCGGCGTCCCCGGAGCGTCCCCTGTGGGACGGGGACGGGCTCGGGGCGCCGGACACCGTATAGGGGCGCGCCGGACAAAAAAGGGCTTTGGGGGACGCGGCTGGAACGCATTTTTCGTCCGGCGCGCCCCAAATCCCTTTGGGGGACGCGACTGGAGATGCTCTTACCTAGTAGTCATGACTAAATACTAGAAATCTAGATAGCATTCATATCATCAAAATGGGTGGTAATATGCAACACCACCCTAACAAAGTTAAGAATGGCTGATGCACCACAAGTAAAACAATTGTAGCTTCTCATGCATCACAAACACCATAGGGGTTAGTATATAATACCTCCCACAATATTACAGACAAGGGATCGGTTTTAATCAAGTCCTAAATAATGGAAAGATATTAGACCACCTCCCAAAATATACATGATCGCATCACAAGGCCATCACCGAAGGGGTTACTATATAACACCTCTCACATTATTACAGACCAGGGATCGGTTTTAATCAAGTCATAACTAATGGGAAGATATCTGACCATCACCCAAAATATACATGATCTCATCACCATGTCAGTATTGATCACCATTGACCGAAGATGAACAACGAAGAAGCAACCTTAATCAAAGTGCACGCGTAGCCAAGCACTTGTTGTTATCTTACGGTAGTCACCATCTTTAGTTGTGTGGTTAGTGAGATAGTTTATTTTCTTGACCAGCAAGCATGGATCGAGGAATTTGACCCAAATTAACAAACTTGGGCATGAATATTGTTGATCTAAGCATAGTTTACTATGGCTTGTTCACCAAGTTAGCATGCTTCAAGTAGGACTACAATTGAGAAGACAATGCGTTAGTGCAGATCATCATGTAGGCTATGAACTAGTAAAACAAAATACAGTTCCATGCTATCATACCACGAGGTGTTGGCTCAACTTCTCTTAATCATCGATCTAGGCATGTGTTGTCATAGCACTATATGATGTCGCCTTTCTCTCTAATCATGCAAATCTGGTTCCACATAAGTCTCCACTTTTGAGGTGGTTGTACAACTAAAAAGTGATCGCGGTGATCCCCCTGAAGTCAAGAATATCACTAATAATTTTCTGCATTTGGCTTTCTCTGAAGTTGGTCTTTATAGCTTACTTCACTCTTTACGAGCTGAACCATCCTATTGAGGATGAACTCTGACAGCAAAAGCTTTCCAAACCCTTGAAGTTTTGTGGGCATACATATCTAGACGGTTGATATTTGGAGGTTGCATGCATCTAAGACATGTCAGCCAATACCATTGAGGATTTGGGGGATCGACCTTGTAGGTAATATAGAAACCTAGAATATTGTGTGTTATATTTCCATGACCCTTGTGGGGTATATATACAGTAGGCATGCAAGAATAATGCTAATCATGATATACACCTTCAAACAAGATCTCCTCTCCCCTAACCCTAACCCGCCGCCTCCCTCTCCTGCCCCTCCCGGGCGGCGGCGAAGGTTCCTCCTCCCCCGCGCCCCACAGCCACCCGCCGCCCGTCGCCCTCAGCCACCGCCGCTGCCGGCCGCGACCCCGACCCCGGCGCTGGCCTCGGCCCCGGCCATGGCTCCGGTCCCGGCCTGGCTATGGCGGTGGTGGCGGCACCCTCTCCGTCGAATCGACGAGGGGGAGAAGAGGGTTTTCGCGGCGGCGTTCCATGGGAGGTGATGTAGCGCTGGTGGAGGAAGCCGGGCGGCACGGCACTTGGCCGGGGCCCGAGGCTCTCCGTCGGTAGCCATGGAGGATTCGGTGGAGCGGTGGCGGCCTCCGCGCCCGGTAACGATTCGGTGGCGGTACGCATGACCGCATCGTTGTTGTCGGGAGGAAGACCCCGGGTATGGCAAAAGACTGGGAACAGTTGGCTCGAGGCTGGCTGGCCCGCGGCAAAGGTGATGGGTTCGTTGCATGGAAAACAAAATTTTCTACCGTGAACATGAACAAAAACCAAGATCCAATCTAGGAAGAAGCAATATCTTATCTACCAAGATCGAAGCAACGAGATGTATGTGAGACTAACCCTCGAAGATTTCAAAGCCTCCGAGATTAGATCTCGTTGTTGATGTAGTCGATCATCCGATGTCGCAATCCGGCAGCACTTCCGTACTCGGTCGTGCGAACGGTGTCGATGAAGCCCGTCCTCTCCCCGTTCCAGCGGGCAGCGGAGGTGTGGTAGATCTCCTCTGAATCCCAGCAGCACGACGGCGTGGTGGTGGTGGAGGAGGAGAAAAGCTGCAGGGCTTCGCCTAAGCCGGAGCAGTTTATCGATGGGAGAGAGAGGCGGCCAGAGGTCAAAGGGTGAAGGAGGGCTGCCCCCTCCCCTCTTTATATAGGGGGGGTGCGGCTAGGGATGCCTTGGCCCCTCCTCCAAGCCCTTGGCCGGCGGCCCAAAGAGGGAAGGGGGAAACTTGCCCCCCAAGTTGATCCCCCTAGGGTTTTGGGGAAACCCTAAGGGGTGGCCAGCCTGGGCCTTTGGGCTTTGGTGCGCCTGGCCCATTAGGGAAAGGCGGCACCACCTCGGCCCATGTTGGCCCCCTAGGTCATGGGCCCCATGGTGGACCCCTCCGGAACCTTCTAGAACCTTCCGGTCTTTCACCGGAAAAATTCCGAACTTTTTCGAAACCTAGAAATCAACTTCCCTTATATGAATCTTATTCTCCAGACCATTCCGGACCTCCTCGTGATGCCCTGGATCCCATCCGAGACTCCGAACAAACTTCGGTCTCCATCTCATATTCCGAATCTACTTATGCGACATCGAACCTTAAGCGTGTCACCCTACGGTTCGTGAAATATGCAGACATGGTCGAGACTCCTCTCCGACCAATAACAATAGCGGGATCTGGAGATCCATAATGGCTCCCACACATTCAGCGATAACTTAGTGATCGATTGAACCATTTACATACGATACCGATTCCCTTTGTCACACGATACTTTACTTGTCCGAGGTTCGATCATCGGTATCTCCATACCTTGTTCAACCTCGTTACCGACAAGTACTCTTTACTTGTACAGTGGTATGTCATCTCTTGTGACCTAGTCACATGCTTGCAAGCTAATCAGACGACATTCCACCGAGAGGGCCCAGAGTATATCTATCCGTCATCGGGATGGACAAATCCCACTGTTGATCCATATGCCTCAACTCACACTTTCCGAATACTTAATTCCATCTTTATAACCACCCATTTACGCAATGGCGTTTGATGTAATCAAAGTACCCTTCCGGTGTAAGTGATTTACATGATCTCATGGTCGAAGGACTAGGTAACTATGTATCGAAAGCTTATAGGAAGTTGAACTTAATGACTTGATCTCATGCTACGCTTATTTGGGTGTATGTCCATTATATCATTCACCCAATGACATAACATTGTTATTAACAACATCCAATGTTCATGATCACGAAACCATGATCATCTATTAATCAACAAGCTAGTTACACAAGAGGCTTACTAGGGACTCCTTGTTATTTACATAACACACATGTATCAATGTTTCGGTTAACACAATTATAGCATGGGATGTAAACATTTATCATGAACACTAAGATATAACAATAACTAATTTATTATTGCCTCTTGGGCATATCTCCAACAAAAGGCCGGCTGAGGAGAAGCCGGATGGAGCCTTGGCCGGTTGCCTTGCGAGCCGGCTGACCCCAGATCTACGTTGGTCCAGCTACGGCCGTCTGCGCTGTGGCTGGGCCGGCTTCTATGTATCATATCCGGCTTGGTTTGTCTCTCCCCTGACCGGCTTGAGGCTGGTGAGCCTTGCAGGAGAAGGCTCAGGAAAGGTTGTCCGGGTGCAAAAGTCCATGCTAATCTCATCCTCCGTAAAGTAATGGGCACTGTGGAGCAACAGTGTCTCGCGCCGAACAAGCCATCATGGCCTAGCCACATCGTGCGCCGCAGGCTACGAGCACCGACAGCGGACGCTTCCTGCACGTCGCTGGCCATGTCATGTCGTCGCTGACCTCGGCAAAAGGATAGACAACCGGTGACGCCAGCGTCTCGGGAAGGAGCGATAAAGCCAGAGCCGGCGGAGCCGGCTAGTAGGTCATAGGGACTTCTCTGTAAAACTGCCAGCGTCTATATAAGTCGCGCTACCCCTCCTGTGCGGGGGCGATCGATCACTTCCCATTTCCATACTTAGAGCTGCTCGGGAGAGAGACCTTCGTCTACCTCTAACCCTCCTCTCGCAGCCGGATACGGCTCAAGGAGCACTGTTGTACTATGATATCTCATATACACTCTAGAGCAGGAGTAGGGGTGTTACCTCCATACAAGGGCCCCGAACCTCGGTACATCGCTGTGTCGCTTGTGCTCATACCCGCATCCGGATACTGTCGTAGACCAAGCAGGAGGCACATAACTTTAGCCATCCTATGGCATATGTCGTGACGTTACCACGACAGTTGTCCTCTTCCTTGGTGATCCGGCTGGAGGGATTGGCGGCATGGGGCTTCTGTTCTTGCTTTGTTTTTTGTGGCGATCCTTGGGTTTCTCGCATGCGAGGATGAAGATCTTCCGGAGGTCATTTTGCTTTGATCTGGCTGGAGAGATGAGTTCTGGAAAGCTCCGCTGGCGAATGGAACAGTGCATCTTTTGCCTGCATTTTGCTGGATCAGGTGGTATTCGGTCGTGCGCACCCATGTTTTTATTCTGACCGTTTGGTTCTGGAGGGAGCGGCGCGAAGCTCTATTCTGTGTTGACATCAGGTGACTTTTTGGTCCATTGCGAAGTCAGAAGAAGGAATATCATGAAGGCCGGATTGGTGGACTGGCTAAAGGAGGTTCGAGTCTCCGTGTTGCTGAGGGATCTGCTTGGCGTTCCGGGATCTGCAGCAGTGGTATGCATGTGGGGGCGGCAGCACATGAGAAGTTCAGAGTCTTACCTCTCAGGGTGAAAAGCCAAGGTATGGCCTTAACTGATTGTGTCCGGCAATGTTCTTGTTGGAGGCATTGTTTTGAGAGTGGAGACTATCTTCAGGGTGAAAACCTAAGACCTTTGGTCGGGCGACGACGGTGTTGGTGCACTGTTCCCTTCTTGGAGGCGTCGCTTTTGGAGAGTCTGTACTTCAGATGTTGTCACGGTGGTGGTTGTATTGCTGTTGCTAGGTCTAGAATGCTGTAGCGGGACTTTTATTTTTTAGTTTTCTTTACTCTTTTTTGGCTGTGTGCATCCATACGGCCATTAGGGTGGGACGTTGTTGCAGAGACTGGGTGTAATTGATACATTTTGATATTAATATCCTTTATCTAAAAAAAAAACACCTTCAAACAAGGGGTAGAGAATTCTTATAGCCAGAGATACATGATTCAGCACACGGTCCAGGAAGAGGGAAAATACGACATGACCATCGTGGTCGTGCTCGAGGGAGAAGAAGGCAGGACCTATAATCGAAGGCATTGAATCTCATCTAGGATAAGCTTGATACTAGGTTATACATAACCAAATTCGCTAGCAAGAACAAGCACCAATCTACCCACATCTAGCACATACTTACAGATCTAAGGTACAAGATCATCGATTTGAGATTCTTTACAACCACCCGAAGAGCATCCAACACACATATCGAGACAGATGAAGAAAACAACACGACGTCCACAGCCGCCGCCGCCGTGCTAGAGTTTCGAGTCGGTGATGAAGCTCCTGCCATCTATATGGATTGCGAAGGGTGAAAGAGCTAGCTCAAAGGGGAAATAGTGGATTTGGATTTAGGCTGATGGTGCCGCATGTAATTAGAGAGGCAGTTTTTCTGGACGGCGAGCGAATTTGTCAGGCAGCAATTTCGCAACAGAGCCCGCCATCTCCGTGGATGACGCACGCTGTTAAATTTAAGAGAAACATGGATGACGCTGCAAAAATGACTGATTCAACCGTTTGTAGGGAGCCTGGCCGAGGCGATTTGCACAAAAATAACCCAAAAGTGAAAGAAAAGCACAGACTGACCCTCCGGCGAAACTATTTCACCCATCTAACCCTTTTGTGTGGCGCCCCTCTCATGGGCGCCACACATGCCCATGTGGCACCCGTGCTGTCGGCGCCACAAACCCATCCGACGTGGCCCGTCGACGCTGAGCTGGTGAGCCGATCCGACGTGGCAGGCCGTGTGGCGCCGCTCTCGCCGGCGCCACACTTTGAAAGTGTGGCGCCCGTGGCAAGGGCGCCACACATCCACTTAAGTTTGGCCGCGCGAGCCCGCCCAGCCCGACCTAGTTTCTTTCTCCTCCCTCTGTTCTTCTTCTCTCACAGGAGGCGGTCGACTCTCTCTCTCCCCCCTCTCCCCCCCACCAAATCCACCACCAAATCATCAGATCTATCCGTGGAGATCATTCCCAACTCGTTCCTTGAGGTAATCCCCTTCGAATCTTTTCCATTCATCCACTAATTCATAGATCTTGCTAGATTTGGACATGAACCCTAGACATGGAATTTTTTTTGTGCACTCTATATTGTAGTGTATGTGTTGAAATTCGTAGCCTCATGTATGCATGTGTTTGAACCATAGATTTGTTGAAACCTAGATATGAAATTCACATGTATATGTTGAAACCCTATGTATGTATGTGTTGAAATGTGTAATATTTACCTAGGAAATGCATTCAAATGTGTTACATATGCCTAGTATTTGTGATGGAATAACTCATATTTGTTAGTGGAATGGGTTATAATATGGTGTTTGATGTAAACATGTAGGATGGCCGGTCCTGGTGGCCGGCGAGGCGGTCGAGGCCGCGGCCCTGGGCGCCCCCGGGGCCGGGGAAGGGGCCGCCGTGGTGGAGCAAGCAACGGCCCCACGCTCACCGTCACCTACACCCTCCTCGTCTTCGCATGACGAACGCCGCTTCGAGTTCCTCCTCCGCATCGACGACGACCCACTCGGCATCAAGCGGCTACCGGGACAAGTTCGCCGAGTTCGTCGATGGCGTCGAGCCGGCGCGGCTGCGGCTACGGGAGGCCAGCCGCAACCTCGCCGCTGGCCCGTGGAGGTGCTCGTTCGACGGGCGAGGGCAAGATGTACCCGCACACGGGGTGGGACAAGTTCGCCCGTGACCTCGCGCTCGAGCCCGGCTGCCAGCTCACCTTCCTCTACGAGGGGGACGGCGAGATGATCGTCAAGGTGTTCGACGACACAGCCTGCCGCGTGCACTACCACACCGGTGAATCCGCTCGGACACCGATAGTTAGAACTTAGAGTGTTGTGAACTATATCTTCATTGCTACGTGTTGTTTGAATTCTATCTTAAATTGTATGAAACTATGTGCTACGATGTTAGGTATGATGATGTTATGTCTATGACGTGTGTACGAAATTGCTGTTGACATGATGGCAGTTTTGTTGGAATATGGTAGGATTTTTCATGGTTTTACACAAGTCAATGTGTGGCGCCCTTCCCACTGGCGCCACACTGCACTGTGTGGCGCCCCTCCCATCGGCGCCACACGTCCATTTGTAATTGCCCAAAACATACTGTAAGACAAATCGTCTGGGACTTAGCCGTTTTGGCGAGGCTCTATGTGTGGCACCGATGCCACGGGCGCCACACCTCACAGTGTGGCGCCGATGCCGCGGGCGCCACACAAAGAGCCTCGCCAAAACGGCTAAGGACTAATCGTCCGGAGCCCCTGGATGTTTTCGACCCAAAAGTTGATATATGTTGGCATGTGTGGCGCCGATGGGAGGGGCGCCACACAGTGCACTGTGGCGCCAGTGGGAAGGGCGCCACACATTGACTTGTGTTAAAACCATGAAAAATCCTACCATATTCAAACAGTTTTGAGTACAACATTGCACTGAATATGTACGACACAGCATAATGGTTCAAACAACAAATAAGGTTCGACGACATCAAGGTTCCAATTACAATAAGGTTCAACGACATGAAGGTTCGAGAAGATCAAGGTTCACACAACATCATGGTTCGACAACATATAAAGGTTCGACAACATAAATGTTTGACAACAAGAACATAGCTAAAGGGACATCACTGCGTGGCAAAGGCTCCCTCCCCCTCGCCTTCTTTTTCTTAGATTCTCAGCCAATTCTTCCTTCTCCCTTATGTCACGAGCCAACTGAACGACCGAATCGAAGAAGTGGTGGCGCTCCTCCGTCTTTGCATCTTCCGCTTGAGCTCTTTCCTCCTTTATGCGTTCAGCCTCCCTAGCCACCTCTTCTAGGTGCATCCTATTGGCCCTCTCCCTCGCTATTTGCTCAAGTTGGCAGCTCCTCAGGAATTTTACCCGTGCCTCGCGGTCCCGTTCGGCCTTCAGCTTGTCATTCCTCCTCTTGTTGCGCAATAGGTATTCCTCATACCCCCTTTGCATACGGTCATCTTCCTCCTTCTTCTTAGCTATCTCCTCCCGCCTCTTCCTCTCAAGTTCTTCCTTCTCCCTCTTCCGCACCATCCTTACCGCCTCCTCCCAAACGGAATCCTCCTTCTCATTGCCCTCCCATGCCCCCTTCCCCTTGGTGGGTTGAGTTTCCATACCTGAAAACCAAATTGAAAAACCAAAGTTAGTCATGGAATAGGAAAATAGAAAGTACAATGCAATTAGTAACTTGGAGACACATACGGATACGGCCCCGCTAGGTATCCTAGCATACTAGTACCCCGACGGCCACCATGCCGACCTCTACTAAGCCCAACATGAATCCTTGGTTGCCTTGGACCTTGTCGCCATTGTGTTTGATGCCTTGCGGCTTGTTTCCTTGGAGCTTGTTGCGTAAGAGCTTGTTGCCGTGGGGCTTGTTGCCTTGGAGCTTGTTGACTTGGAGCTTGTTGCGTTGGAGCTTGTTGCCGTGGGGCTTGTGTGCTTGGAGCTTGTTGGCTTGGAGGAGGTTGACGCGGAGACGGTTGGCTTGGAGATTGTTGGCTTGGGGTTTGTTGGCTTCGAGGTTGATTTGAAGCTTGTTGGCTACTTGATGCTTGACTTGTGGTAGCATTATTGCCCTTTGATTTTTTGCCGGATGTGCACTTCCTTTTATTGTGGCCCTTACTATTGCATGATCCACAATTAGTTGGCTCGCGAGCTTCTTGGAATAACTTGTTTCCCGAATGACCCCATCTATCCATATCTCCGTGATACCTCTTTGTCTTTCTTCTTCCACGTTTCACAACCTTCCATTCCGGATATGGCCAAACTTGCACACCATGATACTCCGGCCATTGTGATTGATCCAAGTAAGGAGAAAACCTTGGAGCCCATGTCCTCTTTGTGGCTTCAATTGAGAACTCGGACTCCCAAACGGTGAGCGGGTTATTGTAGTCGACACGTCTAGTGCGTGCCGCTGTTAGCAAGTGGGAGCAAGCCAAATGAAGCAAAGAGGGCCTCCTACATGTGCATTCACATGTCTTTAGGGACACACGGAAAGCCCGGCCTCCGTGTTGGACACCACCTTGTGTGGTGCCTCCCTGCTCATTCACTTGGTAAACCCGATCAACATTGTCATAACATGTAGCCGTTTGGGAGTCCGCCTTCCTCGCTCGAAAATCCATGAACTCTTGAACCTTCGTTGGGAACTCGCAATTCATAGCAATTTCCTTCTCCGTTTCATCGGTGTAGTTCTGGAAATAGACATTCAACTTCTCGAATGTGTATTGAATGATTGCCGCCACGGGCAATGCACAGACACCCTTCAACACATTGTTGAAGCACTCGGCCATATTGCTTGTCATTTGGCCATATCTCCTCCCATCCTCATCATAAGCTCTTGCCCACTTTGAGTTAAATATGAGGTGTCTATGAAGAAACTCTTGACCACCCGCGTTGAGGTCTTTGTGCTTCAGCAAGCCGTTGTATAGGTTTGCGAAGCGGCGCTCCGAATAAGCGAGGCAACAATCTTGAAGAAGGTCAGAAAACTCTTTGCTCTTGCATGCCCGGTAGAAGTTTGCACAAAAATGCCTCATGCACCATCGGTGATGCAAGGGAGCATGCCCGGGAATTGCAAGCTCCACCGCATTGAGAATTCCTTGATGACGATCGGAGATGACACACACTTCCTTTGAGGGCCCAGTTATCATTGTTCTCAATCTCTACCAATGCAAAAGCCAGTGGTACTAAACGGTTGCTCGCATCATTTGCTATTGCCACCAATAGTGTGCCCTTGTACTGCCCGGTCAAGAAGGTACCATCCACGGCTATGACGGGCCTACAATGTTCGAATGCCCTCGTGCATTGCTCGAATGACCAAATGCACGGTGAAATACCCTCACTCTTTTACCATCATGCAATGTCATTTTGGTTGCGGAAGGCTCCACCACATGCACCATGCCGGGTTAGTTGCGGCCATCGCTAACAACAACCTAGGGACTCGGTTGTATGCTTCCTCCCAATCACCGTACAACATCTTAAATGCGGCTTGTTTGGCCTTCCATGCCTTCCCGTACTTGACGTCGTAGGCAAACCGGGATTTGACCGTATCTTGCACGGACTTAATGCTCATGATAGGAAGTGATGATATCTCCGCCGAGAGCTTGTATGCAATGAACTCGGATGTGAGTTGACGGTGGTCCAGCTGCGCATCCTTTCCATCAAGCTTCGGCCCCCGGCACATGTGAGTCGCTACACAACTTGTTATGTGCCAAGAGGGCCCTTTTTGAAAGGTCTTGCACGGACAACCCATGGGCACCTTTTATCCACACATTTTAGCGTGTACCGCTTCTTCAAGTCCGAGTGAACAACGAGGTAAGGGCGATGATGCTTAATGGAGAACTCCTTCAACCATATCTTCAATTCCAAGAAGGTATCAAATGTGAGCCCTTTAGAGATCATAGCCGTCCTACCATCCACATCTCTCTTGGATATTGGCCTAGCTCCAAGAAGTAAACTTTTGCCACCATCAACCACGGCTCCATCCGCAAGACTAACATCACGGAACAATGGTACCCGGATATCCCGTCCGGTTACCTTCTTGAAGATCTCGACTCTTTCAGCTTCCTTAGCCGTCAAGCCATCCTCGTCAACCTCCTCTTTGGGTCCATCATCATCCGAGTCCGACGCATAGCATCGGGAATAAGGAATGGAGTGGTCCATCTCCTCTTGCGTCCAATATTTATCCAAATCACCGACATTGTTGCCATTCATCTCGAAACCATCATCACCATCGTCATGCTCGTCATACTCATTATCCAACGGAGGTTGTTGGGCAATGGGAGATTGGACAATGGGAGATTGGGTGGCTTCTTCTTGGCTCATGGGTGGTGGACTCTCTCTCGAACGGGGGAGGAGGGCCGGTTAAGGTCAAGCTCGATACGAGCATCAACCGTCTTGGTTGCAAACAACTCCAAAGCCTTATCTTGTGACCCGGCCACCGTCTCCTTGTAAACGGACCAACGTTGCTCGGAGTTGATACGCATTGTCTTCCAACGGGTGTGCATTCCAAACCCCACATTATGCCTTCCCTCTAGCTCAACACCATCATTTGGCTCATTCCAATTCAACTCAACCCTCACTTGTGCTACCACCTCCGCAAAGCTAGGGCTAAGGTCAAACACGTCAACCTCTTCCTGGTCCGGCTCTATGTTTCCCTTCAAGAAAGCATCCTTTTCCACATGATGAACATGAACAATTCTTTCCACCCCCCTAGCATAATGGAAACAACACATACACACATGTGTTCATTAGTTACCATAATCAACATAATCTACCCATACAAACAAGCACACTACCATTTCTCCTACTTCAACAACCCTAACATCCAACCAAATCCATCTCCACCCTCAAATCAACCAAATCCACATCTAGGGTTTCACATGTAGATTCAACCAAATACACAAAATCAATGGATGAAAAGAAGGGGAACGGAGGAGATTACCTCAAGGAACAAGTTGGGAACGATCTCCGCGGACATATCTGATGATTTGGTGGTGGATTTGGTGGGGGCAGAGGGGGGAGAGAGAGAGAGCCGGCCGCCTCCTGTGAGAGAAGAAGAACAGAGGGAGGAGAAAGAAACTGGGTCAGGCTGGGCGGGCTCGCGCGACCAAACTTAAGTGGATGTGTGGCGCCCTTGCCACAGGCGCCGCCGCGAGAGCGGCGCCACACGGCCTGCCACGTCGGATCGGCTCACCAGCTCAGCGTCGACGGGCCACGTCGGATGGGTTTGTGGCGCCGGCAGCACGGGTACATGGGCATGTGTGGCGCCCATGAGAGGGCGCCACACAAAAGGGTTAGATATGTGAAATAGTTTCGCCGGAGGGTCAGTATGTGCTTTTTTTTCACTTTTGGGATTTTTGTAATCGTCCCTAGCCGATGTGTTTTGGCAGAACAATGCCGAGGAAAGGCAGGACTTTTACTGACCGTTAGAGAGATTCCAGTGGCCGGTGAAAACCTGCGAGCACTGGACATGCATTGAACTCGGTTGGTTCCGGACTTCCGGTGTGCAGTAACTTCCGCGTGCTACGCAGGCTCCACCTCCACCCACCCGACCCCACCCCACACGGCCACACCAGTGACCAGTGCACAGTCAGAGTCAGTCATTACTACCAGCGCGAGATCGTGGTCAGCTGGATTCCCACAAGTGAATCACGGTGCAGGATGCACACAAATCACCTTGCTGCGTTATTTCCAGCCCATCTCCCATTTCCATGACAGCGTCACGTCCGTCTGCGTCGCATTTCCATGGCATGCCAGCATTGTTTGCTCCGTTGTTGCATCTGTTCGACTGTTCATGTGAAAACCAACCGTAAATAGTTTCAGAGCCCAAAACTGGGCAAAGCAGCGCTGACTCAAAACGTGGTACTGGCACGAGGGCGAATCTTGTTTTGACTCCTCCAGTACGCTGCCCGGCACCGCGGCAGCCATACCGTCCGGGCGCGCGCCCCAAGGAAGCCCACCCACCACCAACACGACCCCGCACACCGCCGTACTGATCATCAACCGCGCCACGTTCACGCACAGTACCACTGCCACTGCCACCCGTTAGCGTTTACCAGACTTCGGCGGATTTTCAATAACCTGTACAGTAGTTTTTTAAAGAGGGAGTAGATTAATACTCCCTCTATACCGGATTAATGGGCAATTACGCACTTCAAGAAATAAGTTTGACTACAAATTTAGTTAATAAAATATGAGATATATGCCATAAAAATTATACCATTGGATTCATATTCAAAAAATGTTTTCAATAATATAATTTTTGTGAGTATTATATTTTGTTAATCAAATTAGTAGTCAAACTTATTTCTCGAAGTGCGTAATTGCCCTTTAATCCGGTATAGAGGGAGTATTATAAATATATTAATTACACATAATCTATGCGACAAGACAACGTTGTACCCTAATAATAGTATGGATACACACATCTAAAAAAAGCTAAAAAGGAAAAAAGAAAGTCCTGCTACAGTGTTCCAGTCCTTACAACAATACCGCAAAAAACATCATGACAACACCTGAAGTCCAATTTCTCTGAAAACTATGCCTCCAAGAATAAAACGGTGCACAAATACCGTCGTCGTCCCATCATAGACAATATGTTTTCACCATGAAAAAAATTCATGCTTTCAAAACAATGACTTCAAGACTATTGATAGGCATAACCACTTAAGACCTTTCATCTTGAAAGGTAGGACATTAAACTTCTCGTGTGCTGACATCCCCACTCGCATGCCGTTGCTATGAAGTCGAAACGCCAAGCAAGTTCATGGACGTAAATCAGCTGGAACCACCAGCACTAGTCATCAAAACCCGTCTTCCGTGTCGTTCTCCATCTACGACTTCGCCATGGAACCAAAATAAAAATTGTATAATATTTACCCATAGGAATTTTCCTATAGAGGCCATTTGATTCAAAGAATTAGACCCTCCAAAATTTCTATGAATTGTTTTGCTTTACTACAGTCCTATAGCATTTCAAGCAAAAGGTTAGACTGCTCATAGTGGGAGTAACATAGCTAGTAACATCACATATCTCAAGGTATTTTGGTGACATGACATGCTAATAAAAGAAGAAAGAGAGTGAGGTGGTAACTAGCTATGTTACCATAACATCACACACCTCAAGGCAAGATGAGCCTACAACATAAGGGCATCTCTAGCGGGGCGACGCATTTCGGACGCTCAAAAGTGGTCGCGAGCGTCCGTTTGCGTCGCCCCGCGGACGCCAAAATGACCACAAGCGAAATGTCCGTTTGCTTCGGGGGCTACCTCCAGCGGTCCGACGCATTTTGGACATGCAACTGTTTTTTTTGGCTACTTCTTTACAGTTTATAGTTGAATGATCAAGTTTTAAACGCGAAAAAATGTACTCATGATGTCATGTTGGTCCAATCGAATAGATTATAGCCTAAACAATTAACCGGATACGTCAATCGACTAGATTCAAACATATTTAACATACAAATAAGAAGAAATTTAAAAACATATAAACTAAAACTATTTTTTGGCCTTCTTGTTCGAAGGCCCTGCGTCGTCGTCGTCGCGGAAACTCCTCCGCCTCTTGCTTGTCACCTCGTCGTCGGAACTGGAGGACGACGCGCCCGTCGAGTACTTGAAACTGGAAGAAATGGCGTCTTCGTCGTCGTCGTCGGTGAACGGACGACGACGCGCCGCCCGCGCCAGCGCCCTGGACTTCTTCCTTGCCGCCGCCTTGTCGTCCGCCGCCTCCTGCGCCTCAAATCGGGCGAACTTGCTGTCGGAGTCCTCCTCCTCCTCCTGGCCCTCCTCCTCGTCGTCGGCGTCGGCCGCGGCGCCGCCTCCGTCCTCCTCCTAGCCTTCGGCTGCCATTGCCGCCTCCCTCCTCCTCGTCCTCACTCGGTGTGGAGGTAGGGTAGGCTGGGCGTGGAGCCCGGATCGCTTGGCGTCGCCGGCGATTCCCACCAATGCGGGAATCCGGGCGACTTGCCCTCGCTCTCCGAGTCGGACGGCAGCGTGTAGTCGCTCATGACGTGCCGGTGTTGGAGAAAAAGAAAAGAGGATGAAGAAGGAGGCGGTTGAACTTGAATTACCGTAGACGCGGGGGTTATAATATGCGCGGATTAACGGCGACGCGTAAAACGAAGAGGCCGGTGGTTGCTCTTCCGCGGCGGTTCGGCGCTCCATTGCGGCGGTTGGTCGCCGGCGGTTGTGAATTCGAGGCCGATCGAACCTAGGTCGCTGCCATGAGGGCCCGTGGGGACACGAGCGGACGCTCCGTGCGACCGCCGAGCGTCCGCGGAGACGCAAACCTGGCGCATATTTGGGCCAGGTTTGCGTCTCCGCGAACGGCCCGGTCAATTTGCGTCGCCCCGCTGGAACAGGCCCCAGACGCATTTCCGGTCACGCCAGACGCAAACGGTCGCTGAGCGTCCGTTTGCTTCGCGCCGCTGGAGATGTCCTAATAAATAATGCAATGCATGACACTACATATAAGTTACTACCCACTATGAAGATACAGTAACCTAGAAGAAAATCCTATACGACCCTGGGTCGTTCGCTTCCATGGCTGGACCAAGTCCTCCGTCTGACACTTGGCAAAAAAGAATCTTAATGCATATGGTTTGTAATTCCCCAAAACACAGCTACTAATGGCATCTCCAGCGGCGCGACGCATTTCAGCGTCTGAAAATGTTCGCGTGCGTCCATTTACATCGGCCGAAATGGTCAAAATCGACCGCGCGTCTGTTTGCGTCGGTGGGTGGCTCCAATGGCAGACGCATTTTTTGCTCGAATTTCCATTTTTCTATAACATGAAAACATAATTTAATTTACATAGTTGAATACATGGAAATAAACCCTAAACGCATGCTCCTACTGCTTCTCCTCGTCGCTGTCGAGCACGATGAGCTCCGGTACCACCCACGGCCAGTTAGGAACCGACGGAACATACGCCGGGCGCGCCGACGGTGCTGGAGGTGGAGGCGCCCAGGGTTGCGGCGGTGCCGGAGGTGGAGGCGCCCAGGATTGTGGCTGTGGCGGAGGTGGAGGCGCCCAGGGCTGTGGCGGAGGTGGAGGCGCCCAGGGATGTGGCGGCGGTGGAGGCGCCCAGGGGTTGTACGACGGCGGTTGTGGCGTGGCCGAGTCCTGTAGCGCCAGTCGTAGGGCTTCATCCTCCGACACGGCCGGAGACATGAAGCCGGTGGCGTACCGGGGCAGCGGCGGCTGCACAGGTCGGTCGTTCTCGGAGACGAGGACGCCGAGCTTCGCGATCTCGTCGTTCGTCATGTTGTACGGGTACTCAAACTTGCGGCCCTCCACCATGGCTACCATTTCTGGAAGACGACCGCGACGTAGTCGTCGCTATCGTCCTTGACCTCCTCGTTGTGGTATGAGTGTGGTGGAGGTTCCTTGTGTTACTACATGTCCAAAACAGAGTTACTAGGACAAACAGTAACACATCTTGAGATGTGTTCCATTAGGCTGTGTTACTAAGACGACGAGGGCACACCCAGTCACCCAAACTGGAAAATCCAGTTGGTAACGGTGGCCCTGATGGTTCTTTCGAGGAAGAACATCCAGAAACCTCCACTACTGGCTTCGTCTCAGCCGTAGCCATATTCGCTACAAAGAAAGAACACTCTAAGATCTAACTATCGGTGTCCGAGCCGGATTCGCCGGTGTGGTAGTGCCCGCGGCACGCTGTGTCGTCGAACACCTTGACGATCATCTCGCCATCACCCTCGTAGAGGAAGGTGAGCTGGCAGCCGGGCTCGAGGTCGAGGTCGCGGGCGAACTTGTCCCACCCCGTGTGCAGGTACATCTTGCCCTGCCCGTCGAACAAGACCTCCACATTCCACCGGCAGAAGTTGCAGCTGGCCTCGCGTAGCTGCAACTGCGCCGGCTCGACGCCATCGATGAACTTGTCCGGGAGCCGCTTGGACTTCCTCGCGGGCTTGGCTGCGTCGCAGGAAGAGCTAGGCGACGCTACGGTGGAGCTTGTGGCGGCTAGGGTTTGCTTGGAGGAGTGGATGAGGAAGAAGAAATCGCGTCCTCTTTATATAGGCCGGAGACAGGAGACGGCTGCGGGACGCGTGCCGTCGCCATTAACTTCGTTGGCGGAGGTGGGCGGCGGCCGCTCGTCAGCCGAGGCACCGCCATTAACATGGCGCAGACTGCCGAAGCGACGCAACGGCGGCAGTCGCTGGCGCGCCTAAGAAGACGCATCGACGCAGGGTCGCTGCCAGGCGGGCCCGACGAAACGTCCGCCAGACGCGAGCGGACACTTTCGGCGTCCGCGCAGCATCCGCAGAGACGCATCTAAGACGCATATTTGGGTCAGGTTTGCGTCGCCGCGGACGGCCGATCACTTTGCGTCGCCCCGCTGGAGGAGAGCCCAGACGCATTTTCGGTCACGACGGACGAAAACGGTCGCTCAACGCCTTTGCTTCGCGCCGCTGGAGATTTGCCTAACTTGAATCGGGGAGGAAGTGGCTAAGTGCTTTGAGATTAGGGATGGCAATGGGTACCCATGACCCGCGTACCCACCGGGTAAAAACCCAATAAGAGTACGGGTATGGGATAAAATATTACCCATGGGTTTGTAAATGGGAAAAATATCATACCCATCGGATAGAGCGGGTAAGGGTATGGGATGGTAGAACCCATACCCACATACCCATTTACCCATTTAAATTTAACTAGTGGGTCATTATAATATTCTAAACCTACTTAATTCCCTCCTAATCATGTCTTCGCGTTGCTGGGCTGAACCTCACGCTTTCCAGTCTCACAATCTTCGGTAGGTTAGTGAGGCTTAGGCCCATATTTAGGATAGGTTCACCTCATGTCATACTTTTTTGATCTATTAGATGTGTTGTAAGCACGGGTATTTTTTACCCGCGGGTACCCATTTACCCTGTCGGGTGACGGGTATGGGAAAAACTTGTACCCATTGACGGGTATGGGTACGGGTGACGGCTAAAATTTAAGGCGACGGGTACGGGTATGGGGTGGCTCTACCCGTACCCATACCCTGCGGGTGCCATCCCTATTTGAGATTCCTTTTCACCACGTGTCAAACGCAAAACTTGGTCCAGCCAGGGAGCGAACGACCCAGGGTCGTATAGGATTTTCTTCCGTAACATGGCACATGTTACTAGTCTAAATTACTTCCCACTATAACCAACCTTTAGACCTCTTGGAAAATAAGACCGTTGATTTTGTGTCTGCAAGTGCAAGACGATCCAAATAAATCAAAATTAATACTAGTACCTGAGATGGTGGGTGCCGCCATAGGTCAGACAAGTCCGTGGCGAAACACCGCGCCTGGGCACCTGCGCGGCTCCTCGGGCGGGTCCCTCCCACTCCCACGTCGCTTTCCTCTGCACTCTGCACCCCACTCCACTGTCTCGTCACCCTAGCCCAGTCCAGGGCGCGGGAAACCAAGACCGAGCAAAGGGAGCAGACCAGGGAGCCCTCCCGCGATGGCCGCCACTGGCAGCGGCGGCGGCGGCGCCCCGCCCTTCTCGATCCGGTACCACAGACCTCTCGCCCTTCTCCCTCCTCCGCATTGCGCCGCTTCTTTCGCCCGCTGCATCTGCTCTAACGCTCTTCTCTTTGCTGCATCCCAAGGGGCTTCGCGGCGCGGGCGCGCGCGGGGGCGGCGGACGAGGGCGACCGGTGCTGGCCGCTGGGCGGGGAGGCGGGCCCGCTGCCGCCGATTGAGGTGCGCCGCTTCCGGTGGTGGGCGGACGAGGCGAAGCGGGCCAAGGAGGTGGTGGTCGAGGAGGAGGAGGAGGAGCGCAGGAAGGCCGCCATGTGCCGGAAGCGCTCCGTCGTCGAGCTCTTCGCCGCCGTGCCGCGGGTCGCCCCCACGGGCGACGGGAGGAGGGTCAGGAGGAAGGTCGACAAGGGGAAGCTGCCGGCCGGGGTTTTGCCCAGCAAGGCGGGGTTCAGCAAGGACAAGGCCCCCTCTTCTGAGAACGCCGCGAGGAAAAAGGTGCGGTTTTTTTCTTCTTCCTGGCTAACAACATTTCAGTATCGCATTTCCATTGCTTGGATTTGGAATGTGTCTGTAGCAGATTCAGATTTGGTACTAGAATGCACATGGTAAGTAGATGTGTGGAATGTTTGCCCGCCCCCCTGGTTTTCCGGCATCTGTATATTTTGTACGAGCTCTAGATGCATACCGTATTTGTTGGTCAACTAGTATATGCGTCGCTGTACTGCATTTGCATTACTTGGATTTGGAATGTGTTTGTGGCAGATTCAGATTTGGTAGAACGTATGTAGTAGGTCTGTAGAATGTTTGCCGTATTGACTGGATTGATCTCTTAACAGCCAGATCGTTTTCCTCTTCTCCCCACACAAAGGCGGCTAGGGTTTCCTCTCTCTTCTCCTGCAAGGCCACCCTCCCCCCTGCAACCCCGGTAGCTATCCAGGTGCAGGGAAGTGGAGGGAACTTGGATGTCCATCCAATGTGTACATTGTTTTCGTTAGGGCTTTGTTCGCGTATGTTAGAAGCAATGTCAAGGCAGGTTGCTGCATTGCAGCGATGAAGTCCCTCCTGCCCTCCCTGGCCGACGTGTTTGCATGGTCCTCTGGATCTCGGCAACAGGATCCATATGATAATCTTCATCCGTTAGCTTTCTCGGGGCAACGATATTCCGTTGGTTGATGGAGCTGTGCTGAATGTCTTGGCAACACCAGTGGATATGTCAGATCTGGCTGAGGATGATGACGGACCTTCCTTTTGCTTGGTGTGCAGGGTGGTTTGGTCGGTGTCGTCATCCAGGCTTTTCAGGAGTGGTGGCGCCGGGTCAGAGCGCCGGGAAGCTTGGGTCGTGCTCCCACCGATGTTTGATTGATGCTGACTTTGTCCGGTTTCTAGGGCGGTCTTCAAAAGCCACAAGGCGATTGGAGTTTTTTAGGTGTTCGTGGCGTGGTGGTGGTTGGTGTTTGTTTCTATTGCAGTGCTGACTGCTCTCGTCCTTGTAATTGTTTCCTTAACATGGATCATATTTGAAATGCCTTTGGGTGTTTCGTTTAAGAAAGGAAGTTTGTATTCAGAAATTTGCTATTAAGAGTTAGATGTCGGATTTGTGTTGAATGTGCTCTTACAGTCGTTATATAGGTCTGTGCTTGCTCAGTTGGTCATTTGTGCTAGCTAGTTCCTGACCACTAGACAGACAAGCTTGAGAGATCAAGCACCCAACTACCCAACTGTGTTGCAAAACGTTGCAATGTAATACCATGATCAGCAAACAAGCAGCTTATACATGCTTGTTTTCATATATGTTGTAAGACATAAAAGGGGCAGCTTCTTTCTTTGTTTGGTTATTTCATGTCTTTTTTCTGGATCCATGATAGACATGTGCACCCTGGGTTTTTCAATTGTTAACTGAATGGTATTCATGTCACATGGTTGACTGACCATTTAGATGTAGCAATCGGGATTGGAAATACCTACTGTTAACCAAAAGATTATAGTTGTATAGTTGCATTATCTTCTGAAATAGCAAAGCATTGTACTACATGAAATTAGACGGATCCAGTTCCTTGTAACAAAATTAGAAGCTTAGTAGTATATCTATGAAGACACTTTTGAAAACCTAACATCCATTTTTTTGTATGTTAGTATTCGCTGAGTTACATGGTCACACTTTGGTTATGTCGCATTTGGACTTTTTATGTGGTATACTGCTGTTCTGAAAGCCTAAAACTACATGTACAAGCAGGGTGATCTGTGATCTTTTCCTTTTCAGGAGAAAAGTGGAAATGTGAAAGTTGTCTCACTTAGCATCTCTCAATTATTTCAAGATGCCATACAAAAAAGGAAGCTCAAAAAATCTTCTAGCAAGAAAAAGAAAAATCAAGAGGTCTCAGTTTTATTGAACAAGAAAATTGTAAAGGGAAGCAAGAAGTCAGTTTTGTCTAATCAGAAGGTTATCAAGAGCAGTAGCGAAGTTCAAACCATTCTCAAGAAACACTTACGGACAGGAGAGGGTGTATTTCTGAAAAAATCTGATGCTTGTCCATCCAAATCTTCTCTCAAATCAAAACATGTTACTTTTTCTGATGCGGATGACATATGTGAATTGACTGCCTCCCATCCTAGAGATAACACAGAGCAATCACAGGTAGTGCAGGCATCCCAGCAAACTTTTCAGAGAGACAGTTCCCAGAGCAACAAGGAAGAGCCACATTTGGTGCATCAACGGATTGATGCTACTTCAGAGACTGTTGAGCAGGATAGCAGCTCTTTATCTGAGAAGGTAGGTTCATCTGGTGCCTCCCATACTGTTCCACTTACCAATTCAAAGGAGAAAACTATGATGAGCAAGTCCATGGATCTGAATCATTGCATAGAGATTTCCAAGAGGGGCAATGTCAATCGTCTGAGCTCCCCAGCTACCTTATCTAGTCAAGGGCTTGCACAAAAGTTTGTTGACGTGGACTTTCCTGTGCAAGAGGGCCTTTATCTTGGTATTGGGCGTCAAGCTGAAGAAAACCGTCGGATCATACCACAAGGATCATCTGCTGCTGCTGGTTTAGCACACGACACAAGACCAGGGAATTTCGTGAGAATTCCGTTGCCACAGCCTTCAAGTTCCTGTTATGTTGCTTCTCTCAGAGAAGCATCTGATAGGAACAGAAAAACAATTCCTCAGGAAAGATTGGTTGCTAACTGCCACTTGACAGAAGTTCAATCTAGTGTTGTTAGATCTGGTAATGACATGGTGAGCAGTATAAATACCTCAACAGGATCAAGCAAATCAACAGATGCACAAGCTACAGATTCTGTATCTGCATGCAGGAACATATCCTTCAGCGGCGGCTATATGGGTCTTCCTCTTAATTCACATGGTGAATTCGTCAGGGTTCAACCTGGTGGTACCCTTAATCCTGATGAGCTGTTTAAAAGACAATGCTTGGGGCAGGATTCTCTGCATCCTTCAACATCTCCAACTTTTGTCACACCTAATGCGTGCTTGGATTATTCCCATTTAAGAATCAACCATCAAGGTCAAGCTCCGCCATTTTTTACAGTTGCTAATTTTGGTATTCAGCCAGACACTCATCTTAATCCCAAAGTGCCAACTGCATATAGTATGGGTTTCAGACAGTCTGCGAGTTCTCAAAGGATGGAAGTTCATAATTATGCAGTATCCAGCAATAACTATTCATGCAGCAACCAGCAAGCTAGTTCAGAGCAATGTTCTTGCGCTCAATGCCTGGGACATGATAATCAACTGCAGAAGTCGCTCCAGATGCAAAGCTGCTTCCCAAGACAGAATTATGAGCAGAACATGCAACCTGCTGTTGATACAACAATGCGCCTCATGGGCAAAACAGTTAATCTTGGAACCAGCAGTAAACAATGTGGAGGTCTAGATAACTGGGGTCCATGTTCCAGTAAACAAATCAGAGCTGAAGATCATTACTTTCCAGGAATGCGCACGCAAGCTTTTCCTCAATTGTTTCTTGGAGGGTTGGTTGATCTACGTACCAGAATTGGGGTTTCAAATGGAGGGAGAACACCATCTGAATATGTATCATGTTTTTCTTCTGTTCCAGCAGCTGAGCAAGGGTCTGTACCATATTTTTCTTCTGTTCCAGGAGCTGAGCAAGGGTCTGTACCATATTTTTCTTCTGTTCCAGCAGCTGAGCAAGGGTCTGTACCATATTTTTTTTCTGTTCCAGCAGCTGTGCAAGGGCCTGGTTTCCGTGAAAGCAATCACAGCCAGCAACCTCAACTGGCTGTGCCAAACAAGGCGTCTGTGCAACCAGTCAGCAGATACAATGAGGTTGGGCTAGTGCATCAGCGACCAGCTGTGCAAGTTGGGCGGGTCCAGAGTACTGCTACTCATCTACAACCTGGTGCTGTGGACTGCAGAGGCACTCCCAGTGTTCCAGCAATGTCATATTACGATCCATGGAACAAGTTCAAAAACTTCGTGGAAACAACACCAAGGCCGCCTCAGTCTAGCTTTTTCCCTCGAAACAGCAGCAACATGGCACAAAGGCCCCCAGCAGCACCTATTATGTCTGGTTACTCTGTTCAGAGCACTCCTGCTGTAACAACTCCGACAAAGTTTACCTCCCTCCGCCCATTGCCCCCTTCAATGGTGTCTTCCCATGTTTACAGTAGCGAAGGTGCACAGCCTCATGGATCTACTCCATTTCACCCACCAGCTCCCTTTTCTAGTCAACCAGGCAAAGTTAGCGCTCCAGGTGCGATAATAAAAGACAAGGGCATGAAACAGGCTCCGATAGGATCAAATCTTGAGAGCTCGAAACAAATGGACAGAAGTTTCAAAAGGCCAGTAGGAAAGGACAATGGTTTATTGGCATTACCAAAGAAACCTTCCATAGCAGTAGTAGGAAAGAACCCAAATCAGTCACCACTCCCAGAAAAAGGGATAGATCCATGTGGATCTACACCACATCGACAACCTCAATATATACCTGTTCGTCTCAGCACTGAACCTGAGAAGAATCTTCGGGTTATAAACAATGATACACCTACACGTACAGCATGGACAGAGTCTGTCAATAGCGTGGGAACAAGGCCTGTTCAGCTGAAATCTGGAGCAAAGCACATACTTCAGCCATGTGCTAGTGCTAGCATGGACCAAGAAGATTCCTGGCCTGTGCATTCGGTCGTACAGTTTGAAGTGGAGAATAATTCTTGCACAGTAGCAGGTTCATCAAAGAAGATTGATTGAGTTTCGTTGATGAAGCTGGGGGGCAACCCCCTTTGATAAAAAAATAAACAAAATCAAAGAAGACTGACCTGTGTTGAAAATTGCAGAGTTTTACCACCATTCTCCTGGTGGTTGATTCAAGTCTTCTCATCGCCATCGGACTGGTTAATGCTGAAGGAGAATTCATACCCAGTCCAACTCGAAACCAGAAAGATGAGTTTATGGAGGGAGCCCCTTCATACTAGCTAAGCCCTTTCATACTGTTCTTGCTGAACTATGCTCGCAGTGAAGCTCCTGGCGCCTGCATTTTGGCAAGATGGTAATCTCAGTGCTGGAACAGATAGAAGTTTTCCAGCATTGAAAGGGAATATCTGTAATTTTTCCTCTTGTTAGTTTGCCAGTGGTGGATTTGTGCTACACAGCGTCCCCCCAATAAGCTTTTGCTCTGTTGTTGTATTCCTACACGTATGTTTTTGCTGACTGAGTTCTCCCGGCAAATCAATGAACGCTGTGAACTGTGTGCTTGCCCTATGCAAGGGCAGCTGTTTAAATTAATTGCTTCTCAATCATGCATTGTTACTGTGAATTCAGTAAGAGTATACAGTTGCAAAATTCGGTTGCTTGTAATTTGTCTGTGTTGTCTATACCCAAGAATCAGAACTCTGCATATATTTTTAGTGACATATATAGTATACAATGTCTGCACTCCACACAGAAATGGCGACACCGCCACAAGTCAGATAGACTAGAGGCGGGCGAGGGTCCGAAGGTCAACAGGGTACACGTCGGAGGACAGACGGGCACTGTAAGCCCGCTGCCCGACGAGCACGTTGGCCGCCTCCGTCGGGTGGAAGGCGTCCCAGAAGAGGTACTCGTGCCTGTTGGCGCATGGCGTCTGGAAGGGCAGGCAGGTGACCTGCCCATTGTTCCTCCCCACCCCGCAGCATCCCTGGTTGGTGACCCTGAGGCCGTGTGACCCGGGAGCCCTGAGGATGTCGGAGAAGATGCCGTCGATGTTGATGAAGGTGAAGTGCGCCCCCGGTAGGCGGTTGAACTGGTCGACGACGCGGAGGAGACGCTGGTTGAACATCCTGACCGCGACGTTGATGTGGTCGACGCAGGTGACGCCGTTGGCGCTCTGCGTGGCCAGCTCGTTGGGGCTGCACCCGACCTGCCCCACCCCCATCAGCGCCACCTTGCGCGCCCCGTAGCTGTAGAGGGCCTGGAGCAGCGGCACGAAGCGCGCCGCCAGGTCGTCGGCGTACTGCACCGGCGTGTAGCGGTTCGCCGTGTCGTAGAAGGCCGGCTGGAAGTAGTTGTTGAGGTAGTCGTTGCTGCCCATGCCGACGGTGAAGATGCACTGGCTCAGCCGCGCCGCCGCCGAGTCCTCGTCGCCCAGGATGCTCACGAGCTGCTCCACCGCGCTCTGGTAGTTCTGCACCTGCCCTCTGAAGGTGATCCGGCCACCCTGCATATGCAGCATCGTTTTGCAGTGTCATGTACTAGGCACGTCCTGAATGATAAGCTTGTCAGATTGTAATGTACGTACGAGTTGCTGTCCGGTCTCTTCCCGGATGCCGGCGGCGGCGGAGGCGAAGTTGACGCCGGTGAGGAGCTGGTCGCTACTCGCGCCGGCGAACGGCGGGATGAAGTCGTCGAAGCCCAGAAGCCTGGCTGCAGTGCACCCGATCGACGTGCGCAAGCGTATGTAAGTGTACTTACTCACAAATGTGTCATGGAGAAACTGCAGTATGCATGCCCGAATTGATCATTTGCTTACAGATGACGTCGACGGTGGTGAGGCCGTTGGAGAAGCGGCCGGTGGGGCCGCCGGCGAAGTCGATGCCGTAGGGCGGATAGTTGGCGCGCGCCATCGACACGATGCCGTTGTTGTTGCCGTTGTCCACCAGCGAGTCGCCGAACACGAAGTAGCACGGCACCTGCGGCGCCGCTCCGGCCATCGTCGCCGCCGCGCCCAGCACGGCCAGCACCACCGCCAGCGATCGCCACACAAACCCCATTATATCAAGCTGTAGCAACGACCAAGTGTGTGCAAGTGAGTGACACTGTGACTGAGCTAGTGAGCTGCTAGCTCGCTGCTGCTCGATGTGGATGGGGATGAGTTTGATTGCGATCGCGATTGCGACGCCACACAGTCGATATGCAAGCATGTTTGCGTGTGTAATTTATAGGACGGGTGAGCTGGGAAGCGGCGGTGCTGGATTGGAATTGGATTGGACAGGGTGGAGATGAATAATGGTTGGGCTTTTTTGCCACTCCATCGTTAGGTCCAGCCTGTGGGCCAGCATTTACTTCTAGGCGGCGGGCAATGTGCGTGGGCCGGTGAAGCAGGTTCTCTGCAGTGTAAACGTAGACGGGCTAAGGCAGGACGGATCCATCCAGTTTGCATGAAAAAACACCCACTGTTTTCACAACACAGTGAGCAATTTTGACGCTTAAATAGAGATCACCAAAGATCCATGAATAAAACTGAAGTTGCCAACAAGCCAACAAAGGGCCGGAGCAGCTTTCTCACATCGGGTACAATACATTGTGTTTAATGAGAAATCCGCTCCTAACAGCGAATAATATGCACTGGTAGAAAAACGGCCTTTGGTCGCGGTTGGCAACTGCCATTAGTCGCGGTTGCGCAACCGCGACCAATTAAGCGCGACTAAAGGCCCCCCCTTTAGTCGCGGTTCCTTACGAACCGCGACTAAAGGCACGTCCACGTGGGCGGCTAGCGTGCGCCTGGGCGAAGGACCTTTAGTCGCGGTTCTTCTGGCCAACCGCGACTAAAGGCCGCCGCATGTTTAGGGTTTTAGCCCCCCCTAAACCTGGTTTCTTTTTATTGTTTTATTTCTTTTGTGTTTTATTTTAATTTTGAAGGAGTTTCACATATTCTACGGTACTACATACATGCATATGAATGTACAATTTCAAACAAATTTGAAATTAGAACCAAAGAGAATTCAAGAGGAATATACAATATATATTCAATATCGGATGACCATATACAATTTTGAACAAGTTTCCATACATAATTTAGTGCATATGAAGTTCTACATCCTCTACATAGTGTTCTCCTTTAGGATCGATGACTTCCCTCGCGAACCATCCAGCTAGTTCCTCTTGAAGTGGTCGGAAGCGAGCTTCTGGACTAAGCATCTTCCGGAGGTTATTCCTCTTGATATTGTTCTCACATGAAACCCGCTCAGAGGTGTATCTCCGGATCATCTCACAAACATAGTATCCACATAGATTGGTCCCCGGTGGCTGAATATCCCCAGTCCCAAACACTGACCTTTTAAATTGTAGCTCTTTTTGGAATTCACCGACCTTTTCATCTACGAACCGTCTCCAAACCCTACGAGGCAAAGAAAATTAAATGAACAAGAGAGTTATTAATTAGTTACTTGATATTAGGAAATGAACGAAATAGGCCGATCGATATAGAGCGCAAATGAATGAAAATAATTACTTTTGCATCATTTTTCTCATGTCGGCCCAAAGCTTTGGATCCATATTCAGAGAGTCGTGGACGAGAACTGTGGAGGTGTGAAATTCAATTACTAGCAGAATCCAGTGAAACCTGCGGACACGATACATGCACAGTCATGCATAACTCATCGATTAGCCACATACCATGCATGGAGTAAACAAAAGAGAACGTGCTCAAGACAGAAACACTCACCCAAAATGGTAAGGAAATAGAATATCACTTTTGAGTTCCTGTTTTGTAAGAAACTGCCACAGGTCCCTCGAACTACCCTTGCCCACCGGGCTACCGCGTCCCGCCGGCTGGAGCCTAAGCGCCGGAGGCGTGCCGGTCCCTCCCGTCCCTCAGGGTACTGCGCGCCGGGCGGCCATCACGAACCACTACTACCTCGACCTCACGCCGGAGCAGCGGATGAATCCCCGCCGGCATCCCGATAACCGAGCATACTTGGGACGCCTTCTTCATCAATCGGCGTGAGAGGGCGCTCGCCGGGTATGAGGAGGACGGTCCGCCTCCCGGGAACTTCCACGAGGCCGGCCGGTCGGTTATGGTGGTACGGCCGGGACTCTGCGAAGCGTCATGGACTACATCACGGCCGGCGATATCCCCCGCCTGCGCTACCCTCGGTTCGAGCCACGAGCGCCGCCCGACGACAGCGACGACAAGCAGCGACGACGACGGCGGCAACTTAGAAGGCGACGACTACCGGTACAACGGCGGCGGCTATGAAGACTACGAGTATGCATATTATACGCCTAGGCGGGAGTATGACTAAATCACTCCAAATTGCATGTATCATCAGTGGTATCTCGAATCAATCGAATCATTCGAAAATGGACACCAAACACATCACGGGCAATATAATTCACATGATCCATTCAACAAAGTTTGGTACAATAAATTATTACACATCATTTCTTCCCTTGTGTCCCTGCTTGCTTACGATTGGGCCGTATCCATGGAGCATCCTCATCATTTAACTTAATGCTTGGGTCGGTGTTCACTTTGAAGGGCGGAATTTCACCAAACATATTATAATCTTCTGACATGTATGTCTTGTCCTCCACTCCCACGATGTTTCTTTTCCCTGAAAGAACAATGTGGCGCTTTGGATCATCGCATGATGTACTGATCGTTTTCTTATCTTTCCGTTTCCTCGGTTTGCTACTCATGTCCTTGACATAGAAAACCTGAGCGACATCTTTCGCTAGGACGAATGGTTCGTCAAGGTAACCAAGATTGTTGAAATCCACCATTGTCATTCCGTATTGCTTGGTCCACCTTTACCCCACCTCCTCGTTAGCTTGAACCATTTGCACCGGAACAAAGGGACCTTAAAGGAGGGTCCATAGTCAAGTTCCCATATCTCTTCTATGTAACCATAATATGTGACCTTTTGCCCATTCTCGGTTGCTTGCATCAAAGCGGACACCACTGTTTTGGTTGGTGCTCTTTTTATCTTGGGCGATCGTGTAAAATGTATTCCCATCTATCTCGTACCCCTGGAAAGTCGTTATAGTCGAAGATGGTGTCTTGGCCCACATGTACGAACTGATCTACAACATTATTGTCATTCATTAAATGTTTTCTCAACCAACCGCCGAAAGTCTCCATGTGGGCCTTCCTAATCCAGGATTCGAGCTTCCCGGGTTGTCCGAGCGTAAAATATTCTTGTGTTTCTCAAAGTACGGAGCCACCAAGCTGGAATTGGTCGGAAGCTGTGTGGTGTGCTTCGATCGGAGAATGGCCGTCCATACATATCGTTGATTTCCTTCCGATCGTGCCTTTTCCACTTAGTCTCCCCTCGTGCCGCGATCGAGGAAGACCAATCGGCTTAAGGTCAGGAACAAAGTCAACACAAAACTCAATTACCTCCTCATTTCCATAGCCCTTGGCGATGCTTCCTTCTGGCCTAGCACGGTTACGAACATATTTCTTTAATACTCCCATGAACCTCTCGAAGGGGAACATATTGTGTAGAAATACAGGACCGAGAATGGAAATCTCTTCGACTAGGTGAACCAGGAGGTGCGTCATAATAGTGAAGAAGGATGGCGGGAACACCAACTCGAAACTGACAAGACATTGGACCACATCGTTCAGTAACCGTGGTAGAACTTCGGATTGATTACCTTCCGAGAGATTGCATTGAGGAATGCACATAGCTTCACAATGGCTACTCGAACATTTTCCGAGCAGAGCCCCTCAAAGCAATCGGAAGCAATTGCGTCATAATCACGTGGCGGTCGTGAGACTTCAGGTTTTGGAACTTTTTCTCCGCCATGTTTATTATTCCCTTTATATTGGACGAGAATCCGGACGGGACCTTCGTCATCGCTCGGGCATTCAAAAAGATGACCTTCTCTTCTTTGGTCGGAGCGTAGGCGGCACGACCTTGAAACCATTCCGGATGCCGGTCATCGTGGTCTTTCAAACGTTGCTGGTCCCGCCGTGCTTCCTTTGTATCATTTGTCTTCCCATACACGCCCAAGAAGCTTAGGAGGTTCACGCAAATATTCTTCGTAACATGCATCACGTCGATTGCGGAGCGGACATCTAGGACTTTCCAATATTCTAGCTCCCGAATATAGATTTCTTCTTCCACATGGGTGCGTGCCCGTCGGCTCCCTTCGGAACCGATTGTCCGCCAGGACCCTTTCCAAAGATGACTTTTAAATCCTTGACCATATCAAATACCTCAGCACCGAGTGCGTTCCGCGAGCTTCGGCCGGTGATCTGCCTTGCCGTTGTAATGCTTGCCTTTCTTTCTTACTCGGATGAATTTTCGGAAGAAATCGACGATGCCCAAGGTACACGTTCTTCTTACAATTTGGCAAATGTACACTTTCGGTCTCATGTAAGCGGTGCGTGCATGCATTGTATCCCTTATTTGACGAGTCCGAAAGGTTACTAAGAGCAGGCCAATCGTTGATGGTTACGAAAAGCAACGCTCGTAGGTCAAATTCCTCTTCTTTGTGCTCATCCCACACACGGACACCAGGTCTTCCCCACAACTGTAAAAGTTCATCAACTAATTGTAGGATAACGTTGCATAGAAAACAAAAATTTTCCTACCGCGAACACGCAATCCAAGCCAAGATGCAATCTAGAAGACGGTAGCAACGAGGGGTATCGAGTCTCACCCTTGAAGAGATTCCAAAGCCTACAAGATGAGGCTCTTGTTGCTGCGGTAGACGTTCACTTGCCGCTTGCAAAAGCGCGTAGAAGATCTTGATCACGATCGGTTCCGGCGCCACGAACGGGCAGCACCTCCGTACTCGGTCACACGTCCGGTTGTTGATGAAGACGACGTCCACCTCCCCGTTCCAGCGGGCAGCGGAAGTAGTAGCTCCTCTTGAATCCGACAGCACGACGGCGTGGTGTCGGTGGTGGTGAAGAAGTCCGGCGGAGCTTCGCTAAGCGTGCGGGAAGTGGAGGAGCGGGGCGGCTAGGGTTTGGGGAGAGGGGCGCCGGCCACTATAGGGGTGCGGCCACCTTGGTGGTGTTTGAGGTGGCCGGCCTCCTCCCCCTTGGCCCTCATTATATAGGTGGAACCCCAAGAGGTGGTGTCCAAGTCTTCGAATAAGACCCGAACCAAATCCTTCCATAGGGGGGGGCAATCCTAGCCCAACTAGGACTCCCACCCAAAGGTGGGATTCCCACCTCCCATGTGGGGGGTGGCCGGCCCCTAAGGGGGGTCCACTTGGGGCTCCTCCCCCACTAGGGTTGGCCGGCCATGGGGGTGGAGTCCCTTGTGGACTCCACCTTCCTTGGTGGTTTCTTCCGGACTTTTCTAGAACCTTCTAGAACCTTCCATAGAACCTTCCGCGACATTTTATTCACATAAAATGACATCCTATATATGAATCTTATTCTCCGGACCATTCCGGGACTCCTCGTGATGTCCGGGATCACATCCGGGACTCCGAACAAATATTCCAACTTCATTCCATATTCAAGAACTACCATTTCAACATCCAACTTTAAGTGTGTCACCCTACGGTTCGAGAACTATGCGGACATGGTTGAGTACTCACTCCGACCAATAACCAATAGCGGGATCGGGAGATCCATAATGGCTCCCACATATTCAACGATGACTTTAGTGATCGAATGAACCATTCACATACATTACCAATTCCCTTTGTCTCGCGATATTTTACTTGTCCGAGGTTTGATCTTCGGTATCACTCTATACCTTGTTCAACCTCGTCTCCCGACAAGTACTCTTTACTCGTACCGTGGTATGTGGTCTCTTATGAACTCATTCATATGCTTGCAAGACATTAGACGACATTCCACCGAGAGGGCCCGGAGTATATCTATCCATCATCGGGATGGACAAATCCCACTATTGATCCATATGCCTCAACTCATACTTTCCGGATACTTAATCCCACCTTTATAGCCACCCATTTACGCAAGTGGTGTTTGGTGTAATCAAAGTACCTTTCCGGTATAAGTGATTTACATGATCTCATGGTCATAAGGACTAGGTAACTATGTATCGAAAGCTTATAGCAAACAACTTAATGACGAGATCTTATGCTACGCTTAATTGGGTGTGTCCATTACATCATTCATATAATAATATAACCTTGTTATTAATAACATCCAATGTTCATGATTATGAAACTAATCATCCATTAATCAACAAGCTAGTTTAAGAGGCATACTAGGGACTTCTTGTTTGTCTACATATCACACATGTACTAATGTTTCTGTTAATACAATTCTAGCATGATATATAAACATTTATCATAAACATAGAGATATAAATAATAACTACTTTTATTATTGCCTCTAGGGCATATCTCCTTCAGTCTCCCACTTGCACTAGAGTCAATAATCTAGATTACATTGTAATATACCTAACACCCATGGCATTCTGGTGTTGGTCATGCTTTGCCCTAGGGAGAGCTTTAGTCAACGGATCCGCTACATTCGGATCGGTGTGTACTTTGCAAATCTTTACTTCTCCATCTTCGATGTACTCGCGAATCGAGTGGTAACGCAGCTTGATATGCTTCAGCCTCTTGTGTGACCTTGGCTCTTGTGCATTGGCGATGGCACCCATGTTATCACAGGTAAATGATTAATGGGTCCAATGCACTAGGAACCACACCGAGCTCTACAATGAACCTCTTCATCCATACCGCTTCGATGAAGCCTCGAAGCCGCTATGTACTGCGATTCCGTTGAAGACTTCGCCACCGTGTCTGGTTTAAATCTCTACTGTATTGATTCCAAACGTATTCTGATACTTGCAAATTAAGGAAACTAACAAATCCTAAGATAGGAAGGTTTAGATCTGATGTATTGCTTGCCATGTGTGACATCACTCGCCCCTTCGACAAGCAACTCGTCCTCGAGCTTGAAAGAAGACTAGTCTGCCCAAGAAGAATCAAGAATCGGTGCTTATTTCCAGCGGATCAGGCGCCTCCTCTTCGGAAGAATCCACCCAGCAAGCATAAAGACACTTGCAACGATGGCCAGGGGTGAACTTGTCGTCACTGTTGTAGCCAAGGCCTTTAGCACGCCGCTCGTCCATCTCAACTGGCGATAGCCACATGAGTGGCTGCCTATTTAGCAATGCCACTGTCGCCTTCGGAGGAGCCACGAGTGCTGGAGTAGATGGCCTGGCGCCTCCACAGGAGTTTCCCTTGGGCACCAGAGTGGTATCACTGTCATCTGGTGTGTCGTGCTCCTGTACGCGCGTGCATGATCCATGGCATCCTCTAGCAAAGCCAGGTACATGAGCTTGACGTCTGTGCGAATCGACTTATGGAGACCAGCCACAAACAGCTCCATTTGGTGCGCCTCTGTGAGCCCTTCGCACCTGCAGACGACAGTTAAGAAGTTCTCCACGTAGTCGTCGACAGACCCGATTTGGCGCAAGTTCTTGATCGCCACCAGCCCGGTGTTCCAGATTTTAGGCCCGAAACGCCGGTTCAGCAATGAACTGAAGTCAACCCATGGCGGTGCGCTGTGCGCAAGCTTGAAACGGCGGAACCACAGCAATGCTCGCCCACCAGATGATAGGATGCGAGCCACACCTTGCCACTTTCCAGTGTGCCCTGCCCATCAAAGAATTGCTCAAGGCGAGTGAGCCATGGCAGAGCATCTGCTGATCCATCAAAGATGGGAAATTCAAGCTTATGAGTTCAGGTTTCCACTCGCCGGTACACTTTGGATCAGAGGAGGAACTGCAGATGGGGGTTCTGCTTTGCCTGAGCGGAATCCTCCTTGTTGGGCTTTTCCAGAGCGGGATCCTGCTTGCTGAAGATTTGACTGGAGCTGCCCTTCTCTAGGCGTGCAATGGCAACCTGGTTGGCTGCGGCCTGCTCCTTGAGGTCTGCAACAGCAACCTGGTTGGCTGTTGTCTGCTCCTCGAGATCTGCATGTCCGCTTCAATCTTGTGGAGGAAGGTAGTCTGCAGGTCATCCACGGTTTCCTTCCGTGCAACAGCAAGCTTCTCGTCGACCATCTTGAAGATGTCAGCGAGGGAAGCCATGGTTGTTGATTATGAGGAAGATCCGAGGAGCGATGAATCTGATGCCAAGTTATCACGACCTAGATTGCGGAGGGGATACATGTGAGAAGTGGGAGGATGGAGGCGAGGGAGTTTCGGCTTTGGGAGCCAGGGATAGATCGTACTGGAGGTGAAATTTCCACTTTTCTCTGTGTTTATTTCTTTGATAGCAATTACACGAGTACTCCCTGGCTTATATAACAGAGCTGACAAGAGATAGAACCCGACTCAACTAGGACTCCTGATTCTTAACATATTCTAATACTTCCAAATTAAGGAAACTATCAAATCCTAAGATACAAAGGTTTAGATCTGCATTGATTCTAAACGTATTCTAATACTTGCAAATTAAGGAAACTAACAAATCCTAAGATAGGAAGGGTTAGATCTGATGTATTGCTTGCCCTGCATGACAAAGCCACATGTTAAGCACATGCAACCTTCAACAGAATATAAGCTTTGAGTAGTCAAGTAATGCAAGTTGGATATTTGCATCAAGGATGTTCTACTGTAGAACTCCTCTCCATGTTCCAATAGCAGCACTTCTATCAAAGTGATATGGTTCTTATTGACTGGGCAGATATATTTTGTCCGTTACTTTGGTTTACCAGAGTATGTTGGCGCCTAGTGGCTGCCCATGAAAGTTCTGATGTATGTACAAACACTTTGAACTCGTACATAATCATTTGATCAGCCAGGTCTAACAATTGAATACCCCTGTGAGTGTTTTTTAAAGCACACACGATAATTTTTTAGATAAGATGTATGGACAGTCAATTTGTTAGACATAGCTAACGGCTAGCTGTAGCAATCGGCTTTATTTTTTAGGAACCATTCAGCTTGTTTCGGAAGACAAAAAGTTACTACTAGTATTCTGCTACGTTTATCTGCATGTTGAGTGACTGAAAAAACAATATTTACCTGGATATAAAGGAAACTGCTAGCAAATACAGTAGCTGTTGATGAGAGAGCATTGGAAGATAATTCATGACAGCTCTTCGAACCGCAGCCTCTTTGGCAAACTTCAACCACTGGGGAGTTGCAAAGTTGGCAGCTTCTCCGCAATTAAATCCTGCAACGTAACAGTCAGATCATTCAGAAATATATTAATTAAATGCAAAGGAACAAAGTAGCGGCATGCATAAATTTAGAGCTTAGCTTAGCTTAGCTGGAATGGATGGTTCAACAATTAGCAGAAGCATGATGGATGAAATGCTGTAACAAGGAACAGGCCGCATAATGGCTGGAATTGGATGGTGGTACTGACCATGACTAAATCCAATATGGTAGGCCCTTGGAAATGTGACCACAAACTCACCAGGATACTGTACCAATCTGAAGCAGAATGCATATATGAGTATAGAAATGGAATGGTTTATTGATATGAAAACGTTGAGGGATGGTGATTTCAGAGGTTGTACCTACAGCAGGGCAGACCAGCAGCGACGATGACCTCGGGGGACATCAATGTCGTTTTCTCCCCGAGCACAGCCAGCGACGCTGCACGAACAAATAATTAGAGCCATCATAATATTACAATATATAAACAAGAGAGAGAGAGAGAGAGAAAAAAAAAAGGAAGTACCAAGGTGGTCAGGATTGCCTCCATATCCATGCACACGGATAACTTCCTCGAGCTCGGCAGCCCTATCCCCAGGAACGGCATACCACGTCTTTGGCGCGCCGGTGTGGAGGAAGTTGAGACTGTGCAGCTCATGGTCCTCGATATGCCAGGCGAACCAACTGAAGAGCATCCCAATGTAGACCATGGGAGAAGTGACCCCTGGAACGTCGTCGGGCATGAAGCGGGTGAGGGAGCCGGGAGCGCGCGCAATGGCCTGGAGGTTCCAGGGGCTGCTTGACAGCCTCCAGCCTACGGACTTGTCCTCCGCCACTTGTTGGTTGGTGGTCCCAGGATCCCGTCTCCGGTTGCTGCGCAGATGCGCTTGCGAGGAGGCGGCGAAGCCGGATCCCGGGACGTCGTTGGCGTACTCGACGTAGATGGGGCGGTCGGCGGACGCCTTCCAGAAGAGGGACTCGACGTGGAGCGGGGTCGGGTCGCGGAGGCCCGCGAGGTGGGCCTTGGAGAAGGCGCGGGACTTGGCCTCGAACTGGTCGAGCGTGTAGCGCTCGCCGCTCTGCCAGACCTGCTTGAGCACCTGCGGCGGCGGGCGGCCGCGGCGCGGGGTGCCGAGCTCCTGGTGGCGGGTGGTGAAGACGGCGGCGGGGGGCGGGGGCGGGGGCGGGGCGGAGGACGAGGTAGGGTTGGAGGGGTCGGGGGCGGCGGGATTGGAGAGGTCGGAGGAGGAGAGGAGGGAGCGGTTGAGGCGGGCGAAGACGTGGCGGCGGGAGGGGCGGTGGTAGGGCGGGATGACCTTGCAGATGCCGTATTGGGCGGCGTGGCGCTCGACGCGGGTGAGGAAGGCGATGGGGTCGGCGAACTCGGACTCGGTGGGGCGGTACTCCGGGGCGCGCGGCAAGCCGCGGAGCCACGCCGGGACGGGCGGCTCCGGCTCCGGCGTCGCCGTCGGCATGGGAGCTAGGGTTTTAGGGGGCGGCGACGGGGAGCATCTGGGTTTGAGGTGGGGAATGGCCCAGACCCAGACCCTGGAGAAGAAGGAAAGAAGGAAAGAAATGTGGTGGACTCGCTCAGCTCAGCTTTGTGTGCGGTTGCCGGCAAGGAGGCATCCCGTCTCCAACAGGTAAAAATCCGGACAAGCTTTTGCAGTGAGATGGGACAGTTGGTATTTTCAGCTGGTTTTCCTTCTACTCCCACCAAGGTGATCTATCAAAATTTACATGTATCACAAGTAGCTAATATAGTGACCGTTCATTTTCCATGCTAGAAAGCTCCCGGTCACCCGCGTCCCTCTCTCAAACGACACTAGGAACCCTAGCCTCCCCTGTCGCCACTCCCTCCTCCCCACCGATTGGTCTATGATCTAGAGCTTCTTGGTACAACCACTTGGTGATGTATCATCATCATAATTATAGGTGTTTTACATGCTGGTATGGCCTCAGGTGATCATATTCTTGCCACGTCAATGTACCGGTTCATGTTTGACTTGATACACATGTCCATTCCTAGTGTTGTCTGTGTAAGGTTTGGTGATGTATGCATGATGTGATGGTATCCTAGCCCTAATCCTGGTGATCATGTGGTCACTCGAGTTGTTGTCTAGGGGCTCTGCATGATTTATATTTAAGTTGGTTTTCTCGTTTTCGTGTGGTAACTCTAGTGTATTGTCTATCTCTTGGGTAGATCTACGCTTAGATCTACTTGATTGAACCCATCATGAGCTTTTTGCATATATCGGTGATCATCAACTCAAGTGTTGGTGATCTACAGCTTTGATTCAACAGCATGTTTCTCTGGCTTCCTTCTTCTCTCTATACAATGCCACTTGTTGATTAGATTGTCTTTGACATTAATATTATCCATGTTGGGCTTTTTCTTTTTGGTTAAGGCAAGTGGAATGATTTAGCTATGTGGGATTTTATATGGATTTACGTGGGAATCCTATCGCGTGGGTTGTCTAAATAAACTAAGTGTGGGCTTAGTTCCAGTTGTCCATTACATGCTAATTAGGAATCACTTTTTTTAAAGAACACGGTAGGGGAAGCCTCTACAGTGATCTTTTTTGAAACTATAAGAGCCCAAAACCTGTGTCCCTGGGTACTTGAACCTAGGTGGCTGGGTTGTACATCCATATCCCAAACCAAGTGAGCTAGGCTCACTTATTTAGGAATCACTTAATCAAACTAGTGTTGCTTAGTAAGGATTTAGCTATATTACAAAGAACTACAAAATTTTCCATGCTGCCTAATGATAAATTGATCAAAGATTGGATCTTACTGTTGATTTTTTTCCATGTTGCCTCAGTTGCCTAATCTTGATCCACGTGTAGTCCAAATAAGATAATATCTCCATCTAGTAAATTCTTTGGAGATCAAGATTAGTTCTTGATTTTCGCTAAATAATTTCCAACATCAAAATTACTCATCAACGATGATGGCGAAAATTTAACACTAATCCGATGTTTATTTTGTCTCCGTGTGTTTTTGTTTGCAAGTAAAGAAAGATATCAATATTTATATCATGGTTTCCTTTTCTTCTTTTTGTAATCTTGTTTATTCAAGTGTACAATATAATATTTCAGTTAAATGTTGAAACTACTTAAATTTTCAATAAGGTTTTGCATTATTTAGTTCTTATTATTGCACATTTTACTCTACTTGTCTTTGTATTTGTTTTATTCAAGGATTATTTGGTATCATTTATTTGGAAATTTCATTTTCAAGTTTATTCTCAATTATATATGTGATGATGTCATTGTGCTTTATGCACTATATTACCATTTTATTCTCAATATTTGAATTATGTTCAAATTTTAGCAAAGGTCATGTCAAAATTTATCATACTCAAACATATGATCTAACTCTAATTCGTCTAGTTAAGCAAAATTTTGATCCATTTGACAACTTTAGTCAAAAAGGTATTTCAAATTTCTACATTTTTCATATGCATGAATGCATGCACGTTCCTACAATCTACTCCATTTGAGTATGTAAACTATGGGATCTAACAAGTTTCCTCCCATTCCCACATCACCTCCCCTTTCCATCAAGTGCACGATATTACTCTATGCTTCCTCCAAGTCATATTAGTGGTACCGTAGATCTCCGCCTCTCCCTTCCTCTTGATATTGAATCTAGTTTGCAAGCACCAACAAGTTCACTCTCAACCTGGTGAGGTGTCCTAGCACCACCCATGATATTCTCTTTTAGCTTGTTTTAATATTCTGATTCCATTTTATTCCCATGCCATATTTAGTTCATCCATATTTTTGTTGGAAACTGTTTGCTAGATATTAAAAATCTCAAAATTCACTATTCCCGGTATATCATCCCTATTCTCCTTCTCGCTCTTCCCAGGATTATATTTATGGTCAAGCCCTCTCTACAATAATGTTCAATTTGTTTTAAATACTCCTACCTTTTCATTTTAAGAGAATTGATCACAAAATGGCTGCCATGTTTGATGTGGGGCTGCCACAATAGTTCAATTTTTTTCAGGAGTATAGATACGAAAGAAGTAGTTTGAGTCTTACTTGTGCATACATACATATGAGTTTTCTCAACTCAAGGCTCGTTCATGTGTTTGTCTTTTCATAGGAACACATTACACATGGATGTATGTTGTATTTGCGGAATATAGTGTTGGTTCTTGATTTTTGCTTATTATTTCATGTGTTTATATTTTCTCATTCAAAAATCTAGAATAAACAAACATTTCATTTTTCTAGATATTTTATCAAATTTTTTGATCTATGGTAACTCATTGTACAGTGGCAAGAAGACTGGAAGAAAAACATTTAATGCATAACATATATATTGAAGTTGTGTAATTGAATATAGCAAATGCCATTTACACAAATATTTATACAACTTCATCATTTATGGTATAAAATCGATTTCCAATGTAAATGTATTTTATCTTGCAAAATATGGATAAAAAAGACCTTAATGGAAAAAAAATCCTTAGAACTGAAATGCATGTGATTGACAAGATTTTTTCTTCACAACTTTGTTATACATCTTATCTCACAAAAATCTTTATTCTGGTCTATTCGTCCACTATTTAATTAATGAGTTTTATGAGTAGGTGTAAGCCTTGTTTGTTTTGATTGGTTGTCACATTGAGAAATTTATATGTGTTTAGGTTTGCTTGCGGGCCCAAATACAAATGCTTAAAGTGATGTATTTGTTCAAACTCACAAGTATATCCTGCAACAAACTAATATCCTTCAATATCAGATTATTATCTTCCCAATTAATGTTCCTTCGGAGTAACAATAAACTAAAATCAGGTAAGATAATCGTACAGTCTACTTGGAGATTAGTATATAATCAAAATAAATTGCTTGGGTCACAACAAAGTAAATAACAAAATAAATGCTCAAGTTTATTCATGCATCATTTTCGTGTCTAACATAGGGACAAAGTATCCAATCTAGCAATGGTGTTAACCTCCTACAGGTCTATACTCTCCTCTACCACACTCGTCCTTTATCGTACTGATGAATTACATTGTAATTCTTAGATTAATTATAAAATCTTTAATATTTTGAATATCATTATAAAGCTAAGAAAAGATTTATTATAAGAGTTCTCCTCGCTTAGAGGAGGAATTGATTGAAGATTGTAGATCAAGATCTCCTCTTTTAAAGCCCTCAAAAAGACGCAACAATCATAGGAGGGATTAGAGAGGAAGAAAGCTTTTGAGGTTTTTAGTAATGGAGTACAAAGAAACATTTCAAAGAATGGATGACCTTACATCCTAAAGGAGGAACAAAGGCTTTATATACTCGAAGGGGCAAAAAATAGCAATTTCTGAAATCTGCTCGGAGTCAGTCGGATAGAAAGTCGGCAGTGCCAAACCCTACGTCGGACTGATCGGTGACCAAACCAGCAAGTCGGTTCACCCACCGAAGCACACACCAGAGCACATGGATGAGGGGCGAACGGATCGGCAGACCAGCAGCGCCTACGTCGAACTGTCCGACAGGCTACGATCCTTAGCCAAAAAACAGCCCAGTACAACACTTTTGCGGGCACCAACGTGTAGAGCTAGCCCGTCACTCCGCCAAATGGTTCGCGGGGACCCCGGCTCCGTTGATTTGCTCGTTGATTTCACTGGGGCTTCCCAAAATGCATTTTCTTCTTTTAACTATGCTCCCGAACTCCGATTAGGATGAAACCAATTTTGTTGGAAAGATAATGACAAAATTGGAAATATTAGGAACCAACAAATGATTTTTTAATGAATTTATAGGTGAAACCTCTCAACACGAAGAACCGATAAAAATGTTTAAACTCGACAAAGCAATCAAAAAGATGCATACGGATTATGTTTTCGATAAACTTGGGTTTATTGAAATGCTAGGAACAAGCTCAAGAACCTCACAAGGAGAAACACCAAGAAGCAAAAATAACAATAGAATGCAAAGTATGCAAAAGATTGAGCTCCCTAAGATGATGTGATCAAGATATCCAACCAAAAGCCCCTATTGATAGTGCAACTATCTATCCTATAACATAGTCTCCCAACAACCACCTTTAGACCGGTAAAATGAAAACCTATCAAGGCCATATCTTTGCCTTGAGCATCCCCTTGATTTTGATGATGACGCTTAATTCAATATGATGATTGGGTTCGTGCGATCAACAACAGAGTTGTTGCAGTACTTGTAGCAAAAAATATTATTTATATAAGTTCATCCCTGAGAAGCTTTGCAAATGGCTATAAACACAACCCTACAACCGCGTTGTCAGGCGCAGCCATGTTCACACCCAAACCGTGATTTGGAAATAGCTTATACTATAAGTTGCTAATATGGCAATAATTTAAGAGTTTGAAGTAACTAAAAGAGAAGTAAATAATGAAAGTAAACTAAAGCAAGAGTGTTGAGAGTGTGTTTGTGGTATGGTTGAGGGATTCTCGAGGAGTCTAGGTTCCACCACTAGTATTGGTACTACTTATAGTTAGGATGAGCTATGTCTTTGTGTATATTATGTATGGGGAGAGCTCGGTGATAAAATATACTAGTACATCTCCTAATAACCACTGCAATGACCTTCAACAAGCCACCTACTGATCCATCACAATTAAGGTTTTTCCCATGATTATCGACGCAAGCATAATGAGTCCCTCCTTATCCCCTTTTTCCATATGATAGTGCGTCGCACACGGTATGTCACTTCCCGCCGTACACACTACCATACTTCAAAGGGTAATTCCCTCTCTAGTCCCGGAGGAAAATATTATGTGGTGCACTTCACATAACATCAAGAGGAGAACTAACACATAATCATTACAAAAATTTATAGATCATCTTTATTTCACATCATAATATTACTAGGGTTTCTCCGTATCTCTCCAAGAACAAAGGAAGTAATCATACATGAAGGGGATCAACATCATGACAATAATATGGATCGAATATGAAGGTACAATTGTATATAAGTGCAAATCCTAATAGAGTTTGGATCACAGCCAGATAGACAAAGGGGGTCGATGATGGAGATGTTGATGATGATGGTGATGGAGATCGATGCATTGCCCTTCAAGATCCTAGTCTCCTCCTCCTCTTCTCTGTGTTGATGTAGATGGTGATGCGGATGGCGGCGGCGGAGCGGCAGGGCTCCGCCCCTAGGGCGTGGATGAATGGTGCCTCTCCCTTGACTCCTCCCATCTTTATATAGGTGTTGGAGGTCGGTTTCGTGAACCAACGGAGCTAGGGGCCGAATATGCCCATCGGGCCTTCACAAATGTTGTGTCGTTCGACAGAATGGAGCCAACGGAGTCCCGTAGGGCCGTACGGTACAAATGGGCTCTACCCGTACCGATGGTCGCTAACGTTACCGGACTTTCGTATATTGGACGTTATTTCTTCATACAAATTCCGATATGGGTGTTTTGCGGCTCGTTGAACTCCTATGGATGAGGGCTACAACACCATGGCCTTAAATCTTAAATATAATATGTTGGGAAATATCAATTTTCCCACACCTCATGTGGCTAAGTGTGGTGCTTGTGATTCTCCCATATTGTACCCTCTTGGCCTTTTTTCTTCCTTTCTCCATGATTGTACATAACACCTTAATACATGTAAAAGACAAGGAAAACATAATAGAATCCTACTAAAACTACTAAATATGCGATGCTCATATGAAAGTGAACAAGAACTCGTAAGTATGCAAAATAGGCATAGGTGTATGTAGTTGTAGCATGAAATGAGTGACTATACGAGTAATAGTATACTTAAAAACCTCACTAAAATAGTGCAAAGTTTTGATCTATCACAAGACCGAATGCTTCACTTGATCATTATTGTTTCTTGGTGAATACTCACATTTTGTTCCCCATACACCACTATGGGATAACTTCATTAAGGTACATTTTCACATGTCCATTATCACGAAATGGACGACAACTTTCAAGCAAATGATCTTCTCAAGATGCTCATCTTGAACTTAATTACCTTCTCAACCTCGATGATGATCACCACTTGATGTCATCCTCTCATGGACTATATGAGATCGTACTTTTGAGTTTTGATGCATGCCCATGGCACATAGACAACACAATGACACTCATATGATGGGTTAATTCACAAATCATAATTGACAAATCTTACCATATCATGATGTCTACGCAAGCTTCTATTCTTGTAGACAGTGTTGGGTTTCCAAGTGCAGAGATTTTTAGAACAACAACAAATTTCCCTTAAGTGGATCATCCAAGGTTTATCAAACTCAGGAAGGTAGAGGTCAAAGATATCTCTCTCAAGCAACCCTGCAATTATGATACAAGAAGTCTCTTGTGTCCCCAACACACCCAATACACTTATCAGGTGTATAGGTGCACTAGTTCGGCGAAGAGATAGTGAAATACAAGTAATATGGATGATTATGAGTGGTAATTAAAATCTGAGGCAGCAAGCAAACATGTAGCAGAACTGGTTGTAAACGGTGTTTCAATGCTTGAAAACAAGGCCTATGGATCATACTTTCACTAGTGGACACTCTCAACAATGATACCATAATTGAATACATAGATATTATCTCTTTACTACGCTACTCTGAACCACTCTCTGATTTGATAATAAACACAAATTCACTACTTAGGTCTGCATAAGCATTCCTTAAACTTCACATTCCCAATCTATGGACGCCCCACGCTATCAATTTGAGCATACAAAGATGGTACTAACTAGTCACCACAATTCATAAGTATTTCTATAAATTAAGCTTAAGAAACAAACACGGTGTGCACACTGTCACCTTCACACCGTTGGACAAGGTGTCCCCGGAGATCACATAATAAAAACACTTGAGTAGCACAATAGTTGAAGCATAACATCTACTTATTCAACTAGATTACAAAGCTCATGATCACATAAAAATCATACATGGAGAGATAGATATACCACATAGCTACCGGTAAAGCCCTCAGCCTCGGGGGAGAACTACTCACTCCTCATCATGGGAGTCAGCAATGGCGATGAAGATGGCGGTGGAGTCGATGGAGATGGCTCCGGGGGCAATTCCCCGTCCCGGCAGGGTGCCGGAACAGAGGCTTCTATCCCCCGAATCTTGTCTACGATGGTGGCGGAGTTGCGCAACTTTTCGTGGGTGGAGGCTGATTGATTTAGGGTTTTTGCGTCGAAGGGAATTTTGCGGTGACCCAACATACCACTGCATGTTGTAGTATACAAGTCGTTGATATGATCTTCATGAAGGGACTTCTTCACAAATATCACATCCCTCAGATTGGTACAACAAAAACATTGCAGGTCATAACACTCGAGATTATATTACAAACATAGTCTTAACAAGTTGGTATTCTCACAGGTTCGATGAGAACACCCTAAGATACTACTGAAGTACTCTTACAACTCAACATAAAGATCAAACTGAGCTCAGCAACTTATTTAGGTAAGCTACTACGCTGCTCGGCTCTAAGATATCTAAGGTAAGACACTACTCCTCCGCCTCATTGTTGTCAGCTCAGTAGACTATTCCGTAGTCCACGCCTTCCACTCCTCTGGACAGATCAGGTTCCTCGTAGACCAGCTTGTAGTCTCCTTCTGGTGCTCCATCGTTGGCCTCCACTTCATTGTCACAGTCTAGCAAGGGTGTCGAAAGAAAGTGAGTACAAAGGTACTCAGCAAGTTCAAAAGATAAAAAGGTGTTTGATGCACTAACTACGACCATTGATCAGAAAATCTCAGGTCAATGCATGTTTCAAAAACATTTCTTCAAAAGGTTTATTTTATTCTAAAAACTATGCCCGCCAGTCTTCACAGGTTGACCAGAACTTCATGGAGTTCCTTTGATGCCGCGTTCGTAGTTCCCTTCCTGGAACAGGGAGTGACAACCACAATTTGATACACTCTGCAGAGGTGTTTTACTTTTCCCATAAGAGAACTTATCCTTCATACCAACCGAGACGCGTTTCTCGTCGACACTTCCTTGGTGTGGGGCCAGGTGTAAGATCCAAGCCAATCACTGCCTTCTCTGCGACCCTGCATACCCACGCTTTTTTCCCACTCACATATCCCCGGTAGACATCTTTCGTTTATACGGCTTTACCCACGATATGCTATGGAAAATCCATCATAGACAGTAGAGCGCTCTCATCCACAAGGATGGGGATTTAAAGGGATTTCCCAACCTACTGCGGTGTTATCACAACACCTAGCCAGGCTCTATCAAGTCTGTTGATATGCAAAAGGGAAAAGATACAACTGACTTCCCCAGAGCCATTATAGATCTCATGTTAACGCAAAATGTACGGCGCTAGAATCACTAGACGGCATTGGTGATTAGTCCTATATAAGTAGAACCCTTGCAATGGAACCTGTTGGAGATATGCCCAAGAGGCAATAATAAATGGTTATTATATATCTTTGTGTTTATAA